>NC_082677.1:43844732-44444732 GCF_025265405.1 Mesoplodon densirostris
TATCCCATTCATTTGGCATTTGTCAGAGAACTCCTAAGATGTCTTAATATACAGGAAGGATTTTCATGTTTGAACTCGAGGAATCCACAGCCCTCAAAAAAATTATTCTAAACTGGTAACCCTATTAAATAATAGAGGAATAACAATTATGTGTAACTATAGTACATAACATAGCCTAAGAATTAGCTTCTACTTCAAGATTCCAGACTTACTTAACCAACTGAAATCTCAACATCTGTGTTTGGATGTAAAATAGGAACCTCAACACAGAATATGTAAATAATTTGAACTATTATTTTCTGTCCAACCCCCATATTTGTTCAACAGCTCCCTTCCTCCACTCTTCTTTATAAATGACAAGTCTATCTTTCTGAGCTTGGAACAAGTGGTTACTTGTAGTTATTCTTGAATCTCCAACACTACATTCATTCCACAAAATAATCCTGTTGACTTTTTAATATATTCCAAAATCAATCACTACTGATAACTTACATCACTTCCATCATGTCCTGCCATGCTAATTTTTTTATCTGATTCTTAATTTAGTTTTAATAACTTGTACTTTTCCTTGTGGTTTGTCCCTACATCTTTTATCCATATAATAGAAAGATCTTATTAAAATGTATGTTGGATCATGTTACAGCTCCACTAAACACCTTCTAATAAGTTTTAATCTCACTCAAAGTAAATTCTGCAGCCCTTGTTATGTCATTAAGGAATTTTAGGAGCTAGAACTTGCTATCCATCTAGCGTCCCTCGCTTACTGCATTTCAGACACTGGCTTCTTTGTAATCCCACAAATTCAAAAAGCCTGCTTCATTTTGTTGGGTATTTTCAATTGCTCTAATCTCACCTAGAATGTGCTCTGTCTAGATGTTCACATGCTCAATCCCACACTTCTTTCAGAATCTACTCAAATGCCACATTATTGCAAAAGTGTGTATTAAGTACTCTGTATAAGGGAGCAATATCTTTATTATCATCCTCATTATCCTTGTCCAAATTTAAAGCACTAACCACTAATGCAACATATATATGAATTTGCTTACCATTTGACTTTTCTCATGTAGAATGTAAGCTTCAATGGATCATAGGTTTGTCACTAACAGGGTCTTATCCATAACAGGACTTCAAATATTATTAATTGAATAAAGGAAATTTGGAGATATAAACATGAATGTTACACAGCCCCTGTTGTCAACACAACAACATAAAATTTAGGAAATGCTTCCCTTTCATTACTCCTCAATTTGATCATTCTACTAAATGAGCCAATGAATGCAATGCAAGTACAGAAAAAGCTACAATTCACTCAATAATTTAATGTTTCTTAAAGAAATGTTTGTTGCTATGTACCATGCAATTGATGTCAAGTTAGCAAACATTGCATTAGGCAAACTTAATTGAAAGATACACTTCTATCGATTCATAAATGTTAGGTAGCTCAGGATAGAGTAAAGTGTTTCTAGTCAGAGAAGCAATTACAATTTACTCTTAAGGTAAAGGAAGAGTTTATAAGAAAAGAAAACAATTTTAAAAGTACCTTAAATATTTTAGCACTATCAATGAGACAGAGTGGCTAAAATACAAATAACTATCTGTGTTCCTTCAAATAATTCAAGCATAAAGAAGACAAAGTTAGGCATGCATATACAATAATAAAACAAATGGGTAAGAAAAAAAGAGATCCAAAAAAAAAGGAACAGAAGAGGAAATTGATAAATGAGTAATAACTGCTTTAAGAAAATGATATAAACAGAAAGCTAATTATGGGTGGGAGTTGTATGCCCAGACCCACAGAACAGCTATGACAACATTTATCAATAAAAACAAGTATTTGTGCAGCTGAAATCCAAACAGAAAAATGACTACTCTTCTCTGAAAATATTGAACTAGTTAACTAAATTTGTGTACATCAGGCATATTTGTTGGCTAAAGTACTGAACTAAAATAGAGGAATCAAATGAAATTCTATACTGTTGATAGTGAAATCCCAGTCCATATCACAACTCAAATACAAGAATGCTGTCACCAGGCTTATTCATTTATTGGTAAAACATGTTAAGTTTTCCTCTTTGGGAAAAACCAACCAGCTCAAGGAAAAAGAACTGCAGTTATTTTTGATGAATAATCTGCCAGTGAAAGAATTGAATTAAGTCAGTTCCTAGTGAAGTTCACTAGTGGTTTATCACCTACAAAGAGTTCTCAATTAGTTTTATAGTAAGTACATGGCTCTTAAATATATGAAGACTGTCAAAAATCACCTGACATTTAAAGCAAGTCTCCATAATAAAAGGCAAAAGTCAAACTAACAAATAAACAAAATAACTCAGAGGAAACTGAATCAAAGGTAGGAGCAGGGCTTCCCTGGTGGCACAGTGGTTGAGAGTCCGCCTGCGGATGCAGGGGACATGGGTTAGTACCCTGGTCAGGGAAGATCCCACATGCTGCATAGCAGCTGGGCCCGTGAGCCATGGCTGCTGAGCCTGCGCATCCGGAGCCTGTGCTCCACAACAGGAGAGGCCACATCAGTGAGAGGCCCGTGTACTGGAAAAAAAAAAAAAAAAAAAAAGGTAGGAGCAAAAGATGTCTTTGAAAACAAAGACACAAAATCACAAAACAATGAATGTACTCAGAGTTAAAAGAAAATATTCAGCCTAATAAATAATAGTAACACGCTTATAACAAGTTTTATTTATAAAACAATAGGTTTTGTAAATTAAGAAATTAAAAATAAATTTTAATAGAATGTTCCAGAAAATAGAAAAAACAATTAAGGTTATGGAAAAGAGGCAGAAAGAGAGTGAATGTGGAAGGGAGAGAACAGGTGAAAAGAGAAGAGAGAAGAGGAAATTAGAGAAGACAAGAGAGAATTAAGGATGATTCCAGGAAGTCTAGCAAAGTAAATTTCCAAAAAGAGAGAATAGAAAGGTATGTATAATTTGAGGGTTTTTATTTATTTATTTTTTACTTAGTTATATTTATTTATGTATTTATATTTTTAATTTAGATTTTTAAAATTTTTAGACAACTATAAAATTTTTATAAAGGTTACTTTCCATTTACAGGTATTGCAAAATATGGGCTATATTCCCCATGTTGTACAATGCATTGTTGAGCCTATCTTACACCCAGTAGCTTACACTCCCCTACCCCTATATTTCCCCCCCACACACACTGGTAACCTCTATTTTGTTCTCTGTATCTGTCTGTTTCCTTTTGTAATATTCACTAGTTTGTTATATTTTTTAGATCCTATATATCAGTGATATCATACAATATTTGTTTTTCTCTGGGGTGTTTTTATTTATCAACATGGGATAAAGGAGTAGAGAATAAAGCATCAGAAACTCTTAGTGAGAGAACCAAGTGATTTAATGTGTTCACGTCAAATTAACAATAGAGAAAAAAATATTTACTCTGTTGTCAGATGTTTTGGTCTGTTTCTTGCAATGTGAACTACTTTTTAATTGTATGTTTAAATGGTCATAAGCCTGCTAAAGCAAGCAAAATTGTACTTTTTGCTAAAAAATAAAAGTTTAGCTTAGCCATTTAATCACAAAAACATAGGGAGGACAAATCCTGTTCCCCCTCCTCAAAAAATAAAAAACAAGCTGGAAATGAAAAGTACATACATATAATTTCTTTATAATTAAATATATGTATATAATTTATAATAAATTAAGCCTAAACATTTTAAAATGTAAACGTGACAGCTAGACTATTCCTCAAAATGTTTCTGTTTTTAGTTTTCTTCATTTCATCTTTCCCATTTTATAAATTTTACTACTGGCCTTTTTTTTAGATCTAAAATAATACAATGAAATACAATTTAAAAATTAAAACTCTTCTATACCTTCATTGTGTTAAAATTCTATCTGAATAATGTGTTACACTTTTTAGAACGTGGGAAGTCTCTTATTACAAAGTGTTTTCCCTCCTTTTCACCCTGTTTTTGCCTAAGTTATAATCAGGAAAGTTTCTCCAGCAGTGTTTAGTTAATGATAAATCTCTAGTCTAAAGCTCACAGGGAGTTTCACTTTGTCTGAGGCCAAGCCTTCCATAATTATGTGGTTTTTGCCTTACATAGAACCACCTCATTCATGGATCCCATGAGAGTGAAATCAAGCTTTCTTCCCCTCACAAGGCACTTTGTATTGGGTTTGAGGTGTACATCCATATTAGAGCCTTTTTCCTGATTTTTCTGACTAAAGGGAATGCATTCAGAGCAGGCATATTTTTAAACCTATATTATTAAAGCAACTCTGGCTGAGACATTTCCAAAAGAACTTTTTTAAAATCTTTGAAATTATTTTTGATCATTAAACAATATTGGTTTTTAGTGACTATTGATAAATGTCTCTACACTTATATAATTATTAAGCATTTATACAATTATTATGTATCTGAGAGTCCATTACTTCTAATCTGTATAATAATTGCAGTAGTCAAGAAGAAACATAGATAACATAAAAGAGAGTAGATTGGAAAGTTAGTGGAATGGGAAATTAACATTTATTGAGCAACTTTGGTTGAGTACATTAAATATTTTATCTAATATGATGAAGGAAAGAAAACCTACAATTTGACTGTTAATGTTGGAAGTTTATTCCAGAATATACTAAAAGAATGTAAAACATATAATTTAAAAGATTTGAGAGAGCAATTGACTATGAGTGTCTGAAGTAAATAAGCAGGAAAAATTAAGGTAAACTGAATTTTAAGTCCTCCTCTAAATAAATTGGATGATCCATGCCCTATAAATTCACCCCTTTCCTTATTTGGAACATGCAAAAAATCTCTAGCATTATCTGTTCACAGCAATTTTTCTATAAAGAGAAGCAAAAATATCAAAGAATCATCACTTAAACAAACTAAATCTTGGAAAAATGTTTTAAAGAATTTAAATAGTGTTTTCTGATGAATTAGATATTAAGTAATAAATGAAGAAAAAAATTAGCCATGACAGTTCACAAATATGTTCAACAAATCAGTATGCCATTATAATAAGTGATTTACTGATTATTTTTTCCTATATATACTTAACTATAGTTAGTAATAAGTTATATATGAGAACTTAGACTTTCCATCATATTTGAAGATAATATTGCTACCTATAAATGTAACTTTAGAATTTGAAACATATTTCAGTTTCAAACTTAGAGTGAATTACCTGTTGATTCTAAAACTTTGTTTTTATTAAGAAAACATATTTATAGCTACAGTTGGGTTAATTAATAAGCATTTAAAAATAATATTTGGCTTCATATAAAGAATGAAAGAGGTGCAAATACACAATTCTAGAATTTACAGTCTTATTTGGAAAATATGCCACATACCTGAAGAAATCAAGAATTTAGATGTCCTTTGCTAATTTACACATAGTTAGGATATGTAGCAATTACCATGTAATTGTAATGCAAGTATATATTTAAGTCTTAGTGGGGAAAAATACCCAAATCTATAGTTAATAGCCTCGTTTTAACATTCTGACTTTTCCAATTATCAGATGACTAACATCTAACAAATTCCATAAACTACCCAAGAATTAGCTTTATAATTGTAAGTAGAAAGAGTAACTATTATCATTTGTGGTTGTTTTGAGATTTAGATATAATCTATATAAAGTATATATATAAAGTACTTAGCACGCCAAGTCAGGGGAACACTCTTGGTAGACAATTTTATGTTTTCTAAGAAAACATTTATTATGAGAGGATCTAACAATAATGATGACTTTATTTTTTTGCTTTGACAGTTGAAGTCCTGATACTATATCCAGATTCAGATATGTCTGGAACTAGTTGATTCATGTATATATTCTTTAATTCTCTATGTGCTTCAAGATCATTGTGAAGAACTCCATTTTTTATTCTATGAATTCAAATCCTGGCTTTGCATTCTTTATAGATATCTGAATTATAACTAATAAAATTATCTACCAAGAGTGTTCCCCTGACTTGGCATGATAAGTACTTTATATAGATTATATCTAATCTCACAACAACCACTAAATATAATAGTTACTCTTTCTACTACAATTAAAAAGCTAAATTTTGGGTAGTTTATGGATTTTGTTAGATGTTAGTCATCTGATAATTGGAAATGCCAGAATGTTAACACGAGACTATTAACTATAGATTTGGGGTATTTTCCCCCACTAAGACGTAAATATATACTTGCATTATAATTACATGGTAATTGTTACATATCCTAACTATGTGTAAATTAGCATAGGGCACTTAAATTCTTGATTTCTTCAGGTATGTGGCATATTTTCCAAATAAGACTGTAAATTCTAGAATTATGCATTTGCACTTCTTTCATTCTTTATATGAAGCCAAATATTATTTTTAAATCCTTATTAATTAACCCAACAGTGACTATATAACAATTGTCTTCTATGGACTCTATATTTATGGATACATTTAATTTTCAAAACACTCTTGGAGAGTAGGCACTTTTATTATTGCCCACATTTTATAGATGATTAAAAAGAGGGATGGTGATGTCAATTAAAGAATGTCACTGGCCATCTGGTTCTACGAGGCTTGAGCCACTTCAGTCTCTGACCATCAACACATCCTGAAAATAATTCAATGTGGAGATACAGAATGATGCATTCTGTGCTCTGGGAAAACTAGCAGAATAGATCTTCTGACAGTCAGGAGAAAAATTTATGAACACCAAATCTTGCATCTTCCCATACTTAGAAACGCACTAAATTTATTAACAGAGATATCTGTTCCTCTTGGCTAACAGTAATCTTCTACCAAGATGTGTGCTTGACTACACGTACCTTGTCTCTCAAATCACATATATACTGACCTTCCCCCACCTCTTTGAAGCTGTTCCTCAGAACTATCTGAGAGGCTGTCTCCCAGGTTATGGTCATCAGTGAATCCCCAGATAAAACTGAAACTTACAGCTCTCATGTTGTGCGTTTTTATTTGTCAACAATTTCGGTGACCACGAAAGGACCCAGAACAGACTTCTGTCCTTCACCTGAACTCTATGAGGATTCAGAGCCTTGGTACAATCAAGGTGCCCTCATTCCTATCCACTTCCTCATTGAGGCCAGCTGAATTTAGATGAGTCTCTCCTGGTTCTCAGATCTCCTGAATATTGGTTGATGATCCTGAGTTTTATTTGGCAGTGAATAACAGGTACCTAGGGAAAGCTGCACCACATTAGTCTATAGAGAGGCCAATGCTGCTGACCTCAAATTTACCTTAAAACAATGCTCAAACAGAGATGAAACAATTCCCACACCAGGATGAGAAGACAACAGCAGAAGTAGACAAGATGCCAAAACTCACCTGCATAATTATACATGTTTTCTTAATTTCTTAGACTTTTGCATATGAATCATTTTTTTTCTATCATGAGCACACTCCTATGCAGTTTTAAAATTAATCCAATTATTGGGTTTATGATCAATTATCTACATCTAGTACTTCTGGGTTACCTTGGTGGATTTCTCCTCTCCAAGGCTCTAACTGGATAGCCTGTAGGAAATTTACTCTAGAAGAAAGAAATTATAGTTCTCTTCTGGCCACTATTAGTATTACTAAATGAGACCCCCCTCACTTGGCCAAACAATTATACTTGCTCTGACCATGGTCATGAATAAAAATTTTCTTTAAAGGTTATTCAATCTCAGTCAGAACAGTGAGCTAAACATCTGTCAAATGCCATGCTCTCCCATTATTAGAAGGAACCTTCATATAATTATGGATGGATATATAAAGTTAATATCAGGTTACAATCATGTAAGTTTAAAAGCTCCCTTATGTTGGAAACATTTAAACCATACTAAGGATAATCAGCTTAATAACACTAGGAAACTGGGCTGGGTGTCTTATGAAGAAGGTCAATATATCATTACCTTTAAGATAGTGATTCATGTGGGACAGACTGAGTCAGATGACCTGGGAATATACTGGGTCACACCTAATGGAAGTTCTTGGCTTAAATTCTTAGTAAGGACCCAATTAATCCTATTATCTATATTGTATTCTGCTTATTTTACAAGATTATGGTTTCATACCTTACCAAATGTGTGACTGAGCCTCTAATAAAACTAATGATGACTAGGCGACTTTAAATGATTGACCAAATATATAGTTCTAAATGAATTCAATGACTGTAATAGTGTAACTCTAGATATGGGAAGAAGCAACAAGAAGGAAACTTTTCCTGGACCATAATAAACTAATAAAACAGGCAGTCCAGTGATATTTGGCTACAATTAACAGGGCATAGTCTACTAATAGCACATTGATTGACTTATCAACAAAATCTGGACCTGACATAGGAGTGAGGATTCCTAGTACCATGGGACAAAATGGTCACGAAATGCCTCCTAAACCTTGGTTGAATTTATGACCATGAGGGAATACTGCCAAGTAAAGAATGTTACTCGCCATCTGGTGCTACAAGGATTGAGCCCCTGCAGTCGCTAAACTTCAACACACCCTGAAAGGAATTCAGGATGGAAATCAGGAATGATGGATTCTGTGCTCGGTGGAAACTGTCAGAACAGGCCTTCTAATAGATATTTTCAGAAGAAATTTTTATGAACCTCAATTACTGCATCTTCCCATATTTAGAGAAGCACCAAAATCATTACTGGATTCCTCTTGACTCACAGTAACCTTCTACCAAGATATATGCTTGCCTGCATATACCCCTTCTCCAAAATCACATATATACTGACCTCCCCCCACCCCAAACCTCTTCAGAGCAATTCCACAGAGCTGAGAGACTATCTCCAGGACTATGGTCCTAATAAGTTCCTAAATAAAACTGAAATTCACAGCTCTCATGTTGTGCATTTTAATTTCAGTTGACAGAGAGCTTGAATAAATTACCCAAAATCATATACTTTGCAAGTTATAGAGTCGGGATTTAAATGCAGCTGTTCTCGATACACATACAGAGAATACTTTCGTGAAAGAATACTTACTAACAGAATTAGTTCAGTACATGAATTCCTTTTATAGGAATATTTTAATTAAAATTTTAGACATTATATTACATTCTTCCCCATAAATTTCATGAAAAGTCATACTCTCTCTAGTATCCTCCATACTTATTAAATTTATTTCTGCTTTAATACATACAGGAGATGGATGAAATAGTGAGTGAGTATAAGCCATGAAAATGGTCCTGAAGGAACAAAATAGACATTATTGGAAAATATGAAATAGAAAACTGTTTTAGTGTTAAGTTCAATGGTATATAATGTAAAGAGTTGAAACTAAAGAAAAAAAGAAAATTTAGATTACACAGTTATTGAATATATAATAAAATAAATTATAATTTCTGAAAACTGTAGAATAGTGGAATGTCTTCAAGTACACATGACAGGTAATAAATAAGTTTTAGTGGCAACATTTTGATTTAGTAGAACATTGCAAAATAAAATTATGCAAGGTAAATAAATTACCTGAGTTACTAAAATTTGAATCAATGTAAAAAAATAAGTTAGATATTTGTGATAGCAAAACAAAAAGGGTTAATATTTAAAATTCAAAAAGTGAAATTTACTAGCACTTGTAGATTGTATTAATGCAGAACGAAATGAAGGTTAATTATTAAAATGCCTAAATAATCTTTATTTTTTCCAAGATGATTTTTTTTCTTCCAAGATGAATAGACTTGTACAGATGAGGCTATGTGGTCTGCTGTAAATAAGCACATACTATCTGCAAAACATTCCACTAGGTGATGTAATATTAAGGACAAAAGCTAATGATGCTTTCTATTTTCAAGTTCTTGCTACCTTCATAGAAAGACAAATAGACCAAGCTGAGTTGTACACACAAACAAATATAATTTAGTGAAAGAGGAACATTTTAGAAAGTGCTACATATTCAGTGGGAGATAACAGGGGGCTTGCTTTATTCTTATCAGAGCTACGGAAGTAAAATTACTCTTTTAGGTACTATTTTGAAACCTTATTTTGAGACCCATTGAGACGTGATTGGCAAGAAAAAGAAGAAATTATACTTAAGAAAACATAAGAAAGGGCATGTAGGTTTTGAGTGCCTACGTTGTTCCAAGCACTTTACATGAAGTACTTCATTTATATTCATTTAATCTATCTTTATTTAATCTACACACTAAAAGCCTTAGATAGCATTATTTCCTTTCTATAGTTGTAGTCAGTACAATTAAGAGAGCTTTAAGATCACACTTCCAGTCATCAGAGTGTCAGGGTTTGACCTGGCATAAATAAGTAAAAAAAAAAAAAAAAAAAAAAGTCATTTTCACTACAACACCCACATGGTATCAATCTTTACAGGTTTCTGAAGTGTGAGGAAACAAAATGAAAACAATTGTATAGTATATTTTAATGTAACAGAGATGAATTTTTGAGGTTGGTAAGCTTTTTTTTTTTTTGTCTTTATTTTTCATGAAAGACAAACTATAATTCTGAGGAGTAAGGTGTGTTTGTTGTAAAGGTGGTAGGGAGATTTTTTTACAGCTATATTTGGGACTGATTACAGGGAAATAAGAGGGAGAAACTGCTGAGATATTCTGGGTCAGTGGTTCTCATAATTCAGCACATATCACAAACACCTCAGGCCTAAATTTGCATTTCTAACTAGCACCTGGGTGAGCTGATGCTGCTGGCCTAGGGTCCCAATTGAAGAACCACTGCTCTAGTCAGGAAGACACCTGCATTCAGAGAGACATGGCAGAATAATATTCATCTGGGTTTTCTACTGCTTTGAGACTCCTTAGACAAAGGAATAAGATTTGTGTGATAGTATATTTTCATTGATTATAACATAGTTAATTATATTAAAATTCTAAAATTTTAATTTAATTAAATTTCGAAGTTGGGAATCTAATATACTATAAAGGATCTGCATTAATATATCAGGACTGCTTTAAATTCCTGAAAACATGAAGAATTAAATAAATATACTACCACTCAGCAGAAGGAAATATACCATCTTTAAAACTGCATGTCACTGCTGTGTGAAATGCTCTCATTCTCTTCAGTAAAGGATAAAAATGTCATGCATAATTAAAAAAATAATTTTGTGTTTTGATTTTGAATATGCATCTTTATATTATTTGAATACATTCAGTAATTCTAAATAAAATTCATTTTCACAATTAATTTGCTTGTGTTATATACAAAAGTACATTCAGTAATTCTGAATAAATATATCCACACATTTTACTTTATTCCATATTTCATTAGACATTTCTCTTACTTTTATGTATTATAGGAAGAAATATGGGGCAGATGGGAAAAAGCCTTCCGTTATTATTTTTCTCTACCTTATACTTTATATTTATTCAATAAAGAATGGATATGATTAATTATAGATTGTCTAACAAACTAAATATCTTTAGCAAATTAAAGCAATTCATTTTATCTATTGGTCATGATATAATACCTTCTCCAAAATTAGATCTTTTAAATAACTTTAAACAGAAAATATAACAGCATTTACAGTTTCACATAAAATTAAGTTATGTAATCTAATATGATCAGATGTTATCAAACAAAAATTTCTTTAATTTTGAGAATACTGAATGAATATTCAAAATGTGCATATTCTTAAACCCTATCCCTAAAGAAATGATTGAATCTAAAACATGCATATAGTTATTTTATATTGACTGAAAAAACAGGAATATCTTTGCAAGTATTGAGTACACATAAATGAAAAGAAACATTATGTTGCACTGAACCACAATAAGTTTGTGTTTAAATAATTCTCTAAATAAAGTATTTCTAATGTGTTAGATATCTCACACTGTTAGAGAACAGGATGGGATCAAAGACGTGAATGTTGCCTCTAAATGTTGAGCTTTCTAAATAAATGGTTTCAGCTTTAGAATGATGTTAGGGTTGGGGATTTCTGGCTGGAAAATATAATTCTGAATGTCAAGTTCATGGTATTCAAGCTCTTCTGCTTTAAATGTCAGGGCTGTTCTCCTGTATCAAGCATTGGACTGATAAAAGCAGCCAGGGAAATAGAAAACAGAAATGAAATCAAATATGACATATAGAAGGACAGAGCAGAGTACTGGGAAAACTCACATCCTTTACTGGAAAAGAAACAGTACTTGAATTAAATTTCTGAAAATGAGTTAGGTTGTTTTTAAATTTTATATTCACCACCAGAAAACTAGAAAATTGTGAAAATAAAATAAACTTTGTATAATCTGATTTAAAAGAATGAAATTGAATAATTTTTATCACTGTGTAACCAAAAGTTAAAAACAGAAGTTTTGTAGAAAGGATATACACAAAAAGTTTTTCTCTTTCACTTAACTATGGTTTTTCTTACTTGCCTTTTTCGCCTCCTTACTTGAACATAAGAAACACTAACACTGGTTTATCAAACATTTGTGAGATAAGAGCTTAGTTAACAAACTGCTGAATGACAACATATTTTTCTTCAGTGGAAAAAGATCAGAGAATGTTTCTCCATTATATACCATCACTTTAAGTAGGATGTAAAGCTAAAGTGATATAAAATGCAACCTATCCATTCAAGAATTTTTATGTGTTTATGTTTTAGGTTTCGGATCACAGTTGATTTTTAACATATGTTTTGGTTTGGTTGCTGACAGTATAATATGTGATAAGGTGCTGGAATTTTTTAAAAAGTGAAAGGCACATGAAAAACAGTCCGATGTAATCTACCCTACAGACCCATGGGTGATAAAATCAGAAAGAAATAGGAACACTTACATTTACTTTAGAAGAATATAAAATTTCAACCATACTTCTCTATCATTCCTATATCCGCTTATATAAAAAAGGTGTATTATCCTCATTTTATATATGATGTCTTTCAGGTTTAGGCACTTCCAATATTGCACTTTGATTTTATACAGCAAATTATGCTTATTTTTAAAAGAACATCTTATAGCAGCTAGATAATAAAATTTGTTTTATATATTTAATGTATTAATAATAATGTCTCTTAAAATATGTTAAATTATTTTAAATAAAAATTCCTTGAGTATTCTACCTATTGTATGGTAAATAAAGTTCAACTGGAAACAAATATATCTGCAAATGAGATGTTACTTATTGCACATTCCTTTCTTACCCTTTTTGATTGTTTTCTGTAGAACGGACTAACATATGCTCTCATGAGACTATTAAATAAACAAAGGTTCCACAGCAATTTTATTTCTATTTCTTTAACTTTAATGGTGATCTATTGAATCTGTACAAAAGGCGAGGGTTTAGTTAAAATACTGCCTAGACTTTTCCCCTCTCTTGGCTTCAAACATTTAATACTATTATTAAATCTTCTACTGTTTACCTTTGAATAATGTGTGTAAGGCTTATTTAGTTTTCTCCTTTCTACAATTTCTTCCACTCAATAGCAATAAATTAGTTAGTCCTCTTAATGCAAATTTTTGGAGATCTTTTCAGTGTATGCTTTTCTCATATTAAGGACTCTTCCAGAGAACTTCCAACCACCTAGATGTTTGAATGCTAATCTCTGTGACCTAAACTCTGCAAATCACTCTATAATCTCTTGGGATCCGAATGTGCTCCCTGGCAGAAGTTAGAGCATTTATAGGGGTCCTTTATTTGTTTTCCTTTCCTCTGGGGTCATGCTACTGTGCTTCTATTGTGCAATGACTGAAAACTATTGCTTCATATTTTATCCAAATTCTATTTTCTTAGAATGAAAATTACACCTAATAACATGATTTACTTCATCACCGCTAAAACAGAAATCAACATTGTTTTCTCAGAGTTCACCACATAACTATAATATATAGCCAGGGTTAAAAATCACTCTATAAAGTAGAATGTACTTTCTTTCAAAATAGAGGAACCTTAAATTATCCTAAAATACGATACACATTAATTTTCTGTCTATCCCTTCAACTTCTATCCAGTTTCATATTACCTCAAAAGATAGATTTAGGGTATTTTTAAATTTTCTTAAGCTAACCTTTTATTTCTTTTATCTATTTAGTTTCTGGCTTCTTGAAGATTCAGCCCTCACATCAGCAGTATTGACATTAACTGAGAGCACATTAAAAATCTAGAAGTTCATCCTCTCTCCCAGATATGCTGAGTTGAAGTCTGAAGATTCGCAAGATCCTTAGGAGATACCTGAGGGCCCTACGTTCTGAGAAATCCTAAATAATATACATGCTACAAAACTAATGGAAACCAAATAAAGCTGACACAGGAGAAATCAAGAAAACTAATAAGACTTTTAAAAGACCATCTAAAAGGTGAGTTATTTTGTTTACAGTTGTGCTGATCATATATATGCAACTGCTCATATATTATATATCTTTATATTATCTTACAGAAAATTTCCCCCTCAAGTGGTGAAGTGATACTCAAAGTGAATATCACATGTGGAAAGTGAATTGCAGCTCTTTCATTTGTGTGTGTGTGAGCCAGTTCCAGTGTACGGGTCAACAAAAACATGCAGTCTTTTTCTAACATTAGTTTATTCTGTCATTTAGTTCCATTTAGTGTCATGTTGTGTTAGAATTGTTAGAGTACACATACACCAGTTCAAGGAAAGAATGGTCATTCTTCGGAAATAATTGACAGAATAATACTTTCACTACTTTATTTTGCAAGAAAGTCAAGACATCAATAGTTATGTCACTACTCCTTCAGTCCTTCTGAAATCTGTATGGAATTCTATAAATGAATAGGTGGATTATCATGTTTACTTAGAGAAAGGTAAAATATTTTTGAAAGATGAATGTAAATATATTATTTATTATTAAGGTAAATTTAGCAGTATTTTTTTCTGCTTAATACTTCCTTCAACTCAACAAACTAATTAAGTAAACTTGTTATAAATATCTTCTGAGAGCAAGGTAATGTGCTGGGGGCTGCATAGAAAGATAGATAAGATGTCTTTATCAAAGAGCTAACAATTTGGTCGGGGCACATGAGGTATAAACAGGAGAAAAATCCATGGAAAGGAATGTGTCATTAAAGAATACCAGTGGATATAAAAAAGAGAGAGAGGGACAGAGAAAGGGAGATAACATTATTTAGCTTTGAAATCAAAAGGAAATTCATGGAGAAAAGATAAAATGTAGTCAGTTGTTAATGATACTAGGTTGGAATTCCTGGTGGATAGTATCACATTGGGGAAAGTCTGATGGCAGGAAACAACAGAAGTGGTTTACCTGGCTGAATATATAGGAAATTTGAGGGAAGAAAAGTTTAAAATGATATCTTGAGTGAGGCCAAATAGGGAAAGGGAGAATTTATCTGCAATGCAGCTGGAAAGTTTTTGACTAAGTGAGTGACAAAAGCAGTGATCTGTTTAATAAGTTACAGCATTACACAGATGAGCTGGAGAAATGTTGAGTTATTTACAAGGTCTGCAATAATCTTGGTAAGAGAATAATCATAAAGGAAATGAGACATTATACATAGATGAGGTAGTGGAGGTAGATGCTACACCAATTTGACAATAATTGGATAGAGAGAAATTCCTGAAGAATCAAAGATCGCCCAAAGGAATCTAGCCAACTTATTAAGAGATAGTCTCATTTGCAGATAGTGTAAAGAGAAAGAACTGATTGCATTAAGAAAGTGGTTTGGGACAAGCTAAATTTATGATGCTAGTGAAAAATCTAGGGAGAAATGTACAATAAGCAGATAAAATGCATGTCTAGAGTTAGCAGTAGAAATAAAGACCTATCAATTTAATTTGGCTTCCATTAATTTGTAGTATGGATAGTATGTATATAGCTAGAAGATAAGGTAAAGATGTAGAATTGCATGAGGACCATGAAACATATTTGAAAAAGATATGAAGAGACCAAGAAGTAAATTAGAGAGCATAATTTTAAGGAGAGAGAGGTGTAAAGAATAGAAGATAGTGAAGGAAATAGAAAAAAATAATAAGTGTTCCAGAATAAGAGGACAAATGCAATGAAACAAAGGAAGAGGAGAATTGCAGTATTTATCAACTGTTTCAAGAATTTCAAAGAGATCAAGAGGAACTAAATAAAAAAGATTATTATTGAATATAAACTTAAGCATCAGGCGTGTTTGGACTTTCCAGATAGTATCTCTGGGATAAATTTCCTAAAACCTGGGATAATCTCTCCACTTTAAGGTCCGTTGATCTACTTACCAACTTATTTCCATGAGCAAAGTCTGTTCTCAGCAGTACCTAGATTTATGTTTCATTGAATAACCAGAGAATCTTAGGGAAGTCATCCTTAGAATTCTACCTATCACAACTGGAATTTTCTTCTTTAAGGTCTATATAACTTTTGCTGTACATCTTATATTCCATATTCCATGTGTAATGCTAGGCAGTCAATTTCACGTTTCAGGTACCTCACTCTTGGTATCTAAGTGAACATTTATTCATAAGGTCTCTCTAAGTAATACTTAGCACTGAAATGCTAAGGATGCTGGCTTCTTCCAATAAGAAGAAATGCTTTCTGTGTCCATTGTGAACCTAGGATTCACTCTCTTGGGATAGGGTATTCAAAGACAGAGCTTTGGTTTCCTCTCCAATACAGTGCGTGGTGAGGTAGTGCACCCTTTCTCAATGAGTTGTGTACTATGCCTCACTAGGCAAAGAGAGTTGCTGTAAACATATCTCCATGATTGAAGCCTGGCCAAAAAAACAAACAAAAATTATTTTCAATAAAAACACTATTTTTCTCACATTGGACCACCTTGAATACCATAAAGCTACATATGTTATTCTTTATATTCCCAAATCCTTCCCTAAGTCTCACTACAGAAGAGCAGTAAGTGTTCCTGTTTAATCAGGTAGATTGCATATGGAAGGGAATATAATTTAAATTATGGTGCTACGATGGCACTGGGGATACAAATTAGGCCTTAGAGATATAAAAATATCCATATTCTCAGAAAGTTCAACATAGAGGAAATATCATTTTCTCACTAGAAGAGAGTAGCAAGGGTACTCTGTCCACAGAAATGATAGCCTCGCCATTGTTGGTAGCTCCTGCCTTGTTTCTAACAAACAGATTGTCCTGCAGTGCATTCCTCTCATCCAAATTTGCTGTTTTGCATTTTAATTTTGCTAAAATGTAATTCCAAAAAAATGACAAAACAAATAACATACCCCAAATTTGCCACAACAAACTCTTCTTAAGAAACAGTAAGGGGACTTCCCTGGTGGTGCAGTGGTTGAGAATCTGCCTGCCAATGCAGGACACATGGGTTCGAGCCCTGGTCTGGGAAGATCCCACATGCCACGGAGCAAGTAGGCCCGTGAGCCACAACTACTGAGCCTGCACATCGGGAGCTTGTGCACTGCAGTAAGAGAGGCCGCAGCAGTGAGAGGCCCACACACCGCGATGAAGACTGGCCACCGCTCACCTCAACTAGAGAAAGCCCACGTACAGAAATGAAGACCCAACACAGCCATAAATAAATAAATAAAAATTAAACTAAAAAAAAAAAAAACAGTAAGATTTTCATTTAATCCTCTATTGTGCTCTTGGTTTCACTTATTGCTTTGTCCCAAAATTCAACTTTATCTTGATATTCACTGTATGACTATTCCCTCTACCTATCCAAATAATCACTGCTGTTTAGACACAGACAAACTCATATTCTGATGTGATAAACAGCAGTAGCAGTTCTATTCTACTTCATTTCACAGTGAGGCAAGAAAAGCTAGAGTTATAGAACACTCTTTTTTTTTCCAAATAATTCTTTTATTCTTTAAATTTTTATTTTATTTTATTTATTTACTTTTGACTGTTTTGGGTCTTCACTGTCGCGCACGGGCTTTCTCTCGTTGCGGAGAGCAGGGGCCACTCTTCATCGTGGTGTGAGGGCCTCTCACTGTCACGGCCTCTCTTGTTGCTGAGTACAAGCTCCAGACGCGCAGGCTCCGTAGTTGTGGCATGTGGGCTCAGTAGATGTGGCGCACGGGCTTAGCTGCTCCACAGCATGTGGGATCTTCCTGGACCAGAGATTGAACCCACGTCCCCTGCATTGGCAGGTGGATTCTTAACCACTGCACCACCAGGGAAGTCCCTGGGGTTATAGAACATTCTTAATCCACAGAATATCCTCATAATGAAGTTGAGGCCACAGATGATTGAAAAAAATTGGGAAAAATATTGGTTAAAAATTCAGATATTTTATCTGGTATCCATAGCTTAGAATTGAAAGAAAACAAAGAATGAAAATATGTATGTAAGGGAAGTATTTTCTTTAATGCGGTATATATTTTTTGATTACTTATTATCTAACCCTAACCCTGATTGTGAGGCACACTTAGATATAAAAAGTTACCCTTGCCATCAAGCAGCTCAGGATCTAGCTGCTGAGAAATGAAAAGGAAATAATTCATGAATAATTAATGAGGGGCCAAATCAGGAAAGGAGAAAGATATAAAATAATAGTAAAATTTTATGGGAATCACAAGGAGGGAAGAAGGTTCTGGTATAATGTAGATTGATTCTTCCATAAGTGTGCCTATGAGGGCCCCTGCTAAGTTGTCAATATCCTCTCCAGTAGCCCTGCTTCTACAAGTCCTCGTGCAAGAATGAAAATTAGACAAGTGTAGTTCTGATTATGATAAAAAGGAAAACTACATACATCCGTGCAGGAACAACATTCAAGAGAAGTAGAGAGTTTTCAAATGGAGACTGAAAAAGGCATTTAAAACTTTCAAGGACCTTTGTTATTTCTTCTGTTTTTAATTTTTTTCACTTTATTTCATTTGTCCCTAAATCAAGATATTTTCTGATCTAAATTATTGGTCTGTTGTGAAGATCAAATTTAACAATATAGTACACGGTGCAAAGTGATGTCCAGAGAGTACTATTAAAGTCATTCCTCTTTGTTGATGAACCTATAAAACCTTTAAAATAAATTTAAATTAGGAAAAGTAAAATAGATTATTAATTACATATTAAGTAAAATAGCTATGATATAATTCTGGCATACCAGTTCATGAAATTGGGTCTCTTTGTAATTTGATTGTGATAATTTTGTTCTCTATATATTTATGATTTATAGAAAGCTGACTATAAAAATTATGAGATGCATATGACTGATGTAATTAGACCATGAAAATGAATGAAATCTTCTGACATATTAGGCAGTAACTCATTTAAATGAGATGCCTAATTTGTTAGCTTCCATGGTCAGATCAATTTTAGATAAGTAATTTATATTACTGAATTATATTCCAATTTATGCAGACAAAAATATTAAGCACTGTACGGCCTGTTGAGAGACTGCCAAAAAAGCATGGACTTTAGTGCTGAGAAGGTTAAGTGTATAAATGTTTAATGACTTAAACCAACAAGCAAAGATTTTTAAATGCAGTAAAAATAAATGATAGAGTTCAAAGTATTGACAATTGCTAATTTATGAACTATTAAACTTTACCAGCTGGTCTAGGTACTGCAGGTATAGTCTTCTAATGAAGGAAGTCTTTTGCAAGCCAATAATATTGTTGTAATTTACTTCTAATAATGTATTTTAATAGAATTTGCACTAAGAATTTGAAATGCCTTTTTCATTGGTAATGACTGGAGTGTTGGCTTATAACTGAACTACAGGGATCTATTTATAACCACTTAAACACTCACTGAGTCTTGAGGATGTATATGGATGGTATTTACACAAAATAAAGATATTCCAAGTGAGAATGATTTGTTACTTAGTCAAGAAACTGTCTCAAGGTGCACACAGTGCAGAGCATATTTCTCTCATTGTTCATCAAGACAGAAGTTAGAATCTAATTTGGTATGCAGTACGTTTCTCAGTTGGAATAAAGGTATTTTGCAGCCTATGAAACAAAGAAACAATTGCAAATAGCTGCAAATTAGACCATCAGGAAGTCTAACAGCAAGAAAAATAATAGTCTGAGTCTATGATAAGAACTGCTGATCATACAATTTATTTCTCAGTCCCACATAGATGAGGGTGAAGAGCCCATTGTCATCCTTTGATTGGAACAATAAACATTTACAAATGTGTAAATGTGCTGCCCTTTGAGACATCTAAATTTCACATTTTTAATGTAAAAATATATCTTACGATGTTAATGGAGTGTACATCTCTTTGGGGGGAAATACATGAATTAAGCATTCCCTGGGTCTTTTAAACCACCCTAATATGTGTAAGGGTCCATAACCCTGTGTATTAATTTCTGATATTATCTGGAACCAGTTCAACTGAACTTTTGGTTCATATCCTTACTCTCTCTTTCTCTTTCTTTGGGACAGACATTTTATCTTTGGGACAGACATTTTATCTTTCTTAATATGCACAGTTTTTTTTTTTTTCTAAATGTCAAACCCTTCCATATATAGGCAGGAAACAGTACAGTTTACAAAGAACAGGCCACCCAAGGGCAGAATGCTACTGAATCACCAAGGCCCAAGTCCAGAATACTTGCTTCCTAAGAAAGCTGTACTTAGGGGCATTTCATTTCTGTATCTTTTAACAAAAGTGAGGTATTTGAGATTTCAAAGAACCACAGTAATCCAGAGAAAATGTTATGGGGTTGGTATATGAGAATGTTGAACTCTTTTTAAAAGAAAGGTTTTTTTGTTTTGTTTTGTCTTCTTTTGCTTTAGATTTGGGTAAGTAGGATGGTCGGAAGAGTGAGGTTAAAGTTTTAAAAAAACAAAAATCAACAGTTGCTGAACATTTTTAACAGGTACCATGAAAAGTATGTTTTAGCTCTCAGACATATGGCAATATTGACACCAATAAGCGCCAAGGTGGTTTCTGACTCTGAGGTTGGTCTTTAGAGATATTTTGGCTTCTCTTTGTTTTATGTTTTTATAGAGTCTCACAGACAGACTCTACAAAACAGGGACATATCCATACAAAAACGTACCAAGGATTTTTGAAAGAAATAAATTGCAGAATGATATTGGATATTAGTTTTACAATAGAAATTAGTTTCTACCCATGTCAAACTGAGTTTTAATGTCCTATGATTTAAATTCTTTTATGTGTAATCATCTTTTAATTACTTGTAAAAGCATCAAATAGGAGTAGGAGATCAAATACCTACGACTTTATTTATTTCAAATATTGTTCTAAGCTTTTGAAATACTCTGGCTTATAACTACTAAATTTGACGTTTCCAATTTCAGAAGTTACTGTTTCACAGTAAATTCCAAAAAGGAAATAAATGCCTGAATAGTACTTATTGTCTGTAGGAAGTATCAGCTCTAATAGCAGGATTATATTGAAAACAAATTCTAATTTTACACAGAAAGAGGCCAATAAATAAAAAGCTGCAAAATGTGTATTTATGGGGATCGTGATCTGTCAACCACTGCAAATGATCTTGAAAACCCTAAACATAATCAGACAATGCAAGCACTATTGGATTTCTGTCAAGAGCATAAAATACTTAAAGAAAAATAATAGAGGATCATGGGAAGTTGAAGAGAAGTATGTAAGTACATTTGGCAGATCTTAGATTAACAACATTAAAGTTCTATCTGTACAAGCATAAACTAGTCAACACTATCTATAGCAAATATAATAGTCATTTTCCAGGACATCTAAATAAGAATAAGCAACAAGGACACATTTTCCCTTAGGAAAGTTATAAGTAGAAGTAAATATTTCAAGGCAAAGAATAAAGGCTGTTTAGTCTGCCAAATGCATTTTTGTTCCTGTATTTCATTTTTTATTATGCTACCTAATAATTAAGTTGCGGGTTATCTAAAAAAGCCTTTCCTGGGACAACTCTGACTAATAACTTTTTAGATGTATTTAACATATTCAAAAGAACACCATTCCTTTTTACAATGACAGAGAATAGGCTTCAATTTTTAAATTTGTTGCTTAACTTATGACTGCAAAATATTTAATGCTAAATTTGGTAGCATTGATATAACTATTTATAACCTGTATGCAAAAAAGAGATTAATGAATCGTGTTTATTTGATCAGGGAGGGGTACTGTTTACAGATGAGTGTGAATGTACATATATTTGTTCAGAGTGTGAATGAGAAATATAGGAGAGAAATCAAGAATCTGATTAAGCAAAAGAGGCTGATGGACTTTTTGATGTGAATTGCTATTTTCCAAAAATTTCTAATAAAATTTACTATGGACACCTGCCCCATATGAGTGTATTTGGTGGGGAGAGGGGTGAGGGAATCAAGAAGTAAGGATATCTCTAAGTCTCATGGCTTTGTAAAGTGTAATATTGAGTAGGCTGAATTACATTTCCCAAATTTTATTGTCTTGTATGTTTCCAGTTAGGGAGGGCCACAGGGAATATTCTTGGGGGAATTGGAGGGCACAAGGAAAGCAGCAGCTATTTTTCAGCTCATATACGATGTCACTGATCTGCTGACTCACATTGCTGATATGAGGCAACAGCTCTGTACCTTCTTTACCTTCCCCGGGATCCTCCTTTGGCTTCTCTGGCTCCTAGGCCACATATGTGTGTTCAGGTTTGTGATGAAGGATCCTGGATTCTGCAAAACACCCTCATCACCAAATCAGAGGCAACAAGAACAGAAAAGGTGTCAGTTCATCCTATGGGAATCCAGCTTGCTCTTGAATGTTTCAACCTACCTTGATCTTCTCCACTTTACCTCTATCTTCCCTAAATGACTGCATGCCTTGTGGATATCAAACTCCAGCACTGGATGTAGAAACAACAGACTTACAGAGACTGGTTACCCAGCTCACATGATTCCATGATTGTATATGGTCACTACCCTGTAACAAATCTATCTATCTACCTATCTATCATCCATCTATCTATCTTTCTATGTACCTATATATCCATCTATCTACACACAGACACACACAGATATAAGGTTCTGCTTCTCTGGTTGAATGTTGACTGATGCAATGACTAATAATTTTGGTCAATATCATGACAGAGATGAAAAACAAGCCATAGGATATAGAAAAGTTAATGAGAATTTATTAGATGTGAAAAATCAGAGCCCACGGCAGCTAGGAGAAAGTTTAGTCCACAGAAATCCACAGGGTGTTTTCAGGGTTGTAAGACAGTTTTGCCTAGATATTAGCACGCTGTACCCAGACAGAAATATGAGTTACATTCCTCACTGCAAAAGTTCTTTAAAATTTTCTCCTGCCTTTGCCTTGTTTGTTTAAAATCCTACTTCAACAGAACTTTCTAAAAGAGCTTTTTAAAAATGCAAGTCTGATGTCAATCACGCATAAAATGATTCCCTTTTCCAATGGGATATAGTCCAAGCACATTCCTCATTTGTTTAAGAAATAAACATTATTTCAACATCGTTTAGGGACCAGGAAATCTGCCAGGCTTTGGGGATAGCCAGACAAGTATCTTAATCTCTTGGATGTTGCCTTATTATTTTGAGGATTATATTCCTTCATAGAGGAAAAAAAAAACCTTAAAATTATGGTTTCATACTTGTCTTTTCCTATGAAATATTTTAATAATCATTGTCTTTCTCAAGAAAAAAAATTCCTTTCTTCTGCTTTATTTCAAACGTAGTTAAGGTAAACCTTTTTGTTATCTTAATATTTTTTAAAAGCCTCTTGTTATTCTATTCTTTTCTGTCTTTCTAACGTTTCCTATTAATAAAAGTCAGCTTCTGTTCTGATTATTGGTTCTCTATGCTGTCATTTGTGGGTGTCTAACGTCTAAGGACAAATACAATTAAAAATAAGATGCTTTACTTCTCCCTGTTGAAAATGGGAGAAGAGATTTTCCTCCCCTTCTTTTTCTCAGAGCATTTACCTTAGAAAACATATAAGTAATCGTGTTTTCTCATCTCTTTGAAATGTATACAAATACTTTCAAAACTAGATTGGCCTTCCCTCAGCTGGCCACTTGTTAGCTTTCTAAACCAGGAATTTCTCAAGAACCTGAGAGTACTCTCTTTGAAATGGAGAGATCAAGGGGATCTCCCAGTGTCCGTTTGTGGAAAGAAACCTCATTAAGAGATGAGAAGTGGTTTGGGGTTCCTCCAGATAAAGTCAATTAGCCAGCATAGATCGTCACCCTAATTACCAGGTAAAGTTAGGATAAACAATGCGTGATAAATGATGCTGTCAGAGTCCTCTTACTTGAGGACTAGTCATAATTTATCTTGAGAACATGTATGTAATGGGTTGTATATGCTTGGCTATCTAAAAGGGTGAGGATTCCTTCTGTTTTTGCACCCTCTTAGCAGATTGTCCATGATGTGTATCACATTCAGGTTTAATGTTGACTCAACAACAGTTTTCTTTCTCTACCACCTTTGTGGAGAGATTTTCCAGACAAGAAGACCTTTTTTTTTTTAATACTATTTTCCCACAAAACTTAAATTATCTTTATAATGAGCTTAGGGTTATTTTTTTTCCTGAAAATGTTAAAGTATATTTTTTCTAAAGTATATATGTGTGTGTATATACACACACACACACATACACACACACACACACACACACATATATATATATATATATATATGTTCATAATATCGTTCTTTTACTTTTAAGAAGAGTGAGATGTTTTGTTTTTGCCTTAACCCTATATTAGATTTAGGGAAGCTTCTCTATTACTGTTTCATGTAGATGTTTTTGTTTTTGTTTTTAATTGAGGCATGACTGACATGTAAAAACCTGTACATATTTAATGTACACAACAAAATGAGTCTGGACATAAACATACCCACCATTAAGTCCATAAACATGTTCATCACCTCCCATAGTTTCTTCACACGCCCTTTATTATTATTTTTGTGTGTGTGTGTTGTAACGTAACAGGGAAGAGCTAAATTGGACTCCATGTTCAATCTGTTTCTTTGACTTTAATCTTCACTTTTTGTTGCTTTTGTTATTATAATCATACATAATGGCCTGCCTCAGGGAACCCTGTCCCTCTGCCTGAAGATTAAACTAAAGTGCCTCTGTTCATCTCACAGGGAGACAATCTGACGCTGTCCACCTGTGGATGACTGCAAGAAAGAAGAAATTAACATATTCCCTCACCGAGGCTGGCCATTCCAGGGGATATTATCAAAACTTATGGCCTTTTTAATTTTACTTCCTCATCTCCTCCTCCTCTCTGTGCTGTAAAAGAAACTGGCATCCAAACCCCGAGATAATGGTTTTTCGGAGACACTAGTCTGCCATCTTCTCTGTCTGCCAGCTTTCCAAACAAAGTCGTCTTCCTTGCCTCACCACCTCGTCTCCGACTCATTGACCTGCTGTGCAGCGAGCAGAGTGAGCTTGGACTCGGTAACAGTAGGAATACTTAACATAGTACCTCCTCTTTTAGCACATTTTAAGTACACAATACAGTATTGTAGGCTATAGGCATTATTCTGTAGAGTAGATCTTCAGAATGTGTTTATCTTATATAACTGAAACTTTGTACACTTTGACCATCACCTCACCGTTTTCCCCTTCCCACAGCTCCTGGCAACCATGAACTCTGCTTCTATGAGTTTGACTATTTTAGATTAGTGGCATAAATGAGATCATAGGATATGTGTTTTTCTATGTATGAGATTTCACATCATAATATGTCAGGTCCATCCATGTTGTCACAAAGGGCAGAATTTCCTTATTTTTTAAAACTCAATAATGTTCCATGGTATGTATATATCATATTTTCTTTATTCTTTATTCATTGATGGAGTTTTAGGTTTTCTATGTCTTGGCTATTGTGAATAACTGCAGTGAACATGGGTGTACACATATCTCTTTGAGATCCTGATGTCAAATCCTTTGGAAAAATACTCAGAAGTGGAATTTCTGGATCATATGGTAGTTCTGCTTTTTTTTTTTTTTTTTAAGGAACCTCCATACTGCTTTCCCTAGCGCCTGTACCAATTTACATTTCCAACAATAGCATACCAAAGTTGCCTTTTCTCCATATCCTTTCCATTTGCTTTTTTAAAAAACAAGAGCCATCTTCACAGGTGTTTGTATTTTATATCTCACTGTTATTTTGATTTGCATTTTCCTGATGATTAGTGATGTTTAGCACATTTTCATTTACTTGTTGGCTGCTTGTATGTCTCCTTTAGAAAAATGTCTATTCAGATCCTTTGTTCATTTTGGTGGGAGTTATTTGAATTTTCTTCTTGGTATTGAACTGTATTTTAAAAATATTTTGGATATTAATCTTTTATCTTATATATGGTTTGCAAATGTTTGTTTCCCATTCTGCAGTTGTCTTTTCATTTTGTTGATAGTTTCCTTTGCTGTGTAGAAGCTCTTAGTTGAATATAACCTTGTTTATTTTTGCTTTTGTTACCTGTGTTTTTGGTTTCATATCCAAAAATTCATGGCCAAGACTAATGCCAAGGAGATTCCCCCCTATGTTTTCTTCTAGAAGTTTTATGATTTCAGGTCTTACCTTTAAGTCTTTAACCAATTTTGAGTTGATTTTTGTTGTAAGATAAGTGTCTAGTTTTATTTTTGTGTGTGTGGTTATCCAGTTTTCCCAGCACCATTTATTGAAGAGTGTATCCTTGTACCATTTTGTATTGTTGGCACACTTGTGGAAGATTAGTTGGCCATATATTCCTGGGTTTATTTCTGGGGTCTGTATTTTCTTTCTTTGTTCCTTGGGTCTGTTTTTATACCAGTACAATACTGTATTGATTAATATAGTTTTGTAATATAATTTAAAATCAGGAAGTTGATGCCTCTAGATTTATTTTTTGTGCTCAAGATTTCTTTGGCTATTCAGTTTCTTTTTGTTTCCATATGAATTTTAGGAATTTATTTTTTTATCTTCTGTGAAAAGAGACATTGGAATTGTGATAGGATTCCACTGAATCTGTCAATCACTTTGGATGCTATGGATATTTTCACTATATTAATTATTCTAGTCCATGAACACAGAATATCTTTCCATTTATTTGTGTATTCTTTAAGGGAAACATCAGTCATTTGTATGTCTGGTCAAAAAGTCTTACCTCAGGGTGATAGCTTTTATGTTTGTGAAAAGTTGTTAGCTGGCTCAAACAAAAGCATAACTGTTGTGTAGGGTTCAGGGAAATTCAGGTGTTGAATTAAAGAAAATATTTGAAAATGGACTCTTAGGTTTCTTGTAAATCCAAAGAAGACACTTGAAGCTGATAATTAACAATAAATTTACCAGTATTCATTGTTTTCTGTCAACCCTTTCGTTTTATAAATTCTCTTAGCTTAATTTTATGGAGTTATGATAGGAAAGTATTTTAAAGCTGTGTTAGTTACATTTCAGTATAAACACACAAACTCTCTAATTCTTGATAAAGAACAGAACAAAGAGGGCTATTATGATAAGCATAATTGATATTCAAAATTGAATAACCAATTAACCAATTTATGTATAGTCAGGTTAGAACATGTGTTAATGTGAGAAAATTAAAAGATTTAATTTTCATAGAAGACTATTAGCTTTGTTTTATTTTACTTTATGGACTGGAACACAGGCAACCAATTCATAAATACATAACATTAATTTAAAATGTTAGTGTGTGAAGAAATGGCTAGAACTTCATAAGTTCATAGTCCATAATTAGTTATAAAAAAGAAAATATGTCAAATTATGAACCTTATTGCTAAACATTTGCTAATGTGAACTTTATCTTCCAAGTTGTGATGAACATGTGAGAGGTATAGAATTAGAAAACATTGTTTTACAATTACATTAATTCCTAATTGTTTTTCCCAGAGTTGTTTTTTTGTTTTGTTTTGTTTTGTTTTTTGTGGTATGCAGGTCTCTCACTTTTGTGGCCTCTCCCGTTGTGGAGCACAGGCTCTGGACGCACAGGCTCAGCAGCCATGGCTCACGGGCCCAGCTGCTCCATGGCATGTGGGATCCTCCCAGACTGGGGAATGAACCCATGTCCCCTGCATCAGCAGGTGGACTCTCAACCACTGTCACACCAGGGAAACCCCTCCCAGAGTCTTTTTAAGTTAATGAAGTTAAAATTTTGGGGCTGGATGATTTGAAGACAGACTTTAAAATGTTGGGAATTTTACTGGAATTGGGCAAGATTTATCACATAATAGCTTTGGATGAGGAGGAAAGTTGTAAGGCAGGAATTTTGAAGCCAGTCTTGATGACCTGGAACTTTATTAGTTTAGCTCTAATGAAGAAGCTGTGGTCTTGATAAGGAAACAAGTTTGAATGTTTTATAAGTTATCTTACTGGAACAAGTGTTTCCTGAAGAAAAATAGTTATTTTTTTTGCTTGGTCTCATATGTTGCAGGATTATATGCTTGATTTAAGTTAAAAGAAAAAAAGGTAATTTAGAAAAAAGTATGTGAGAATATAAGATGTCAACATTTACACAACATTTTATACTGAATGTTTTTCTCCTTGAGTTATAGAAAAAGGAAGGACTCGGGGCTTCCCTGGTGGCACAGTGGTTGAGAGTCCGCAGATGCAGGGAACACGGGTTCATGCCCCGGTCTGGGAGGATCCCACATGCCACGGAGCGGCTACACCCCATGAGCCATGGCTGCTGAGCCTGTGCATCCAGAGCCTGCGCTCCGCAAGGGGAGAGGCCACAACAGTGAGAGGCCCGTGTAACGCAAAAAAAAAAAAAAAAGAAAAAAGAAAAGAAAAAAGAAAAAGGAAGGACTATCAAGGAAATCACTTCCAATTTTGTAGACTGTTGGCTTAAATGTTTCTTTCAATACATATTGTAAGTAGATAAACAAGAAACATACATGAAAGAGAATCTCATTGAGTTTCAATATCACTACCTAGCATAAAGTAAAGTGGAAAGAATTTCATTCCAGTTAGGCTCTGTAGGTGCAGACAACAGTCCAGTGTAATCACTATAAACTACAGGATTTCTTACAGTGTATTATTTTTCCTAAAAAATTTCTAGAAAGACAGATAAGTAAGGTTTGATGTTATATCGTTAGTAATGAGGGTGGCCCAACAAGTCTTTAGGGCAAATTTGTATGAATTAGAAAAATATTTCCCTCTGAGAAGAAACAATTCTGTGAAAAAGTAGCTTGGCAAGAACATACAGCCTGAGTCATACATAGCCTGAAACTTACACAGCAATGCAGCAACCCTGGAATGACCTAAACAAGAAAATATCCAGTTGTAACTGGGATTGTTCTAGTGGAAACCTTACTATGTTAATGCCTATTACTTGAGGCCTAAAGTATCAGAGACAGAAAAACAAATTATTTGTTACAGCTGTCCTAAGAGAAACAAACACTTGTACGACATCTTCACATGTACAGCCACCACACTACATTACTCACTTCTGCCTTCCAAGTCTCACGTGGATACATCTGCTTGGTTTAACTGACATCACATGGTGAGTCTTTCATGTGAAAGAATCTGGATAATTTTGTTTTGAGAGTTCGGCCACAATGGTAAAGGAACACTAAGGAGAAGGGGATTGGAGTAGGTACTAAGTGAGCTAATTTGCAGAATCCAACATGGCTTTTATCCAGAAACCATTCATCGAGAGTCTGCTATAGTTCAATTGTTGTGTTAGGGATATAATTGCAAACCTCACAGTCTAGTCTATTATACAAAAAAAAAAAAAAAAAAAAAAGCTTAAGAAGGGGAGGTTATCTGAGTTATTTAACTAAATGTTTAAATTTTACAAAATAATTATCACAATGTTTAAAGAAATGTTATAGGCATTCATTTTTCTCACACATAATAATGGTAAATATTTTAAGAAATTCATCAGAATTTTACAAATGACTCATGATTGTATGTACAAATTTTATCTCCCCCTTTTCCAAAAATTTCTCTCCTTACTTATTACTTATTTCAGGAAATATCTTACTTCTAGAGGACTCCATCTCTTGATGTGAAAATATAGTTAAGCATAATTTAAATTTTTAAATGAGATTTAAAAATATAGATATCAACATTTCCTTATTCTAATCTTGTACTCCTATATCTCTTTGAGTCAAATCTTAGATTATCACTTATTTATTCTATCATTTTACTTATATATAATCCATGAAATTACAGAGGAAACTTTAAATTACCTTGAATTTTAGAATTGCTTTAATTTATGCAAGATTTCAACTACCTTAAAATTTTCATGTGAGTAGTCACATAAATACTAATAGCAAAAAGTTACAAATTAAGATCTTATTTTTTTCAGTATTCTCTCTTTATAATCAAAATCTCTCAGTTAATGACCTGTTTTGAAAGATATGCATTAGAAACCTACTGATAATAAACAACACCTGGGAAAACAGTGTTTTACTTTTCAGTAATTTTTTTTCTATAACTTAAAGAAAACTGTTGTGCTTGAGGGTAGAAGTTAGAAGGTAAATCAAACAACTATAGTCCTAAATAAAAAAATTCTAAAATATTATAAACTTCTTATATAATTTTTAAAAATAATATTTAAAAGTATAACTTCAAGTGATTTGTTATAATTTTTAAAAATCATGCACTACTTTTTCAAGTTATCATCCAGTCTCTAAATGTGCACAGACTATGCAGGACTAAGAAAAAGCATTTGAGCCTTAAACTTTTTTGAAAATATATTGATCTCAGACATAATATCTGTCATTGAATTCAGATTACCTTACATTTTCCAGTTTCTTCATGCTACTTCTGTCTCTTTCCTTCCTTTACATCTAGCTCAAAATAATCTGATATGTTCCACTTTGAAATGATGGTCATTAAAATGTTTCTGAAAAGGTCTACAATAAAACACATAAATTTCTTAGTCTAATACCAGTGTTATGTTAATGTGAATGTGTTCACAACAAGTTAAAAATACAAATATAATTTGAAAATTATGACCCTTTTTCTGACTACCCTAATCACATTGTTTCATAATTTTAAAAAATTATAAGCATATATTTTTAAAATACATATACAAACACAAGGGGAACTTTATGTTTTTATTTTCAACATTTGATTATTTGGGCCTCAGTTTTCTTCTTGTAAAAAGGGTAATCAAAATACCATGGGAGGTGCTTCCTTGGTGGCGCAGTGGTTAAGAATCCACCTGCCAATGCAGGGTACACAGGTTTGAGCCCTGTTCCAGGAAGATCCCACATGCTGCAGAGCACCTAAGCCCATGTGCCACAACTACTGAGCCTTGCTCTAGAGCCCGCAAGCCAAAGCTATTAAAGCCCACGCACCTAGAGCCCATGCTCCATAACAAGAGAAGCTACTGCAATGAGAAGTCCACGCACTGCAACAAAGAGTAGCCTCTGCTTGTCACAAGTAGAGAAAGCCTGCACTCAGCAACGAATACCCAACACAGCCATTAAAAAATATATATTTATATATATATATATAAAATATATATATATATCCTGGGAATACAAAAATCAACAGTCTATACTGGGAGGTGTCATTGTATCCTAGTGGTTAGGAAGATAGTCTTGGGAGTTAAGCAATTATCAATTAAATTGATACTTTGCAGAATTTCTTTATAACCTCTTTTTTCTTTCACTACATATTCCTTCCTAGTCAAAATTGATGTTCTCATTTTGGTTTTAGAACAGTAACTTAGAAAACATATATATCCAATTTCATGATCAATGAGCATTATTTTTCAAATATTAAAGTGGAAAGTTAATCTTAATTTTGACTAACAACAAGATAATTTTTCATTCAACCTGGGTGTATTCACTTCTTTGTTTTTTCTGCCCAAAGTTTCTGCCTTACTTTGTATTTAAAATTACAAATGTCCTCAAGGAATTTTCTTTCTGAGAATTGGTATATTGGAAGACATTTATTTAACTCTCTCACAAAATAATGGATTTAACAAAACTCATAAAACTGTAGCTAACATCTTAAAATAAATATATTTTAAAATGCTTTAGAGAAACATCAGGGGGAACAAAAAGTAAGAGATCCATAAAGATAGAGCAACATAAAGTACTCAGAAATGTAATGGGACAGATAATAAAACATATATAATCATAATAGTTTAGTATGACAGTAATGGCGTTTTAACTTATTCTTTCTAAAATTCTGTCACTAGGGAATTAATTAATGGTGTTTAGTAATGGATTATATTATATATCTTGCATTGCTGAGATCATTCCATCTATGCCATTCTATGCACTAATTTTCCTTTTACATAGTCTTGCTATTAAATCTTTTGATAAATATTGTTTTCAATACTTTATTTCATATAAATCACATAATTTACTTAAGTATTCTCATTTTGTTAAACTGTAGTCTGATTCCATTTGATGGATTCCAGAAAATGCTACATTTATGTAATTTTAGCTTGATATTATATCCTTACATTGTACTTGTTATCAGTAGCTATATGAGCCACTTTATGAACACTTTTAAAGGTATTAGTTCATAGTGTCAAAATACTTTTAAAAAACATTGTAGCAGGTTTTCATTTGAATTAGCAATATAAATGAGCATCTCATTCAGAGAATATTCTCATCAGCATCATCTAAATTCTTCTTTCAAAATAATTAGTGAATAAATAACATTATTGTTGACTTTTGTTTGTTAATATGATTGAAATATATGCTTGTACATTTATTAACCATTTGCCTTTACTCCTTCAATTATCTCTTGTCTTTAAAAAAATTAACAAATTAATTGATGAGCTCTAGTAGCTTTCTGGTAGCCTCCCTAGGATTTTCTATGTATGGTATCATGACATCTGTAAAAAGTGACAGTTTTACTTCTTCTTTTCCAATCTGAATTTCTTTTCTTTCTTTTCTCCTCTGATTGCTGTGGCTAGGCCTTCCAAAACTATGTTGAATAAAACTGGCAAGAGTGGATATACTTGTCTTGTTCCTGATCTTAGAGGAAACACTTTCAGCTTTTCATCACTATGATGTTAAGATGTGGTATATTTATACAATGAAATATTACTCAGCCATAAAAAAGTGATATAATGCCATTTGCAGCAACATGGATGGACCTAGAGATTATCATACTAAGTGAAGTAAACCAGACAGAGAAAGACAAATATCATATAATATCACTTATATGTGCAAAAAAAAAAGATACAAATGAACTTACATACAAAACAGAAATAGACCCACAGACATAAAAAACAAACTTATGGTTACTAAAGGGGAAAGATTAGGAGTTTGGGATTAACATATACACACTACTAAATATAAAATAGATAACCAAGAAGAACCTACTGTATAGCACAGGGAACCATACTCAATATTTTGTAATAACCTAAAGGGAAAATAATCTGAAAAAGATAGACAAATACGTATGTATATCTGAATCTTTTTGCTGTACAACTGACACTATCACAACATTGTAAATCAACTATACTTAAATTAAGAAAAAAAAATAATTACCTTGCTGGTATTATTTATTTATTGTTTTTTGGGGGTTGTAGCTATCATTTACATACAAATATTTTTCCATCTTGAGTTTTACCTTTTATATATATATATATATATATACAGTTTATTATTCACAAAAACTCTTCAAAAAATGTTTATGATAGCTAACCGATTAGTTTTCACTTCTCTATGCCTTCAGGAGTAATAGCTAATGAATATATGACAGTCTAAAATATCATTAGGCAACTGATGCATGTAATAAAAATAAGACATTAGAAAAGTAGTTTGGAGGTAATAGTATGTAATGTTGAAATACTTCAATAATATTCAAGAATTGAAAAGATTTCAAAACGTAAACCAAATAATGTTTAAAATCAAAGGCAAGATGTAAGAGTGAAACGTAAAGAGAAGGAATACTGTCTAGGGATTTGGGGATGCCAGAAACAACATGGAAGTGGTTTTTGTTTTGTTTTTTGGAGGGGCTCATATGTCTTAGACTTAGAACTGAAAAGCTGGCAACCTGGAAATGCCAACAGGCCCAGATAAAAATTCCCCAACAAAAGCTCCTTGTTCTAGATGAAAGACCAGGAAACAGACAGCCTAGCAACACATAAAACTTAAGTAATAACTGCTCTAATTCAGTCAAACAGCACAGAAAAAAAAACCTGTGTTCCACCCTCATCCACATCAGCAAGGCGTGAGTATGGAGCCTAGACTTCCACACTAATGAGGCTATAACAAAATTCTCCAAACTCCTGCAAGGGTGGTGTAAGATAAGGTCAAGTAGGGAGTGAGGAGTTTCATTCCTTCTGACTGGTGATGAGCCTCGCCTCTGTGATACCAGTGGTCCACATGGGAAGCCAGACTTCGTCTCTTTTTGTCAGTAATGAGACACTTCTTCCCCTCTTTACTTGGGTTGTCAGAGGAAGACTAGTGGAAAGTCAGGACTCTCATCATCACCTGACATTAACAAAGTTGCCTCCACCATAGGGACACATAGGGACCAGAAATCTCACTCCTGCTAGCAGTAAGAGCCTTCTTACCTTCGATGACAATGGAGGTCTAGTAAAGAACTTGAACTACTCTCTCCAACTGGAAGTAACATTCCTTTTCCCTTCCAGAGTGGTGTCAGAGGAATCTACTTAAAATAGAGGATTTTTTTTCTTTTTAATTAATGAATTTATTTATTTATTTATTTATGGCTGCATTGTGTCTTCATTGCTGTGTGCAGGCTTTCTCTAGTTGCAGTGAGCACGGGCTACTTTTCATTTCAGTGTGCATGCTTCTCATTGCAGTGGCTTCTCTTGTGGAGCACGGGCTCTAGGCACACGGGCTCCAGTAACTGTGGCATGCAGGCTCAGTAGTTGTTGTGCACGGGCTTATTTGCTCCGCAGCATGTGGGATCTTCCCAGACCAGGGCTCAAACCCATGTCCCCTGCATTGGCACGCAGATTCTTAACCACCACGCCACCAGGGAAGTCCCAAAATAGAAGTTTAAATAAGATCCAGTCTCATAACAAAATACGCACAATATCTAGATTTCAATAGAAAATCACTCATCATACTAAGGACTGGGAAGACTCAAATTGAATAAAAAAAGATAATCTATGACATCTATCTATGTAATCTATGATGACGATGCTATCACTAAATGATTGAAATATTAGATTTATCTGATAAAGATTTTAAGGTAGTAATGTTAAAACTGCTTCAATGAGCAATTAAGAACACACTTGAAACAAATGTAAAAATAGAAAGTCTCAGCAAAGAAAGAGAAGACATAAAGAAGAACCAAATGAAAAATTTGGAACTGAAAAATACAATAACTGAAATTTTAAAGAAATCAATGGATAGGCTCAAGCAGAACTGAGGAGACAGAAAAAAGGGATTGATATATTACAAGATAGAACAATAGACGTTACACAATCAAAATAACAGAGTGAAAATAAACTCAGAAATGACAGAGACTCATGGGTCTGTGGAGCTAGAGCAACATACCCAACATTTGTGTGATTGACATTCTAGGAGAAGAGGAAGAGGGAAGGGCTGAAGAAGTACTTGAAGAAATAATGGTTAAAACCTCCCCCAATTTGGCTAAATAAATAAACCTGCCAATTCAAGAAGCTGAGCTAAATCGAAACAGGATAATCTGAAAGAAATCCATGATAAGACATATATTTAAACTTCTGAAAATGAAAAAAAAACAAAAACATTTTGAAAGCTACCAGGGAAAATCATCATCTTATCTATAAAGGGAAATACAATTAAAATGATAGTCAATTTCTCATCAGAAACCACTGGGGATAGAGGAAACAACACAATACATTTCAAGTTCTGGTTAAAACAATATTTTTTAAAAAAAACACCTTTCAACCTAGACTTTTATAGACAGTAAAAATATTCTTCAGTTATACAGGGGAAATCAAGACTTTCTCAAATGAAGGAAATTTTTCAATTGCAAATCTATCCCAAAGGACTCCCCTGGTGGTACGGTGGTTAAGAATCTGCCAATGCAGGGGAAATGGGTTTGACCTCTGGTCTGGGAAGATCTTACACGCCATGGAGCAACTAAGCCCGTGTGCCACAACTACTGAGCCTGTGCTCTAGAGCCCACAAGCCACAACTACTGAGCCCATGTGCCATAACTACTGAAGCCCACGCACCTAGAGCCCTTGATCTGCAACAAGAGAAGTCACCACAATGAGAAGCCCATGCACTGCAATGAAGAGTAGCCCCCGCTCATTGCAACTAGAGAAGGCCCGCCCGCAGCAGTGAAGACCCAATGCAGCCAAAAAATAAAAATAAAATAAATAAATAAATAAATAAATAAATAAAATAAATTTTTAAAAATCTATCCTAAAAAATGGCTAAATGAAGTCCTCCAATAAGTAAAGAAACAATAAGTCCCTTCTTGAAAAATTAGATTTTCTAATTGTGATTTATCTTGAACTCTTACATATAAAATCTTCCCTTAGCCATTCACAAATACTGTACAATTTAATGTTCTAAGAGACACTTATTGAATGAAGTAAACAAGTAGGAGACATCAGAGACTCAGTGTTTCAAGGAAAGACAAGCTTCTTCCTTCCCCCTCTCATTTTTATGAGCAGTAACAGAAAACAACACATTTATGTATTGACATAATTTGAAGTACCTATACTCTGGAGCCTGGATCATCACATTTTTATATAAAGAGCAGTTATTAATTTATCTTTATATTTACAACATCATGAAATGAAAATGCATTTGTCTACTTTTGAATTTTTCATAAAAAAAGGCCTTACTGGTTTAATTTATTTGTACTGCACTTGCTTTTTAAATGATCAGATAAATTTTGTTATATGGTTTTTTATTTCTAGAAATCTGTTTACCTGTTTCTGTATATATAACCATATTTTCTTCTGCTGGGGCAATAAATAAACATAAAGGTACTTTTTGAAAGCCCCTATAGCTTTAGAGAAGCAGATTTATATTGCCATAAAAACCTCTGATATTGACTGAACCATTAAAATATTAATGATACATAAATGCAGTTACCTCATTGGACATATTTTCATGTCTAGTGCAATTCAGATTCAGTGGGTCTCTTATTAGTAGTAAATTGTTCAATTTGGGAGACATTTTAACTATTCCATTACATTAGGATCCCAATGTTGAATTAATTTACAAGTAAATGGTAAGTTTATCAAATTCCATAGGACTTAAGATTGCAGTCTCACAGTGTATGAAATGGAAGTATCTAAACAATGTGAAACTTAATACTTTGTGACAATAAGGACTTGAAAGTTTTAGTAAATATTGCTCAGAATAAACTTATTCTAAATGTTTATAGTAAAATGTAATCATTTATTTTTAATAACTGCCTAGAATTCTTTTTCCTGGGCCTCTATATTATTTGTTTTCTTTATAAAATAGGCACTTGATTATATACAATTTAAACATATTTAAATTGATGGCCATTTACTGACATAAAATCATTTTCTAATAGTGAGACCCTCATATTTTGAAGAAAACAGTTTTAAATAAAGTTTTTAAAATAATCATTTTTTTTCACACACAAACTGAAGTGACTTTTTTACAGGTAGACCAGCCTTAGGCAAACCTATGATTTAGTAAGAATTTGTCATGGCTTGTTCCAGGTAACCCACATCCAGCCTGTAGAATATCAAGTTATTCAATGACAGTAAGTACAGCATCCAACTTTTACTGGGCTCCAACAGTAACTAATCACCACAGTAAGTCCTTCACATATGTTATATATTTAACCTCACAATCAGTGATACAAGAATTATAACAGTCCCATTTTACAGAAGAAAATTGACACTCAGATTAAGTAATTTACCTTATGGCATCTGTCTAAAAGTGAGAGAGCCAGTAACCTAACCAAGACTATATAAATGCAAATCCTGTCCTATAGTTTGGTGGTTCTATACTTTATTTCTGCAAATCCTATCTAAATTTCTAATTGCAAACTAACACACTAGGGGAGAAGGTTTAATTATATTGTAGTAAAAATGCTTCAAGACAAACATTCTACCAAGATGAATTGTTTAAAGACATATTTTTTCTGGACTTGTTCTGCCCATTTCATTTCTTCTGATTACAATACTTTTTACCCCTTTACTTCTAAGTGAAGGTCTACCCAGTTTGAATTTTTGGTAAAGCCAATTTTTAAATGAAAAATAAATCTTCTTTCACTGGGCTCCTTGCCTGTAATTTAATATAGTGTCATGACACTGTGTCAATAATTATGCATTTATAAGTATGTTTTCCTAGGGTCCTGAAAAGTAGGGACTCTACTTTGTTTGTCATTGTGTCCTTAACATGAAGTATGTACCAGATAGATGGATGAGTGAAAGAACTGGATGAACCCCATAACCAATGAGCGAAGCTATGGGAACTGTAAAGAGCAAATGGTGGTTTTGTACTTGGATAAAGAGGTTCTTTCATAGTGTCTATGATTAAAGGTTTAGGATGCAAAACCTTCATCTCTGGGATATCCTACTAACAACTGCTATGAAGTGAAACCAAAACTTGCAGAATCATCCAATGCAATGCTAGGAAAATATGTGCAAGAAATAATATCTGTCTTTGGAATCTCATAGCCTCCACTCTCCATCCCAGTGTGCTCTGTCTTGCGTAAGTGATAAACTTCATTCTGTCCACATATTTACCATGTCAAATCCTCTTCTCAAGAAATGATCTAATCAGTTCACTTAATGGTGGAAATAAATGACTGATAGGACCTGATATTGCTATTTCCCTGAAGGGGTATTTGTATTTCACTAGGAAGGAAAAAAAAAAAACAGAAAAAAAAAAAATACTTTGTGGAATTTCAGGCCTCAGAAAATTGAGTAAGAAGATGTTAGATGGTGTCAAAGCAACATTTCCAGTTCCCATGGAGTTACTCCATAATTAAGAAAGAGTCAATTTTACTTTTTGTTTAACTAGTTTTCCTTTTTTCTAATGTTCCTGCCCTCATCTCAGGCTATTCATCATTCATGTCCACAGAAGAATCTAACTCTATTTTCAGAAAACCATTTGATAAAATTGCTTTAGAGCAGTAATCATCAACACTTGGTATGTGTCAGAATCATTTGAGTACTTCTATCTATCTATCTACTTATCTATCTATCTATCATCTATCTATCTATCCATTCTGCCACCAGGCTATCAAAGTTTTGTGAGGACCAAATGACTAAAATACTATTGAAAACTGTCAACTCTAAAGCACTCTAGAAACACAGGTGATGCTGGTGATTGAAAAGATAACTAAATATTTTGATATTTTTGAAAAACATATGCCATATGCTTTAACTGTTGCTCATGTATAAAATAAATCAACAAATAAGTATAAGTGTACTATGTCTTCAATTATGACCCATCAGCAAATTAGTAGAGTTTCTAATAACAGAAGGAAAGACACTGAATGACATTTAATCAATGGAGAATTCTTTATAACAATAAATGTCTTTGAACTTCTGACCAAGTCAGTCATAATCCAGGGGACTAGCTATTAACAACTATTATGAAATTAATGTTGAAAATTTCAGTTAAAAATTCATTAAAATTGATCCTGTGATGTATGTGTCCCTGTACAACAAAACATTATAATGTAACACTGCAAAAACAATGAAGCTGGTCAATATGAATGAGTCACTGTCAATGGTTTGGCAGACAAACAGAACAAAGTTAGAACATTGCTGTTTGTTACATAGTCAAGAACCATGCTAACAGATTTGTTTCTGCCATTATGACAAATTAACAGCAATCATTACAAACATAAGAGGATTACCATTCTGGCATGGAGGTTGAGATGTAATTTGGTACATTGCCAAGCAGATTAATGTATTGTTTGCCAAGTTTTGTACATTATTATGCCAACTGTGACACTTCTAATGTAAAGAAGTTCTTGACACAGGAAAGAAAAATAAACTCAATTCAGGAAAATCTTCAAGAAAATATAAATGTTCATTGAGTCTTGTGAATATCACTTAAAATTTGTTTCTTGCTGTCTTCAATAATTTTAAAAATATATATTAAATAGTAAAAGGTATGCATTAAAAACAAATTCGAGGGAATTCCCTGGCAGTCCAGCAGTTAGGACTCCATGCTCCCAATGCAGGGGGAATAGGTTTGATCCCTGGTCGTGGAACTAAGATCCCGCATGCCGCATGACATGGCCAAAAAAAAAAAAAAGAAGAAGAAAAAGAAAAAAAAAAGATTTGTATATTTCACTGCGTGTGAATTACATCTAAATTTTAAAAAAATAAAAAAAAACAAATTCTAAGCTCTAGATGATGTGAACCTTATTAAAAGTTGTTGTTAACTGCAAAAGCTTTTAGGGATAACATTTCTTGAATTTATTTATATTTATTAAGATTAATTATTCCTATTTAAAGCCAAACTTTTTAAAAGATATCATGGAATGGAAGCCTTATTAAAGTGTCATCTCTGTAGTAGTAAAATGATGATGCTGAGGAGGATAAATTATTAAAGAAATATGGCACTAGGAGGTTAAAAAATTTCTTTGTTTTTAGGCCAAATGCAAAGATGTTGTTTGGCATATAAGCTAAAGACACAAGCTAGCTGGCTTTGAGTCTGATTCAATATCATCTTGTCAGCATTCCCCTCTCTAAGGAAGGAATAAATACGAACAAGTTATTTCCTTGTTCAAATGTTGTGTTGTCGTCAGATCTCCAAGGTCAAAGTAAAACAGACCGTTCATACAAAATTCTGAAGGACAAAAAAAAAATTTTGTAGTAGCTCATGGTGTGACATGAATGACAGGGAGTTCAACAGTAAAAGATAGTATTGGACTTTACAAACAAAATAAGGTTTTGCTGCATGCATAGTCTGGGTGATAATCAAGCTCCTCCAAATGAACTACGATAATGTATCTTTCTACTTCAATGAAATAAGATAACTAATGGATCTTTCAAAAATTATTGTGTGAATGAAAATATGGCAGGAGAAGAAATATTACTTGATTTAGAAATATTCAGCATATGAATATCGGTAATGTAAACTAGTGAAGCCACTATGGAAAACAGTATGGAAGTTCCTTAAAAAACTAAAACTAAAGTTACCATATGATCCAGCGATCCCACTCCTCGTCATATATCTAGGGGAAACTCTAATTCAAAAAGATATATGCACCCCAATGTTCATAGCAGAACTATTTACAGTAGCCAAGACATGGAAGAAACCTAAGTGCCCATCGACAGATGAATGGATAAAGATGTAGTATATAGAGGTTTCTTTAGTTTTGCCTAATGTCCTTTTTTGTTGTTTCAGGGTCTCATCTAGAATATTGCATTACATTTAGTCATCTTGTCTTCTAAGCATCCTTTGGAATGTTGCCCTTTCTCAGACTTTCCTTGTTTTTGACAACCATGACTGTTTTTAAGGAATACTGGTCAAATATTTTGTAGATAATTCCTCTCTGTCTTATGTTTCATGCTTAGACTGGGGTTATGAGTTTGGGGGACAATAAGGCCAGAGAAGTAAAGTATCATTCTCATCACATCATATTAAGGATACAGGCTCGTAACATGACTTACTTCAGTTGATGTTGACCTTGATCACCTGGCTGAGGTAGTGTTTGTCAGGTTTCTCCACTGTAAATTTACTCTTCTTCCCTTTTCTCATCTTATGATCTTTGGAAAGATATGCCTACATACAGCCTAAACTTCAGGAATAGAGAGGTATGCTCCACCTCCTTGAGAGCAGAGTAGATACACAACTGTTTTGTAACTCTTCTGCATGAGAGGTTTGTCTCTTCTTCCCTATGTATTTATTCAATTATTTATTTGTATCAGTACAGACTCAAGGATATTTATTTTCTATTTTAGGTTATAACCTAATTCTACTTAATTTGTTTTGTTGCAAGATTGTTCCAGTTTTGGCCATTAGCAGTCCTTTGGTTGGTTTTTGTGACCCTTTGACATATTCCTATTATTGTGGTAACTTTTGTATTTGAGCACTTTCTTGCTTTCTGATCTTACAAGATGCTTAGGATCATTTTATATAGTCCCTGCCCCAGTCCTAGAATCAGTCATTTCAAAAGAGCTCCAGGTTCTTTTACTGGAGAATGGTGTTAGAAACCAAGATGTGGGTGCTTGGTTAAAGCATTATTTTTAATGTTTCTCAAGAGTCAAGAGAGATATGAGATTTTAATATTGAATGTACTGATAATAAGATAAAGAGAGCAGATCATAGCCAGATTATGAAAGATCTTGAATGTTTGGCAAATGATATTGGACAGGATATAATGGTCTATAAAAATTCAGGATCTTGGGCCTCCCTGGTGGCGCAGTGGTTGAGAGTCCGCCTGCCGATGCAGGGGATACGGGTTCGTGCCCCGGTCTGGGAGGATCCCATATGCCGCGGAGCGGCTGGGCCCGTGAGCCATGGCCGCTGGGCCTGCGCATCCGGAGCCTGTGCTCCGCAACGGGAGAGGCCACAACAGTGAGAGGCCCACATAACGCAAAAAGGAAAAAAAAAAAAAAAAAAAAAAATTCAGGATCTTTTTTAATGAAGCAGATAAGTGATATCATAGAAAAGCATAATGACTAGTAGAAAAAATAAATATTATGTATATATGTATAAGTCTAGATGCATAGATGCATATTTATTACACCAGAACATTCAACATGGAAGTTTGTTATTCCTTGGATGAGGCTTATTGCCTGCCAAAGAGAATGACTGCTTGTACAACCCAATTTGTCAGTTTTAACTTATTCATGCACTCACTTTTCATTCATTTATTCATTCATATTTTAAAGATCCATTTGTTTAACATTTATTTATTCATTCAACAGTATTCAAAGAGAACCTAGTTGTTGCTTAGAAATTAGATGTGAATTAAAACAAAACAAAACAAAAAATAAGTCCATACTCTTCAAAGCTTATATTGTAGTGAAAAGAGACAAAAACAAAAATATTTAAATGACACAAAATATGAAGCTGCATGAAATAAAAAGACAAGAAACAGACTGCAGATAGAAAATATGGTGGAAAATCAAATCATATTTTGCACCTTAAATTTTCATGTGTTATATATCAATAAGAACCCAATAAGATGGAAGAAATGCTTGTGGAAGGAACTCTTTTAGAGAAGATTGACAAGCAAGACTTCTCTGATCTCCTCTGCTCATTAGGTCTGAAGCAAAGACCTAATGAACAGAGGAGTCATGGTTCACAGCACAAGGGACAATTACTGCAAAGGCCTTGGCATGGATGTCTGTTGGTCAGTTTGAAGAGTGTGTTGGATTGGGCGGGCAAAAGCAAGAACTATAAGATCCAAACCCAATTAGAAAGCAGATCTTTGAGAGCTCTGTTAACCTTTGGAAGAATGTTTCATTTGTTTTAAGTGTGATGGGAAGACACTGGAGAGATCTGGGTAGAGGAGCAACATGATCATATCTATATTTTTAGAGGACCACTCAGGTTCTTGGAAAAAGTTTCTAGAGATTGGAAGTGAGAGGGAAGCAGATAATCTATTTAGGAGGTTATTGCAGTAACCTAAGCAGTAGACAGTAAAGAGTTGGATTAGCATTTTAGTGGTAAGGGGAGTGAAAAGTACTCAGATGTACAATTTATAGTGAATATTTTAAGGTGTGTGTAGTGGAAGGTAGAGCTTGCAGTAATTGTCAATGGTTTGGATAAGAAGTGAGAAAAAACGGGAGGCACATCATTTGTCCTGATTCTCTTCCCTAAAATGAGGAAGATTAGGCAAGGAGCAGGAGTTAAGGGTGGTATTTTCTAAGTGCCAGCAATTCTGCTAGACCCTGAACACAAAATGATTAACTAAGCACACAATAATATTATCAGGATGGAATTTACAATATAGAGAGGCATACTAGTATTTAACAATAGACAGGTGAATAGGTAAAGACCAATAAAGATAAGAAGGAATAATTGGAGGAAGGGAGTTACATAATTTAAATCAGAAAGTCAGAGGATGTCTCTTTGAAGGAATCATTTTTTATCTCAGCCCTAGCCAGGTAAAGATGGAAGAAAGTTTAGGAGCGAAGGCTGGGAGGCAACAAAGAGCATGACTAGAGAATGACAAGCATGGAGTATGAGGCTGAATTGCACTTTCAGTAGAATAAATCAAAAAAACTCGTTGCATGTGGTTTTGTAAGGGTACATTTAAGATTAAATGTGTGTATGAGCATGTGTGTTGAGTTGTAGATGCAATTGCAGCCTCAACTCTGTATTCTCTAAGCCAATGAATCTTTAATTTTTGAAAAGGAACTTTTAACAGTCCCTTTAAAAATTAACTTATGGGGCTTCCCTGGTGGCACAGTGGATGAGAGTCCGCCTGCCAATGCAGGTGACACAGATTCGGGACACAGATTTGTGCCCCGGTCCGGGAAGATCTCACATGCTGTGGAGCAGCTGGGCCCGTGAGCCATGGCCGCTGAGCCTGCATGTCCAGAGCCTGTGCTCCGCAACGGGAGAGACCACAACAGTGAGAGGCCTGTGTACCGCAAAAAAAAAAAAAAAAAAAATTAATTTATGTACATTCCTTATTTAAAACTTACCATTTTGGGGGCTTCCATGGTGGCGCAGTGGTTGAGAATCTGCCTGCTAATGCAGGGGACACGGGTTCGAGCTCTTGGCTGGAAGGATCCCACATGCTGCAGAGCAACTAGGCCCGTGAGCCACAACTACTGGGCCTGCGAGTCTGGAGCCTGTGCTCCACAACAAGAGAGGCCGCCGTAGTGAGAGACCCACGCACCGCGATGAAGAGTGGCCCCCACTTGCCACAACTAGAGAAAGCCCTTGCACAGAAATGAAGACACAACACAGCAAAAATAAATAAATTAATTAATAAACTCCTACCCCCAACATCTTCTTAAAAAAAAAAAGAAAGAAACTTACCATTTTTTTCTTTCCTTTTTTATCCACTAGCTGGCTAATTGTATACCATAGTGAAATGATAAATTATAATTATGATGATCATTCATGTGTTCTAGATACAAAAACCCAGCATGAAAGACTAAATAAATACTTTCATGTGGACTCCTCTAATCTGTCTTTACACAACCATTATGAACAAAAGTAGGCTTACCTAAAAGACAATAACTAAATGAAGGCTTATATATATTCTTGGTCGTGTGCATGTGCTTCTGAATTAGGTATATTTTACCATGAATAAAAGCTAATCCATTAAGCTGTTTTATGTATGTATTGTTATTACTTGTAATATCTTAAATCTAAAGATTTGGTAACATTTTATGATACGCTTTCTAAACAGTACATCTGCTTCTCCTGATTGCAACAGAATCAAATCTAGGCAGACAAAAGTGACCTGGATCCATTTTTAAAATCCTCTAGCAAATACATCTTTAAAATGGATGTGTAAGAAAAGTCATCCCTTATGTAAAACCTTTCAATTGCTGACATCTTACAGCCATTTTGCTCGTTATACCTTAAGTTAAAGCTCTGCAAGGCAACTCAAAGCATAGAAAAAGTGTCAGGCAAGTTCCTAATCACCCAAAATATTGCATTTGTGAGAGCCTGGACTGGACTATGAAGACACAAGTTTCAAGGTGTTGCTGAGACTGTAGCTGGGATTGTTCAGGAGTGAAGAGATAACCAAAGCCCCTTCCTTTAAAGAAGAAAAAAGAAGAAATCTTTCCTTCTTATTGATTTCTCAAGAATCTTCTTATTTCACTCCACTCTTCGCCTCAGATTATGCAAATTATGCCTTTTGCAGTTCGTATATAAGATCTGTTTTTCAGAAACAGAAAGCAGATTCTTGTTGCTATTCATGTTCCCACATAGGGATGAGATATTGCTACTCTGATGAATCTTGGTAAGCAATAATCGTTCAAATCTCCATGTTCACCAGGGTCTACATAAGGAGATCTATCTGTCTATCTATCTATCTATCTATCTATCTATCTATCATCTATCTACCTATTTATTTATCTACCCAACTATCTATTTATATCTTCAAGCAGAGAGCACTCTCCTAGAATCAAGGATTCTAGGAAGAAATTTCAATAAAATTCTGAGGACCTTGCATTACAGGAATAGCAAACAAATCTAATTTCTAGTAGGTTCTAATAAAAGAGTCTAGTGGAAAATAATAATACCTCCAGATTCTTCGGTGTGCTAGGTGGATTCTTTTTTTTTTTTTTTTTTTTTTTTTGCTGTATGTGGGCCTCTCACTGATGTGACCTCTCCCCTTGCAGAGCACAGGCTCCGGACATGCAGGCTCAGCGGCCATGGCTCACGGGCCCAGCCACTCCATGGCATATGGGATCTTCCCAGACCAGGGCACGAACCCATGCCCCCTGCATTGGCAGGTGGACTCTCAACCACTGAGCCACCAGGGAAGCCCTAGGTGGATTCTGTTGATTCTGAATGCAAAACCTCTCACAGTTCAAGCCATGAGATAAATAACAAAAATAACTAAACGTACTCCTTTTTTAATGACATCTTAATTTAGGGAAATCTCTGGGCATTGATTATGTTAACCTAAACATCGGGCTATTCTGATATTCATGCTTCCTGTGAAGAGAAAGATTTATTTTTTATGTGTCGAATCTGTTAGCCTTTAGTTTACCTTTCCTCAATGCATTGACTAGGAATTCCATGGTGATGTTGAATCTATGCAATGAGGAAGAACATTATTATTTTGTTTCTTATCTTATTGACAAAGCATTCTATCTTTATTGTTATTTTAATAAATGTAGATTCCCTTCTATCCCCAATTTACTTAGGTTTTTATCATGTGTGAATGTTCAGTTTCATCAGATTATTTTTTTTTATATCTTTTGAGATGATCATATTTTTCTTTAGTCTCCTAATGTGATTACAATAATTGATTTTCAAATCTTGAACAACCTTTCTTTCAGTTAAATTTTCAGTTCTTTTTTTCCTAGTTTCTTAAAAGTTCAGATTACTAATTTGAAATCTTTACCTTTTCTGATTTTAGCATTTAGCATTTATGCTATAAATTTATGCCTAAGCACTGATATTGCTGCATCTTATCAATTCTGATGTTGTGTATATTTATTTTCATTTAGCTCAAAATATTTTTTCTTAAGATTTTCCTTGACACTTCCTTTTTGACTCAAAGGATAACTAGAAGTGTGTTGTTAAATTTCCAAATATTTTATGATTTTCACGATTTCTGTTATAGATTCCTAGTTTAATTATATTATTTTCATAAAATATTTTTGTATGATTTTTATTATTTAACATTTTTAAGTACATACATTTTTAGATATGATCTATCTTGGTGTATGTTTTATGTGTCTTTAAAAAGGAGTGTTTACTGTGTTCTTGAAAAAATGTTGATCGAAGTCCTCTATACATATTAATTAGATTAAACTGTTTGATAATGTTTTGTAGGTCTTCTGTGTATATATTAATTTTCTGTCTTCTTGTTCAATCGACTATTGTAAGAAGAGTGTTGTTGTCTCTAGCTAAAACTGTGCATTTGGCTATTTTACCTTCCAGTTCTAACAGTTTTTGTTTCATTATTTCTATTGTTAGGCAAATGCCTGATTAGGATTGCTGTGTCTTCTTAGAGACTTGATGCCTATGTTGTTATTTAATCCTTCTTTTCATCCTTCATAATGTTCATGGTTCTGAAGTCTGTTTTTCCTGATATTAATGTAGATACTCCAGCTTTCTTTTGGTTAATATTGGTATGGTATATGTTTCTCCATTCTTTTTTTCTTTTTCAATTTTTTAACTGTGTTAAATGTATATAACATAAAATTTACCATCTTCACCATTTTTAAGTGAAAAGCTCAGTGATATTAAGTACATTCATAATGTTACATAACTATCACCATCATCCATCTCCATAATTCTTTTTATCTTATAAAGCTGAAACTCTGTATCCATTATATAATGACTTCACATTCTCCCCTCTCCCAGGACCTGGCAACCAGCATTCTCCTTTCTACCTCTATGATCTTAACTACTGGAAATACTTCAGACCATCCTTTTAGTTTGACTTATCTTTATATTTAAGTGAGATTTCTTTTAAACAGCATTTTTTAATCAAATCTGAAAATCCTTGTCTTTTAATTGGTGTGTTTATACTACCCTAACAATATGCATCTAGATATGATTACTGAAATCTACCACCTTACTAGCTGTTTTTTTATTTGGTCCACCTGTCTTTATACTTTTTTAATGCCTTTTAGTAGTTTGAACAATTTTTATGATTCAGTTTTATCTCCACTATAGACTTACTATATATACTCTTTGAAAACATGTTTTTAATCATTGCCCTAGAGTTTAGAATATATTTTTATTTAATCAGTATCTATATTAAAATAATATTATACCCCTTGATACATAGTATAAACACCTTACAACACTGTATTCTCAATTCCTACCTCCTGTGTGTTGTGCTAGTTTTGTCCTATATTTTTACTTTCATGAATGCTATGAACTTTCAATAGATTGCTAATGATTTTGCTTTAGACAGACATTTACCTTTAAGAGTGATTTAAATTAAACATTTGCATCTCATTTATTTCATTTACAGTGCTCTTTATTTCTTCATGTTTATCCAAGATTCTGCCTTGGTTTTATAATTCCTTTCATGAAAAATTTTCCATAAACATTCTTGTAGTAGACACTTGCTAGCACTTAATTTTCTCAGATTTTACTGGTCCAGGAGAGTCTTAATTTCTCCTTCATTTTTGAAAGATTTTTTTTTCTGGATATTCTGAATTGACAGTGTTTTTTTTTTTTTTTTGCTTGTTTGTTTTTGTATTTCCTTTCATCAGTTTAAAGACATCATGCCATGGTTTCATGGCTTCCATGCTTTTTGAAAAGAAGTCTATTTGTCATTATTTTCTTTGTTTGCCTACTTGTAATGTGTATTTTTTTCACATGTGTGCTTTTAAGATTTTCTGTTACTCTTTTGTTAAAGACAAATTGAATATTATATACCTTCGTGTGTTTTGTTGTTGATGATGATAATCCTTTTAAGTATTCTTGAGCTTATCTGATTTGTGAGAATTCTTTGTCCTTTTTAAAAATTCTGAACTATTATATTTCAAATATTTCTGTCTCATTCTCTCTCTGTCATCCTTCTGGGATTTCAATTATATGGATTTAGGCTGTTTGATATTGTTACACAGTGATTAGGTTGTTATTCTTCTGTTTTTTTTAATTTATATTATTTTTTCCTCATTCTGTTTCAATTTGATATATATCTACTGACTTTTTAAAACTTGACTGATTCTTTCTTAGGTTGTGACAAGTCAACTAAGGAGCCATTGAAGGCATTCTTCATCTCTGTTATTATGGTTTGGGTTTTTGCATTTCTGCTAGGTTCATTCTTATGGTTTTCATATCTCTGCCAATTTATCCATCTGATCTTTCATGATGCTCATTTTTTCTATTTGTCTTTAACATATTAATAATAGTCATTTACAATTCTCTGTTAGTTCCAAAATATGCTTTGTATATGAGCAGTCGTGCTGATTCCTTCATCTCTTGGAAGTGGATTTCCTTGCCTTTTAATAATATGTTTTGTCATTTATGTTTAAAACTGGACTTCTGGTGTAGGAAAGAGGTGACTAAGGTCAATAAATTTTATGCTTAAAAAGGTGTGCATCATTCTTCCATCAGGGCTTTTAATGTGAGGGTTAGAGTTCATCTAATAAGATATGTGGCTGGGTTTTGTTGCTGCCTTGGTTATCCTCAGCGCAGCATAGGTTTTATTTTCCTCTGTTTACCATGAATTTAGGTTATGGGTACATTTGCCAGAGAGTTTTTCTCAATCATTTCCATTTTCAGCTTTAAGTCTTTGCTTTGTTCTGTGCATCAGGGATGTTTGTCCATGCTCTTTCAACTCTAATGGAAGTATTGTACTCTTACCTGTGCTTTGGTGCCTGTTAGCTTGAAAGGATGAGTGAGTCCCTGATGTTATGATTAAGCCTCAGACTTAGACAACCATTACGATCCTTCTTAGTGGCCTCAAACCTTCCTCAGCTAGACTTCTGGGCCCAGTATATATTCCTGATCATCCCTCAGGGCTAAAAGTTTCTTTCATTTTTTTTTTCTCAGTTGCAATGTGTTTTCAACAGATTCCTAACGGCAACAAAATATGTTTTCTTTACTCTATAGATTAAGGACTTTGCTCCCAGGGATGTGTCAAAACTGAAAAATTTGAAATTGTAACCTACTCAAAGCTAACAAGTTGCATTGCTTCACTCTCCTGGATGCTGGTAGAAAATGTGAGAATCCTGGATCAAAGACAAAAGACTGTTTTGATCACAACAGAGCAAGCAGCAGGAACTTCATATTCACATTAATTTCCTTTGTTCCCCTTCCCCCAAGTTTCCTGGGGTGGCACAGTAAGTGTCACAGGTAAGAAACCCAAAACCTAGGAAGCTATAGTTATTTATGAGGAACAGCAAGCAAACCTTCCTAATCTTTGCCCCAGTAGAAACATTTTCTTGTTACACGAACAGCAAACATATTTGCCTTCTGCTCTTGAGGGAGACACTATCTCTATCTCCCATGGATGTTGATTATACAGTTATTATTGAAAAAATAGTCCAGAACAAAATGCTTTCTGTTCCTCTACTTGCAAGATGTGTGAAAACAGAAAGACCCGTGGAAAATGGCTTCCCAGCAACAGGGAGATGAAGGAGAATGGTTTGGGTGTAATTTGCTTTCTCTTCCCTGGCAGCTGCTGTTTCCTTACCCTAGGGACCATGAAGGGAGCTTCCTAAGAAATTCTGCCAAGGGAATTTGTGTCAAAAAAGCCTGCAGAAAGGTACACACATTCTTTATATTTGAAGTCCCCAGGGTCTCCGCACTCCTTCACTAGCCTACAATAAGTTTCCTTAAACTTGTTAGCTATTTTTGCTGAATTTTCCTTACTGGTCTGTGTCTGATCTTTTCAACCCAAAGTAAGCAAACCTTCACATCCTGTATCTCCTTTCAGCTGGCTGTCTCTTTCTAGATTTCATGCTAGTTGATTGCCCTGCAAGCTTAGTTTTTTGATCAGATCAAGAAAAAAAATAAATAAATAAAAAGAAAATTTGTGAACTTGTGAATTTTATGGCTGTTTTGTCCAAATTATGTTACATCAAGACTTTATCACTTGCATCAAGCAAAATAGATAACTAAAGTCCCATGGGGAAAGAAATCAATTTTATTATCTTTGTCATATGTATCTCATTCCCATATAATGAAATAAATATGAAATCTAATAGTATGTCTCTCATAACTATATACAGCCACTAAGAGAGGCAACATTATAATGTTGGGAAGAATAGTATGGAGGTTCCTCAAAAAAACTAAAAATGTAGCTACCGTATGACCCAGCAATTCCACTCCTGGGTATATATCCCCCAAAAATGAAAACGCTAATCCAAAAAGATACGTGCACCCCTGTGTTCATAGCATCACTATTTACAATTTAAGATATGGAAGCAACCCAGGCATCTATCAACAGATGAATGGATAAATCTTATGTGATATATATATATATACATATATATATATATATATATATACACACATACATACATATATATATACACACACATATATTACCATAAAAAATAATGAAATAAAGCATATGTGATATATATATCACCAAAAAAAGAATGAAAGTCTGCCATTTGCAGCAATATGGAAGGACCTAGAGGATAATAAGCTTAGTGAAGTAAGTCAGACAGAGAAAGACGAATACTGTATGATATCACTTATATGTGGAATTTGAAAGATAATACAAACATATACAGAAAAACAGAAATGGACTCACAGGTATAGAAAACTAACTAGTGGTTACCAGTGGGGAGAGGAAAGGGGAGAGTTAGGGGTATAGGATTAAGAGACGCAAACCACTATGTATAAAATAGATGAACAACAAGCACAGGGAATTATAGCCATTATCTCATAATGACTTTTAATGGAGTATAATCTGTAAAAATACTGCACCAGTATGCTGTGCACCTCAAACTAATATAATACTGTAAATCAACGGTACTTCTATATTAAAAATGGCTGTTTTGTTGTTATTATAAGGGAGGAAACATCCTCTTTCCAGCTGTCTTCATCAATGAGTAGAAACTTCAAATCCACTTAGTTCAGATTGTTTGATAGCATTTGGTTGAATGTACATATTCTTTATCCCACTGACAAAGTGTCTTTAAAGAACACTGAAAATAAAAATCTACCATTAAGGTTTAACTTTTTCAAAAGTTCTACATGTTAACCATGTCCAGTTACTATTATATTTTTAGGAGCTTTTAAAATCTATCATCAAACCTAAGCATTATCTAACTTATAACACTTCACATTTCTTTATTATTTACTAGTAGTCAGTAACAGTTGCTTAGAATCCAGGCTACATTTTCTCATATGAACAATACGATACTATGAAATTGAATCAAAAAAATCATATTAATTTAGAGTTATTTTCCTATCTAGTTAGTTGACTACCTCACATGCTGGAGATTTATCTTTTTCCCTTCTACCTCTTCAACTTCATTGCAGAGTTTTCTTGAAGCCTCATTGTTTTCACAATGAACAAAGGCCATATCTGGGAGTCCAACCAAAGGGATCAGACAGAACACAGGGCAGTGACTTGGTCCTATGCCCACTAGGGACTGCTTGAGAAGTTTTAATTTTGCTTATGACAGTCCTTGCTCAAGGTAACAGGTGAACCTGGAGAAACCTGGATGTAGGTGCTTTAAAATACATGGCAAATGTACAATGTTTTTTTTTTGCATGACCATGGATAAATAATTTAATGATTCACTGTATAAGAAAATGATATGGAAATGTATAGAGCAGAAAAAGAACCCACATTAATTTGTAACAGGTGCACAGTGATTTTAAATATGGAAAAGTAAGCTGGCATATAAATATAATTTAAAAAGAAATCCATAGCAAAAGACTTAGTTTCAGGCCTATTGTTTTCTTTATGTTTCTTTTTTACTTTAGAAATGATTTTTTTTTTTTTCATTTGCAGTAACGTATGCCCTATGACTTTTGTAAGGAAAGTACTTTACAGTTCTTTGAATTGTCAAATTTTTAAGAATGTGTCCAGTTGAAGTAGCAATTTAAAAGAATCTATTTTACATTTCCTAAACTTTGATGGTAGCTGTTTTCTTTCTTAGGAATACACTCTTTAAATGCTCTATTTATTTTCTTTGTGAGTAGTTTGTTTTTTCTACTATAAGGAACAAAGGAAAGGAAACTTGTGATTTTCTGGGGTGATAAGACAGTCACCACCAAGGAGGGCTTTGAGAAGAGAGAACCAGATTAAGATCTGCTAGACTTTTATCTCAGACTTAGAAGTTCTGCAGGGACAAAGGTTATTCAGGGCATCAGCACTCTGTCACAGCCAATGTTCGTTGATCTGGAACATTTGACAGCAGAAATTTAAAAATCAAATATTGTTCTTCCCAAGATTGTCATGCTGCCTCTCTTCATGACTATAAATAACTATGATAGATGTACTATTGGATTTCATATTCATTTCTTTAGAGGGGTACGAGATACATATGACAAAGGAAATCAATGTTGATTTTTTTCTTCGTGGGACTTTAGTTATCTCTTTTGCTTGATGCAAGTGATAAAATCTTGACAGCATATTTTGGACCACAATATTAACAAATTAATGTTCTATACTATCAATAACACTATTAGCATTGTTTTAAACAAGATAGATTTATTTGAAAATTATTAATTGAATAGCTAACCAGATCCTGCTGTACAGAACTGCACATTCAAAGGCCAATCTGCATATAAGGTGCTCTTGGAGAGCATATAAAACAATTGTAAAAGTAAATATTTTCCTGGTGCAAAGTAGACACTTAATGATTATTTGTTTAATTCAGGTATGTTTTGATAAAATAGAAAATGCTACAGAATTTAATAGTTGAAATTCAACAACTTTTTGAGGAATAGGAGTATCTGAGGTAAAATTTGGATAATTAGGCAAAAGATGAGATTCTAAACCAGGATGTGGATAAAGGACATGAAAAAAAAAGTGGAATAAAGTGGCAAGAGAAGTGATTAGGTTTGAAGTGTCAGGGAAGCTGGAAACCATGGTTGTAGAAGCGCCTTTAGTGTGAATGATGAATCTTCCAAAAATAGTAACAAGGAAAAGGGTGAAGACAAAAATCTTGAAAATAGAAATTGTATCTCATTCAATCCTTGTTATTAGTATCTGGCACTGTGTCTAATACAGTAATAATTCAAAAACTCTGGAAGGACAGATAGAAGGAAGGAAGGAAGGAAGGGAGGGAGGAAGGAAGGAAGGGGACTAGAAAGTTCCTTGTGATGTTAAGTGTTGGTATGTCATGAAAAAACTTCGAAAGAGACTTGTTAGGTGGTCGTAGCAGAACAATTTTTGAGATGGAGAAAAGGGTGGCTTGGAAAACACTAATGTTTCCTCTTGACAAGTATACTTAAAAAGGATGACAGAAATGGCCTACACTGAAGAATGTACAAAGATTTAGACATTAGAATAATAAAGTTTTAGTTATTGAAATGAAGTGAAATAATGTAGAATGATGAAGTTTGAAACGTAGAGCAGTTGGAAACTGTCTCTTTTCTAATTGAGCACTCATTCAGCAAAACTATCAGCTATAATTGTCATAGCCTGGCAGTTTGATTTGAATCCAGGCTCAGAAAATGGTTAGGTCAGTATTAATTTTGATCAGGAAAACAAATATTTAAACATTACAATATGCTAATTGACCTTAAATTGACATTACTGGCTCAAGTAAAAATTCAACTTTTGCAAACAAAATATTGGGGGATGACCCATATAAGTTAGGGTGACAATTTGACTCCTTCATCCTGTTCCTGTGAATTCTTTCCCAAATCCCAGGGTGGCTTTCTTATCAATTCACAGGCACTACAACATTTGTTATAAGAAGAGTATTTGTAAGGTAAAGTAAAGAAAATACTTTGACATTTGGGTACTTTGACATTTACCATTGATATTAATGATGCTATGAAACTGTCATGCAGAATGCCATTTACCCATGGAGTGATGCTTATTAATTACAAATATTATATAATCTGTTTTAGATGTAAAATGTTATGTGGTCTTTTTATTTCACATTCTGATTAAATCTAAATCTGCACAGAAGCAGAACCATTATAAACTCAAATGTGAACTTTAAAGAGGATTTTAACCTCAGGGATTTGCATGTCAGAAAGAATTTAAAGCCAGTGAGAGAATCAAGAATGAGATATATTTTCTGTAAGCAACAGCATTGCTTTTGTAAATCTTATATCTCCTCATATATATTATAGAAAAAATAAAGGTGAAAATATTAAGATTATGGGCATAGGGAGTTTTACTTGGATATGTGATTTAATTAAATGCAAACAGAAAAACAAAACCTTCCTGTGGTGCAAGAATATGAATATTTAATGAGCCCCTTTTAAAGGAAAATAATTTGACATGATGTATTTCAGTAGAGACTGACAAAAGGGTTTCAGTTGCAAAAATGATTCTAGCCAGAAGTGGACAAACTTGGAATACTTAGAAAATACTGCTCTTTAGCACTTTACAATTAACACAAATTTATATATATATATATATATATATATATATATATTCTTATGTTCATATTTTCTTTAATGTTCTATTTTTCTGCTATGCATTATCATCCAAGATATATTTACATTCAAAGGTTTCCTCACCTACAATAACATCAGTATTTATTTTTGTTTAGCCCTCACTATGTTTGACATGATAAGTTTCATCCATAACACAGAAAAACACAGTAGCTTTCCACATATATGCTAAACTTGGGGTTTGTTTTTTGGAAGCACATTGTGATTATATTTAAAAGTTTATATTTATTTTCATATGTAGGAGTCTTTTTTTTAAATCGCCCTCTTTGTTTTCTGTAAAATGAAGAATAAAATGTAATTTGAAAATTATTTTTTATTCTTTCTTTCTGCTTCTGGTATTACTAAAAACATAAAATTACTTTATTTTTATTTCTAGTAAATATAAGACTTAATCTGAAATATTCCACATACATAGAGTTGTAGAACAGTGGCCTATAAAAGAAATTTAGAAATAATCCAGAAATTATCATGTCATAAGTAAAAGGAAAATGAAGCCCAGTAATAGTCATTGAAATTTAAAAGATATAACTTTAATATTCACAATAAGAAGAATGACATGATATGACCTATATTTGGTATTTTTTAATGATGATGAATTAAGTAAATACTATAGAGTTAATTAATACTTTTATTTACTTCTTTATTAACTCCCATCAATATTGTTGGATTTTCTTTTTTTTCTGGTTTTATTAAAAGCAAAACAAAAAATCTATAACTGTATAAATTACCTTATTTCACCAATCAGAGGGAGAACTTGAATCAAAAGAATTTATCGAAAAGTTGGAGCTGGGACTTCCCTGGTTGTGCAGTGGTTAAGAATCTGCCTGCCAGTGCAGGGGACAGGGGTTCAATCCCTGGTCCAGGAGGATCCCACATGTCACAGAGCAACTGAGCCCCTGTGCCACAGCTACTGAGCCTGCACTCTAGAGCCCGCAAGCCACAACTGTTGAGCCTGCGTGCTGCCAACTGCTGAAACCTGTGCTCCTAGAGCCTGTGCTCTGCAACAAGGGGAGCCACCATAATGAGAAAGCCCCCATATACCACAGCAAAGAGTAAGCCCTGCTTGCCACAACTGGAGAAAACCCATGCAAAGACCAAACACAGCCAAAAAAAAATAAAACTAAATATATAAATTAATAAAAGTTGGAGCCATTAACTTCAGCAACTGGTAAATAATTTGAATTTTATTCAGAAAAAAATGAGAAGCCATTGAAGTATTTTAAACAGAAAAGTGACATAATGTGAGTTACATTTTAGAAAGTTCACTGGGGCCATTGTGTAGAAGGTAGAGGATAGAAGTCTCCACGGGGTAGCAAAGATGCAGTTGGGAGGCTGTTGTAAGACAGTGATGATGGTGTTAATAATGGGGTGGGGCTTCCATGGTGGCACAGTGGTTGAGAGTCCGCCTGCCGATGCAGGGGACACGGGGTCGTGCCCCGTTCCAGGAAGATCCCACATGCCGCAGAGCGGCTGGGCCCATGAGCCATGGCCGCTGGGCCTGCACATCCAGAGCCTGTGCTCCGCAAAGGGAGAGGCCACAAGAGGCCCGCATACTGCAAACAAAAAAAACAAAACAAAACAAAACCAAAAAAATAGTGGGGTGTTTTTAGTATAAATAGAATAAATTTGTGCTTCAAAATTAACTGTTAACTCTGCATATAAGTCACCCATTCATCATGGTCCACATTGTTATGAACTAATTCGACGTTTTCCAAGATTCAAAGTTAAAGATGCTTATTAAGAAAAAATTCAACTAGAATAGCTACAAAGGACCAAAAATTACCATTCTTTTTTTTTTTTTTTAGTTTCTGCTTTATAACAAACTGAATCATTCATACATATACATCTGTTCCCACATCCCCTCCCTCATGCATCTCCCTCCCTCCCACCCTCCCCATCCCTCTCCTCCAGGCGGTCACAAAGCACCGAGCTGATCTCCCTGTGCTCTGCGGTTGCTTCCCACCATCTATCTACCCTACGTTTGGTAGTGTATATATGTCCATGCCTCTCTTCCGCTTTGTCACAGCTTACCCTTCCCCCTCCCCATATCCCCAAGTCCATTCTCAAGTAGGTCTGTGTCTTTATTCCCGTTTTACCCCTAAGTTCTTCATGACATTTTTTTTAATTCCATATATATGTGTTAGCATACGGTATTTGTCTTTCTCTTTCTGACTTACTTCACTCTGTATGACAGACTCTAGGTCTATCCACCTCATTACAAATAGCTCAGTTTCATTTCTTTTTATGGCTGAGTAATATTCCATTGTATATATGTACCACATCTTCTTTATCCATTCATCCGATGATGGACACTTAGGTTGTTTCCAGCTCTGGGCTATTGTGAATAGAGCTGCAATGAACATTTTGGTACATGTCTCTTTTTGAATTATGGTTTTCTCAGGGTATATGCCTAGTAGTGGGATTGCTGGGTCATATGGTAGTTCTATTTTTATTTTTTTAAGGAACCTCCATACTGTTCTCCATAGTGGCTGTACCAATGCACATTCCCACCAGCAGTGCAAGAGTGTTCCCTTTTCTCCACACCCTCTCCAGCATTTATTGTTTCTGGATTTCTTGATGATGGCCATTCTGACTGGTGTGAGATGATATCATTGTAGTTTTGATTTGTATTTCTCTAATGATTAATGATGTTGAGCATTCTTTCATGTGTTTGTTGGCAGTCTGTATATCTTCTTTGGAGAAATGCCTATTTAAGTCTTCTGCCCATTTTTGGATTGGGTTGTTTGTTTTTTTGCTATTGAGCTGCATGAGCTGCTTATAAATTTTGGAGATTAATCCTTTGTCAGTTGCTTCATTTGCAAATATTTTCTCCCATTCTGAGGGTTGTCTTTTGGTCTTGTTTATGGTTTCCTTTGCTGTGCAAAAGCTTTGAAGTTTCATTAGGTCCCATTTGTTTATCTTTGTTTTTATTTCCATTTCTCTAGGAGGTGGGTCCAAAAGGATCTTGCTGTGATTTATGTCATAGAGTGTTCTACCTATGTTTTCCTCTAAGAGTTTGATAGTGTCTGGCCTTACATTTAGGTCTTTAATCCATTTTGAGCTTAGTTTTGTGTATGGTGTTAGGGAATGATCTAATCTCAAACTTTTACATGTCCCTGTCCAGTTTTCCCAGCACCACTTATTGAAGAGGCTGTCCTTTCTCCACTGTACATTCCTGCCTCCTTTATCAAAGATAAGTTGGCCATATGTGCGTGGGTTTATCTCTGGGCTTTCTATCCTGATCCACTGATCTATCTTTCTGTTCTTATGCCAGTACCACACTGTCTTAATTACTGTAGCTTTGTAGTATAGTCTGAAGTCAGGGAGCCTGATTCCTCCAGCTCTGTTTTTCGTTCTCAAGACTGCTTTGGCTATTCGGGGTCTTTTGTTTTTCCAAACAAATTTTGAAATTTTTTGTTCTAGTTCTGTGAAAAATGCCAGTGGTAGTTTGATAGGGATTGCATTGAATCTGTAGATTGCTTTGGGTAGTAGAGTCATTTTCACAATATTGATTCTTCCAATCCAGGAGCATGGTATATCTCTCCATCTATTTGTATCATCTTTCATCTCTTTCATCAGTGTCTTATAATTTTCTGCATACAGGTCTTTTGTCTCCTTAGGTAGGTTTATCCCTAGATATTTTATTCTTTTTCTTGCTACGGTAAATGGGAGTGTTTTCTTAATTTCACTTTCACATTTTTCATCATTAGTGTACAGGAATGCCAGAGATTTCTGTACATTAATTTTGTATCCTGCTACTTTACCAAATTCATTGATTAGCTCTAGTAGTTTTTCGGTAGCATCTTTAGGATTCTCTATGTATAGTATCATGTCATCTGCAAACAGTGACAGCTTTACTTCTTCTTTTCCCATTTGGATTCCTTTTATTTCCTTTTCTTCTCTGATTGCTGTGGCTAAAACTTCCAAAACTAGGTTGAATAAGAGTGGTGAGAGTGGGCAGCCTTGTCTTGTTCCTGATCTTAGTGGAAATGGTTTCAGTTTTTCACCATTGAGGACAATGTTGGCTGTGGGTTTGTCATATATGGCCTTTATTATGTTGAGGAAAGTTCCCTCTATACCTACTTTCTGCAGGATTTTTATCATAAATGGGTGTTGAGTTTTGTCGAAAGCTTTCTCTGCATCTATTGAGATGATCATATGGTTTTTCTCCTTCAACTTGTTAATATGGTGTATCACATTGATTGCTTTGCATATATTGAAGAATCCTTGCATTCCTGGAATAAACCCCACTTGATCATGGTGTATGATCCTTTTAATGTGCTGTTGGATTCTGTTTGCTAGTATTTGGTTGAGGATTTTTGCGTCTATGTTCATCAGTGATATTGGCCTGTAGTTTTCTTTCTTTGTGACATCCTTGCCTGGTTTTGGTATCAAGGTGATGTTGGCCTCGTAGAATGAGTTTGGGAGTGTTCCTCCCTCTGCTATATTTTGGAAGAGTTTGAGAAGGATGGGTGTTAGCTCTTCTCTAAATGTTTGATAGAATTCACCTGTGAAGCCATCTGGTCCTGGGCTTTTGTTTGATGGAAGATTTTTAATCACAGTTTCAATTTCAGTGCTTGTGACTGGTCCATTCATATTTTCTATTTCTTAATGATTCAGTCTTGGCAGGTTGTGCATTTCTAAGAATTTGTCCATTTCTTCCAGGTTGTCCATTTTATTGGCATAGAGTTGCTTATAGTAATCTCTCATGATCTTTTGTATTTCTGCAGTGTCAGTTGTTACTTCTCCTTCTTCATTTCTAATTCTATTCATTTGAGTCTTCTCCCTTCTTTTCTTGATGAGTCTGGCTAATGGTTTGTCAATTTTGTTTATCTTCTCAAAGAACCAGATTTTAGTTTGGTTGATCTTTGCTATCGTTTCCTTCATTTCTTTTTCATTTATTTCTGATCTGATCTTTATGATTTCTTTCCTTCTGCTAACTTTGGGGGTTTTTTGTTCTTCTTTCTCTAATTGCTTTAGGTGCAGGGTCAGGTTGTTTACTCGAAATGTTTCCTGTTTCTTAAGGTGGGATTGTATTTCTATAAACTTCCCCCTTAGAACTGCTTTTGCTGCGTCCCATAGGTTTTGGGTCTTCGTGTCTCCATTGTCATTTGTTTCTAGGTATTTTTTAATTTCCTCTTTGATTTCTTCAGTGATCACTTCGTTATTGAGTAGTGTATTGTTTAGCCTCCATGTGTTTGTATTTTTTACAGCTCTTTTCCTCTAATTGATGTCTAGTCTCATAGCATTGTGGTCGGAAAAGATACTTGATAAAATTTCAATTTTCTTAAATTTACCAAGGCTTGATTTGTGACCCAAGATATGATCTATCCTGGAGAATGTTCCATGAGCACTTGAGAAAAATGTGTATTCTGTTGTTTTTGGATGGAATGTCCTATAAATATCAATTAAGTCCATCTTGTTTAATGTATCATTTAAAGCTTGTGTTTCCTTATTTATTTTCATTTTGGATGATCTATCCATTGGTGAAAGTGGGGCGTTAATGTCCCCTACTATGATTGTGTTACTGTCGATTTCCTCTTTTATGGCTGTTAGTATTTGCCTTATGTATTGAGGTGCTCCTGTGTTGGGTGCATAAATAATTACAATTGTTATATCTTCTTCTTGGATCGATCCCTTTATCGTTATGTAGTGTCCTTCTTTGTCTCTTCTAATAGTCTTTATTTTAAAGTCCATTTTGTCTGATATAAGAACTGCTACTCCAGCTTTCTTTTGATTTCCATTTGCATGGAATATATTTTTCCATCCCCTTACTTTCAATCTGTATGTGTCTCTAGGTCTGAAGTGGGTCTCCTGTAGACAGCATATATATGGGTCTTGTTTTTGTATCCATTCAGCCACTCTGTGTCTTTTGGTGGGAGCATTTAGTCCATTTACATTTAAGGTAATTATTGATATGTATGTTCCTATTCTCATTTCCTTAATTGCTTTGGGTTCGTTATTGTAGGTATATTCCTTCTGTTGTGTTTCTTGCCTATAGAAGTTCCTTTAGCATTTGTTGTAAAGCTGGTTTGGTGGTGCTGAACTCTCTCAGCTTTTGCTTGTCTGTAAACATTTTAATTTCTCCATCAAATCTGAATGAGATCCTTGCTGGGTAGAGTAATCTTGGTTGCAGGTTTCTCTCCTTCATCACTTTAATTATGTCCTGCCACTCCCTTCTGGCTTGTAGAGGTTCTGCTGAGAGATCAGCTGTTAACCTGATGGGGATTCCCTTGTGTGTTATTTGTTGTTTTTGCCTTGCTGCTTTTAATATGATTTCTTTGTGTTTAATTTTTGACAGTGTGATTAATATGTGTCTTGGCGTATTTCTCCTTGGATTTATTCTGTATGGGACTCTCTGTGCCTCCTGGACTTGATTAACTATTTCCTTTCCCATATTAAGGAAGTTTTCAACTATAATCTCTTCAAATATTTTCTCAGTCCCTTTCTTTTTCTCTTCTTCTTCTGGAACCCCTATAATTCGAATGTTGGTGTGTTTAATGTTGTCCCAGAGGTCTCTGAGACTGTCCTCTGTTCTTTTCATTCTTTTTTCTTTATTTTGCTCTGCATCAGTTATTTCCACTATTTTATCTTCCACCTCACTTATCCGTTCTTCTGCCTCAGTTATTCTGCTATTGATCCCATCTAGAGTATTTTTCATTTCATTTATTGTGTTTTTAATCGATGCTTGATTCATCTTTAGTTCTTCTAGGTCCTTGTTAACTGTTTCTTGCATTTTGTCTATTCTATTTCCAAGATTATGGATCTTGGAAATAGAATCTTGGATCAGCTTTACTATCATTATTCTGAATTCTTTTTCAGGTAGACTGCCTATTACCTCTTCATTTGTTAGGTCTGGTAGGTTTTTATCTTGCTCCTTCACCTGCTGTGTGTTTTTCTGTCTTCTCATTTTGCTTATGTTACTGTGTTTGGGGTCTCCTTTTTGCAGGCTGCAGATTCGGAGTTTCCGTTGTTTTTGGTGTCTGTCCCCAGTGGCTAAGGTTGTTTCAGTAGGTTGTGTAGGCTTCCTGGTGGGGGGGACTAATACCTGTGTTTTGGTGGTTGAGGCTCGATCTTGTCTTTCTGGTGGACAGGTCCACGTCTGGTGGTGTGTTTTGGGGTGCCTATGGCCTTATTATGTTTTTAGGTAGCCTCTCTGCTAATGGGTGGGTTTGTGTTCCTGCCTTGCTAGTTGCTTGGCATAGGGTGAGCAGCACTGTAGCTTGCTGGTCGTTGACTGAAGCTGGGTGCTGGTGTTGAGATGGAGATCTCTGGGAGATTTTCACTGCTTGATATTATGTGCAGCTGGGAGGTCTCTTGTGGACCCGTGTCCTGAAGTTGGCTCTCCCACTTCAGAGGTACAGCACTGACTCCTGGCTGCAGCACCAAGAACCTTTCATCCACCTGGCGCAGAATAACAGGGAGAAGAAGTAGAAAGAAAGAATTAGTAGAAGTAAGAACGAGAGAGGGAAAGAAAGGAAGAAGGGAAGAAAGGAAGGAAGGAAGGAAGAAAGAAAGGAGGGAGGGAGGGAGGAAGGATGGAAAGAGAGAAGGAAAGAAAGGAGGGAGGGAGGGAGGAATGAAAGCAAAAGGAAGAGTGAATGGAAGAAGGGAGGGAGGAGGGAAAGAAAGAAAGAAAGACAGGAGGGAGGGAGGAAGGAAGGAAAGAAAAAGAAAGTGGAAAGAAGAAGGGTGGGAGGGAGGGAGGGAGGAAAGAAAAAGAAAGAAGGAAAGGAGGAGCGGAGGGAGGGAGGGAGGAAGGGAAGGTAGGAAAAAAAGAAAGAGCAGGTAAAGTAAAATAGAATAAAGTATGAAATATAGTAGCGTTATTAAAATTAAAAAGTAGTTATTGAAAAAAAATACGGACCGATAGAACCCTGGGACATATGGTGGAAGCAAAGCTATACAGAGAGAATCTTACATGGAAGATTACACATACACATTCACAAAAAGAGAGCAGGGGGAAAAATCAAAAATCTTGCTCTCCAAGTCCACCTCCTCAATTTGGGATAATTCATTGTAAAAAGAGGAAAAGGGCGAGAAGTCTGAAATCTTGCTCTCTAAGTCCACTTCCTTAATTTGGGATAATTCGTTGTAAAAAGAGGAAAAGGGGGGGAAGTCTTAAATCTTGTCCTCAAAGTCCACTTCCTCAATTTGGGATGATTCGCTGTCCATTCATGCACTCCACAGACGCAGGGCACATCAAATGCACCGTGGAGCTTTAATCCACTGCCTCCGAGGCTGCACAGAGAGATTTCCCTGTCTCTGCTCTCACAGCTCCGGGGTCTCAGCCTTGGACCTGGCCCCGCCTCTGCACGTAGGTCGCCGGAGGGCGTCCGTTCTATGCTCAGACAGGACGGGTTTAAAGGAGCCGCTGATTCGGGGGCTCTGGCTCACTCAGGCAGAGGGGAGGGAGGGACGCGCAGTGTGGGGCGGGCCTGCGGCGGCCGAGGCCGGCGTGACGTTGCAGCAGCCCGTGGCGCTCCGTGCGCTTTCCCGGGAAAGCCGTCCCTGGGTCCTGGGACCCCGGCAGTGGCGGGGTGCACAGGGCCCCCGGAAGGCGTGATGGACAGTGACCCGCGCTCGCACACAGGCCTGGCCGCGGTGGCGGCGGTGGCGGCGGCGGCGGCAGCGGCGGCCGCATCCCCAGCGTCCCACGCCCGTCTCCGAGGTCCGCGCCTTACCCGCGGCAATCGCCTGTCTCCGGCGCTTCCCCAAGCAGCCCTCTTAATGCCCTCTCCACGCGCACCCGGAAACAAAAGGGAAAAAAGTCTCTTGCCTCTTAGGCAGCTCCAGACCCTTTCCCCGGACTTCCTCCGGGCTAGCCGTGGTGCACTAACCCCTTCAGGCTCTCTTCGTGCCGCCAGCCCCAGTCCTCCCCCTGCACTCCGACCAAAAATTACCATTCTGATAGAAAAAAGAAAAGAAAAAAAAAAAGAGGGAACTATATCTGGTTGGATCTTCCAGGCTTCAGATAACACTTGTATGAATGATGTCCCAATACCTCTAATTTAGGTTTCGGCTTGTTTGTTTCTTTTACTTTATTTGATTTTATCAGAGACCTACTAATGTAATTACACACAGAAACTAGTCTGGAGTGGATAGACTAAACCAATGAGTCTTATGATTTTTAAAAAATCTTATTGTATAATTTTTTCATTGGATTATTTATGTATGTAGAAATGGAAGGAGATGGATTTAACAATTAATGAGCAACTAGTATACAACTAAGGTTATATATGTGAAATTATAGTCCTCACAATAACCCTATGGCTTTTTGATGCTATCTCCATACTGAGATGAGAAAAATATAGATGAAATTCAGAGAGATTTAAGTGACTTGCTTTTATTTTTCTCTGATAATAAATGGTAAAATCAATACTCAAAGCCAGTTTAGCTCCACTGGGCAGCTTCTTTGTGTAATCTTGGCTAATTAAACAAATTAATTTTCCAGCCATGGAAGCATTCTGCTGATATAGATAACCAGAAAATATATTATTTTGATATTGTGTTCTTCATTTTTTTATTATTCTTAGAAGAAGAATAAGTTAACTAAATTCTTTAATTAAAAATAAAAGATATTCATAATTATTGAATAATACAATTCTCTTATTTTGCTCTATATCCTCCATTTCTGCAGCTTGAAAAAAATTAATTTACCTTACCTATTTTATCATATTCTGGATGATGTGTCAAACTGGATCAACACCAAGCTGTTGATAACATTATGTGCCACCTTAACACTTGGGAATGTGCTATCAGCTACAATTTAATTACTGAGTTATCGCACATTTTCCATACATATGTTCATAAATTGAATCTATTACCAATATTTATTTTTTCCTCTGCCACAGAAAAATTCTATTTCTACCATATGCCACTGAAATATGTCTTATTTGTTGGCTTTAGGATTGCAAAAGTGGTCTTTATTGTTTGTCCTTGTTTGCAAACACATTTGGAAACACTGTTATTTGTCATTTGCACAAGACATCAGGAAAGCCTTACTAGTTTGATAGCTCTCATTCTAGGAAAAAAATAATTTAAAATGACTGAGGGAAGCTAGAATTAACTTAAGCTTAGTTTTCTTGTTCCCAAATGATATTCATTCATATTTTTATTAAAGACTTGTATAACATTCAATGTAAACCACATTCAATCCACTGTAACAGGTTCTAGCCAAATGTTCCAAAACATGTAGCTTACCTTTTATTGGAGACAGCTTTCACTCTGTATTATAATAGTTGCATGATGTTTTGATATAATGCAAACCAAAATATCTCAGGTTTCAGTAATCTGACTTAAGGAGGTAATACATAAAACTAGAGTCAAGTCTTTATCAATCTGACTTAAGGAGGTAATACATAAAACTAAAGTCAAGTCTTTACCAATCTGACTTCAGGAATATATACATAAATTAGGCTAGAGTTTTTAACATTTATCATCAATAAATAACTATTTAATGCTAACATGCATTGCTTCAGGGTGACAGCATTGTAAAGAACTGTTCTTCCTTTCTCTTCCTGTCTCCTTCTAGATACGAGTGAGATCATTAACCTCTGAGCCCTTGATACAGAGACTAATGAAGCTACTGAACCATTTACTTTATAGCTTTTTCAGATAGTGCATGCTATCTTCTAATCTTATCTATTAAATTCACTACTTTAATCAGGGTTTCTCTAGTTAGTCATTTAATATACTGTATCTGACTTGAAATTGAGCCTGTGAATATAGCCATTATTATATATTGTTGGGGTCTCTTAACAAAATTTGTGAATTCAGGGGAAAAAAATGAGACTACATTGCTTCAGGTTAGATATCACAGTTCTTTTCTTGCAAAATAAAACTTTCTTACCTGAAAACCAAATGGTCATCTCAAGACAAGGTTAACATTAAATGAAAGTACTAGTGTTTGTAATGGGCTTTTAGAATTATAGTTCATCAGAAATAAGTTAAGCATAGTAGGCTATATCTAAGGGTGAAAACCACCAATGAAGGAATCTTTTCAACATCTTAAAACTGAAGTCAGAGCAAGGGTAAGATTGGTACGGAGATAATCTTCTATTTGCTCTAGGAACAGCCTAAGAGTAATTCTGGTCTTAATTGCTAGCTGTTCTTGTCACTCATTGTAATATAAACAGGAAATAAAAAACACTAAATTGAAAGCAGAAATAACTACTTAATATGATACTTCAGACTTCCTCTAAGAAGTGACCTGTTGCTTGGGATTATATAGTTGGAAAGATCACTGTAAGTTTGTATTTAATTTGTCATCGTACATTTGTTCAAATTCAACAATTTAACTAAAATCCCAGTGGTGGCTCTGTATCCGGGATTATTGGGGCTACATCATTTTTGTTCCACATAGAACTAATTTTTTGCTTTCATTCTACCAGCCCATATATTGAGGGATACTGAATATACATCCTCATGAAATTTCTTATTGTATTGACTGTAGAACTGTCATTGAGAGTGTCAGTCAATTTTTTCTTTTTTTTTAACATTTCTTTTCTGGGCCGCACCTCACGGCATGTGGAACTTCCCTGACCAGGGATTGAACCCGTGCCCTTTGTAGTGGAAGTGCAGATTCTTAACCACTGGACCACCAGGGAAATCCCGAGGGTGTCAGTCATTAATTGACAATTAATAGTGTCCTCTCTGTGGTGACCCACCAGAGCAATATCTCTCATAGTCCAGTGCCAGCTTTTTTCTGAATTCCTATTTAACCCTCAGGTCACTTCTAGTATACATTTTGTATATTAACTTGGTATTTATCCCATAAATATTTTTTTGTTATCCTATTTTCCAAATTCTTATTATTCTGCACACCATACACACTTAAAACTTTTGTATACTTTCAAAAATGTATATCAAGAAATGATGAAGTAGGTATCATTATAGTTAATAATAGCAATTAAAAATGTGAAGAGTTTTCAAAAGTTAGTCTTTATGCTACTCATAATAAACATTATGACTGGTTATTTTTAAAATATAAGATTTTTATGGCCAGCTTAACCACTGAATGCCATAGATTTCTTGATTTGTCCAGTTTAATAGCTCTCCCCAAGAATATAAATGAACAAATACCAATGAAGTTAATGGGAAATGGAAATTTAAATGTTTTACCTTCTGAATTTATATTACATTGGGATTTAGAATGATTTTTAAAACTTAACTTTTTTATCTGCAACATCTAAATAATGCTAACCTGCTAGCCATGATGGCTATAAGGACAAGATAAGCTAATGTAAAAGAAGTTCATTACCATAAAGTCATATTCAATCAGTCAATCAAGAGCAACATTTTTGAGTGTCTATGGGCTAGCCATTATGCTAGGCTATGCTGGATATACATTGGTGGACAAACAGACCCATTTCTTGCCAACTAGGACTAATAGTATAGTGATGGAGACCTACATATATCACTAAATATGTAAGTACAACTGGTGATAAATCATATGAAAGAAAAAGAAGGGACTACAGATTTATGGTTACACTATGCCTCTCTGAGAAAAATGACACAAAGAGTGATACCTGGTAAAGGAGAAAGAGATAAAGATATTAATGTTCAGGCAAAATGAACAACATGTGCAAGATTCCTAGATGGAAAAAGAGCTTGGCTTGTTTGAGATCTTAATAAAATGACCAAATTAAGAGAGGCAAAAGGTGAAATAAGATGAAACGAGATACAAAGGTGGAATTCTATTCATCATAAGGTCTCACAGTTCATATTACTGATTTCAAATTTACCTTTAAGAGAATGTAAAGTCATTAAGATTGTTTGCTGTTGACTTTATTTTTTAAGAGCCCTTTTAGATTCATAGGAAGAATGAAAGGAAGGTACAGAGATTTCCAATAGACACCCTCCCCAACACATGCATAGCCTCACACATTATCAACATTCCCCACCAGGATTGTGCCTTGATGAACCTACATTGACACATCATAGTCTCCCAGAGCTACAGTTTACATCACTGTTCATTCTTGGTGTTGTACCTACTAAGGTTTGGATAAATTTATAATAATATGTATCTATCATCATAGACTCATACAGAGTATTTTCACTGCCTTAAAATCCTCTTGTCTCTGCCTTTTCAGCTTGCCACACCCTCAAAACCTAGCAACCACTGATCTTTTTGCTGTCTCCATAGTTTTGCCATTTCCAGCATGTCATATAGTTAGAATCATACTATATGTAGCATTTTTAGATTGGCTTCTTTCAGTTATTAACATGCATTTGAGTTTGTTCCATGTATTTTCATGGCTTGATAGCTCACTACTTTTTAATACTGAGTAATATTCCATTGCCTAGATGCACCACAGTTTACTTATCCATTCACTAACTGAAATACATCTTGTTTGCTTCCAAGTTATGGCAATCATGAATAAAGCTGCTATTAACATCTGTGTGCAAGTTTTTATGTGGATATAAGTTTCAATGCCTTTGGGTAATTATCAAGGAGCATGTTTACTAAATCATATGGTAAGAGTATGTTTAATTTTATAAGAAAATTTCAAATGACCTTCTAAAATGGCTGACCCATTTGCATTCCCACCAGCAACAAATGAGAGTTTTTGTTGCTCCACATCCTCACAAGAATTTGTTTTTGTCAGTTTTCCAAATTTTGGCCATTCTAATAGGTGTGTAGTGGTATCTTGTTTTAATTTCCATTTCCATGATGACATATGACATTGATATTTTCATTTGCTTATCTTCCATCTGTATATATTCTTTGGTGAGGTGTCTGTGAAGGTCCATTTTTTTTAATTGGACTGTTTTATTACTGTGGAGCTTTAAGAATTCTTTGGATATTTTGTATAACAGTTCTTTATCAATACATCTTTTGCAAATATTTTCCCAGTCTGTGGCTTTTCTTCTCATGCTTTTGGCATTGTTTCTTGCAGAGCAGAAGGTTTTAATTTTAATGAAGTACAGCTATATCAGTTACATCTTTCATGGATCATGCCTTTTGTATTGCATCTAAAAAGTCATGTTCATACCCAAGTTCATCTAGGTTTTCTCCTATGTTATCTTCTAGGAATTTTACCATAGAGATGTTTTAATTTGCAGTGACATTATCAATTTATGTTTAAATGATCATACTGGCTACTATGCACGAATGTTTTGAGAAGTACAAATGTGAGTTTAAGGTTACAAGCTAAAGACCAATTGCAACTACCCATGCCAGAAATGATGATGACTTACATTAGGATGAGAACATTGGAGGCAAAGTTATGTGTATTTACTCTACATTTAATGAGAAGATAGAAATGGTAGTTTTTAATAATAGAATAAACATTGATGACTAAGAAGAATGAATCATCGAAATTGACTTTTATATTATTGTCCTTGTTAATTCCATAAATTATGAAAGGTTGTGGAGGAATGAACATAACTAAAATTAAAATAGGAAATCATGATATAGTGTACATTATTTTAGCTGATATTTTTGTACTTAAATTTTCCAAAGCAAGTTTTACTTCTAGTGTCTTGTTTGGAAATACTGTTTCCTATATATTGAGCACTGCTGCTGAATTACATTATGGATTTTCTTGGTACCTAAATTTATCAAAGTGAAGTCTTGTTACATTCCTAATGTCACCTGGAAAAAAGAACTAAAGAGAGAAGTAAGCAGTTGCTGCTTTGTGGAGAGGAAGTCAATGACTTGCCTTATGACATCTTTGAATTTTTACAATTTTTATATATTTAAAAGCAAAAGCACTGCTCAGAAAAAAATATATATATATATATTATATATGATATATCATATATGTCATAGCATTACATATAAATATAAAATCTATTTTATGAGTAGAAAACAAATCCCTCAGGAATAATAAAAACCTACTGTATCTCTGAAAATCATTAGCTAACCTAATTCAGAAAAAGATAACTTACAAATATGCAAAATATGGAATAAGGAGAAATATATATATGTATATATACATATCATCACAAGGGGAATAAACCAGATCTATTTTGAACAAACTGGTTAGTATTTTTTTCATAGTACCTATCATGTATCAAAATTTGTAATTTTATTAGTATTGGTACAATTTTCCTTTCATCACCACCTCCCAGGCTAGATTTTAAGCTTCCAGTAGCAGGGACTCTGACTCTCTCATTCACTGTTATAACCTCTGTAACAGATCTAGTAACTGAAATATATTTATCACTAAATTAAAAATCTGTTGTATGAATAAAGTAATTCAGTATCAACCCATTATTATCTCCTGAATTATCAACCTGATCATAACATAAGTATGTGCATTCTTTGATGTACACACATAGACCCAAACACACACACATACACTTTTATTCTTTAATAACACACTTAATGATTGATGAGTGAAAGGACACTGTACCTGAGAAAACAGAAAAATAACATGCAGAAATATATTATTGATGATTAATACGAAAGTTGAAAGAAAAAGATGTAAGAATAAAGAAAGAGCTATCTCATTTGATTCTCTACTGAAGAAAAACAATTTCTGTGATATTTTAAAATAAGGGGGGGAAGATAGATTATGAATAATTTATATTTTCTAGGATTTTTAAATACTGGAAAAAGAGTAATATAAGGCAAAAATATTAGCATAAATTTTACCATCTTAGCCTGGTGTTCCTTCTCACATACCACCGAAAAGTCCTAGGTCATTTCAAGAAAGTCTATTAATTAAATAACTTCTAAATTATAATATGCAAATGAAATAATCTTAAAACATCAGTGAAAAGCTTTATTATAAGTTTTCAAATCATATATTTTGGCCTGCCATAAGTTTTTAAAAATATTTACTGAATTTATAATTTTTTTTAAATTATATACCATAATGGGAAGAAATACTGTCTACACAGGAATATATATATTACATTATGAAGATAATTTTAACCATATTATTTTTATTGAAATAATTACTTCTTACAATAACTGACATTTATCTTAGACATGTTGGCCTAAAACAAAGACTGTCAGATATTTCTCCAGCAAAAATGGCTTTATTTTGGATCAGCAAAGAATTGAAATTTGGTGTCTGCAACCATTGCAAGCCACATGCAAGTCCCCAGTTAAAATGGAGAGAATTATTTTATAGAGGGGAAAAGGAAGTTGGGGGGCTTTAGTAAACAAAGAGTCCATGGCTTTTCATTGGCTTAGTTGTGACAGTCTCTCATTGGCTGAGCTTTTGCCAGGAAAAAAAATAGGAAGTTGTTCTTCTTCCTGTTGGACTCTGCTCTCCTCAGAGGGAGTGAGAATGTTGCTTTCTGGTCTCCCAATTTATTTATTTTTTTTAATTAAGGTTTCTGTTAATTATTTTTTTACATCCTTATTTCCAGAAATAGACAAGACTGATGGGGCAAGTCACCCTTATCAACATGGTGTGGTGGAAAGAGCAGGTGGCTTTACAGTTAGAGGAACTTGGCTCTATCAAAACCAGCTTTATGAAACAACACACCCTTGTGACTTCACTATCTAGCATGTTATTATGAAGCTTTGCAGATTTATCATGAAGTCACTACACATTATTCCCATGGGGAATAGGATTACTGAGAGGATGATGGAATATAAGTGAAAGTGCCTAGCAGAACAGATGAAATATTTCTACATGTTAATTTCCCTTCCTCTCTTTTTCTTTCTGTACTTTCTTCCTTTGAATAGCAAAATTATATTTACTGCTTCTTAATAATAAAGTAATCTTTTTGCTGCTTTAGTAAAGATGTATCTTAAAACTGGTGTTCACCTTGTCCAATTTTAAGGATGGTAGCAAATATTATTTGGAAAAGGATGAAATTAATAGTGTTATCACATAAACACAATACTCAATTTTACCAGCCAGTGTCCAAAACAATAAAATCACATTTATATTAATTCTGTGGGATTATGGAAATTTGCCTTCAGAGTCCCTTACGTCTAACAGTCTCCCTTGCTTGGGTTCATGGATACTCAATGTGTATTTTACAGTTTTCTGCTCTAAGTCCATCCTAAAACTACAGTGTTACTGTATTTTTGTTGCTATAGATCCTAATGATTTAACTTGTTCATTGACTGAAGAATAATTCTAATGAGAGCATTGTTGGATAGTAACGTGACTATTAATAATCATAATAGTTATATTTTATAGTAGAATTCTACTGGAACTTACCTACTCTCTTTATTTCATTTGCTGCTATGCTGACATATAAGGAAAGCTTTTGTAAAATTCTCAAATCCTATAACTCCCTGATTTCATGGAATGATAAATGACAGGGCCAAAATTAAGGAAATTTTTCTGATATTAAAGTGCTTGGTAAAACAAATCAACAAACAAAAAGCCAAAACAAAATAAAACAAAGAAAAAGACCCAAAAAACTAGGATAACATTGAAGGATTTGAAAGGCTGCTCTACACTCTAGGGCACATAAGCCTTAGCAACTTGTACTCAATATGATCCAGAGAGTAAAGCATGTTCAGAGAAGTGTTAATAATTTATTCTAGAGTGAAAAAAAATTACAGAGTCAGTTATAGACAAAGGCAAAGACAGAAATACCCTCTTATAGAGAGGTGTTGCTAACTAATTTAAATGATCAGTAAATATGTGGACTCACGATATGAGAAAGTGAACTCAAATGGCAAGATATGGGAATAAATTCATGAGGCATACTCAAAAAGGTCAAAATTTGTGAAATATCAAGGTCTTTTGCATTTTTCATGCATATTTATGCTCACCTTGAAAAAATAAGCAAAATTATTTGGATTAGAAATAGGTTTGGACTGAGAATGGGTAAGAATAGCTGTGTTTATCATATTTTTTCTTGATTTGGGTGTATTTTTATATTTTAAATTTTGAAAAGCCTTTTTATTTTAACACTCCCCTGACAGTGTTTTATTTTTTCATATGGGATTTTTGAAAACAATTAGAAAATATCTTGCTATAGGTAAGATTTAAAAAATGTAAGTATCCAGAATTATATTTATCTCAGAATTTATTACCAAGAGCTGTCATTGTGCTTTGAAGTCTTTTAGCACAAAATATGTGCTAAAATAATGCTCAGGTTTTATACATAGTCACACACAATGTTACTTGCAGTTTCAGAAATTGTAAGTGCCTGTGTTTAAAAGCCTGGCATCTGGTTTCCTTTTAAATAATTTCTTAAAATTTCAGCTTCATTGTATATACTATCATCTTTGCAATATTCATTTTAAAATATTCTTCACATTACAACCCTTGGGAAAGTATAAAAAGAGAAAGAGCTGAAAGATAACTCTAGAAAACCAGTAGATTTTTTATAAATTTATTCACTGATTTTTGCTAATAAAGATTATTATAGGTATCATAGAACTTTAGAACTGGAAGAGGCTCTTTATAAAGAGGAGGACCACTGGAATTAGCAGTACAATTTGTAAGATGAAAGAGCACGTTTTCGGCAAATCAAGCACAAACTATTTGACACTGTGTGGTCCCTTTAAACCTCACTACTACATTTCTTCTCTGCCTTGAACTTTTTTGAAATTTCTTTTTTTTTTTAAATGAAGTTCTGTTACAATTAGTGATATGAGAATACACAAGTTTTTGATATATACTCTACAAGTTATTCACTCCCATTTCAAGAAATAATCCCAAAGTCATACAACAGTAAACAAAAGTGAAAGTATATCTCTCACTGACTTGAACCTGGTGCCACACGAATTTACCAAAATATGTCTTTAAACAGAAAACCATAAACTTTCCCAGTAAACTGTACAGGCAAAATAATTGTTCTAAATAGCATTTGTTATAACTTATTTAACTACACAGCATGGACACTTAACACAATGCTGGCTGCTATAACAGTTAAACTCCAAAATCTTAGAGGCTTAAGTTTATAAAGTCCAACAATTGGTGGCAGAGACAGGAAATGAGTTGCACTCAATAAAATATTTGGGGGACCCAGGTTAACAGAAGCTCTTTCATCATCAACACATCTTTAAACTGTGCTGTCATCTAGCCAGTAGACATGGGAAGAAAATGCTTCTCAGACTGGGTTTCAGAGTGGGCCAGATCTGGAAGTGTAATGCATCATTTGCTTCACACTCCATTGCCACAACTCTGTCACATGTAAAGGGGAGTTTTGGGGGGACTTAAACACCTGTTTGTTCTGTGCTACAAGGAACTGTTTGATCAATCCACCTGGAGGTAGAAATGATTGTCCCGCCAGGAATGTAGGTGGATGTTGAGACAGAGGTCACAACACTCTCCTCAAGGACTATAGATAAAGTGTATTTAGTACTCACACTAGCAGAGTGTCCCAGAAAGACAAGGGCTCACGCATGGATGTGCTGAAAAGGGAGCAAAGGGTGGGGTAGTTTGGGGCTTTTAGTGTGCCCCAATACTGGATGGAGTTAGAGTGGGATATCCTACATGGGGACTGGTGGTGAGGGAGGAGTGAGGCCGTTCTACTTGATATTCTTACCCTCTTGCAGAGGCAAAGGGCATGAGGGTTGTTTGGGGGCAGTCTGGGAAGAGGGAGAGTTGGGGGTTGAAAAACTGTCAATGTTAAACTATCAAAAATGGAATCAGCCTGTTCAATACAGTAGTCTATAATTTCCTGAGCAATCAGATTGCTCTGATGAACAAAATTAACAAACAAAAATACACACACAGGGGGCGGAGTTAAGATGGCTTACTAGGAGGACACGGAATTCACATCTTCACATAACTATGACACTTACCAGGCATCGATGGGGGACCATGGACAACTAAGGGGATGGGAGGAACCCCCAGTAACTGGGTAGGGCGTGGGGCATGGGGGTGAGTGAAGAGGGAGGAGAAGTGGTGGTGGGACGGGACTGGCACCCTTGAGGGGCGGGGGGCGAGGGGAAGGGATCCTACACCCGAAGGGGGAAATTGGGGAACCAGTGGGAGGGTAGAGGATCAAAAAGGAGTGTGACTAGGTTTCCCCTGCCCACTTGGGTCACCAGAAACCTACTGAGATACTGGACCTGATCCTCTGCTCACCTTGGCCCTCTCAGGACCCACGGGGGAGGGTGGGATTGGGGAGAAAAAGAAAGGCCGGAAAGCTGGGAATGGCACCCCTGAAGGGTTGCTGGTGGAGAGGAGGAATTCCTACACCCAGTGAGACCCACCCATGGTTAGGGGACCAGCAGCAACAGGGGAGACCCTGGGGGAAATGCTGGGGGAGGGTCACAAAGGAACAGAAGGGAATGGGGCCAGTGCTTTCCTTGTCCACTTAGACACTGGGGAGCCTGTTGGGCTTCTGGGCCTAATCCTCTGCCCTTGGGGCCTCCCTCATGCTGTGCAGCACCCAAGTCCCACCCTTACACCCCCACCCAGGGCACTACCTCTACAATCAGAGAACCCCTCCAAAGCACTGGGCTTACACCCCACCCACACACTCTCACTCAGGGCCTTACTTCCAAACTCCAGAACCCACACTACAGAGGCCCTCCTTTGGACATGCTGCCTCTTGCCTTCCATGCAGGTCCTATGCAAAGGCTCTGCCCCATTCTTCAACATCCCCCTGCCTAGGCCCCACTCCCAGGGCCTTTTCCTGCTACTTCCTGAGCCTAGGCCACGCCTCACAATCAAACATAACACCCCCACTGGCCTAGGTCCCCCTGCACCCTAAACCCCATCCCTGCCTAAGTTCCATCACCGCCTAAAATCCACCCCCATAGCCAAGGCTTTTTTTCTTTTTTCTGTTTTTCTCTTTTAGATTGGGGTTCTGTTTTATTTTGTTGATTCATTGTTGATGATTCTCTTATATTTTTATTTTTCCTAATAAATCTTTTATTTTTCTAATTTTATTTTATTCTTTATACTTTGTTATTGTTCTGTCCTTTTGCCTTGTTCCCAGCCCGCCCTTCATTTATTTATTTATTTTCTCTTGTGGTTTTATTTTACCTTGTTGCAGTTGTTACAATTATATTTTTATTTTTCCTAATATATTTTTTCTTTCTAATATTTTTTTGTTTTTTTATTCTTTGATATTGTACTGTTCCTTTTTTTTCTTTCTTTCCTTTATTTCTTCTTAATATTTAATTTTTTATATATATATATACCATTCAATGAAGCTCGTGGGATATTGGTTCCCAGGCCGGAGGTCAGGCCCAAGCTCCTGTGGTTGGATCTCCTAGTCCAAAACCCTGGATTAACAGAGAACTTCACACCCCAGAGAATATTAATCAGATTGAGACCTCCCAGAGGTCCTAGGCACCAAGAAATGGCTCTATCCAACTGCCAGCAAAATCCAGTGATGGACGTCTCAGGTAAAAAACCACTAAGACAGGAATACAGCAACACTTATCAAAAAAAAAATAAATGACAAAAAAATATGTTACAGAGGAAGGAGCAAAGTAAAAACATACAAGACCAAATAAATGAAGAAGGAATAGGTAAAATACCTGAAAAAGAACTCAGAGTAATGACAGTAAAGATGATCTAAAATCCCTGAAATAGAAAGGAGAAAATACAAGAAACATTTAACAAGGATTTAGAAGAACTAAAGACCAAAAACACATTGATAAACAAAACAACTGCTGAAATTAAATATACTCTAGAAGGAATCAATAGCAGAATAACTAAGGGAGAAAACGAATAAGTGACGTGGAAGATAAATTGTTGGAAAAAAATGTAAGACAGCAGAATAAAGGAAAAAAATGAGAAAAATTGAGAACAGTCTCAGTGACTTCTGGGACAACACTAAAGGCACCAACATTCGAATTACAGGAGTCCCAGAAGAAGAAAAGAAAAAGAAAGGGTCTAAAAAATATTTGAAGAGATTATAGTTGAAAACTTCCTTAACATGGGAAAGGAAACAGTCAATCAAATTCAGGAAGAGCAGAGAGGACCATACAGGATAAACACAAAGAGAAACATGACAAAACACATACTAATCAAACTATCAAAAATTAAATACAAAGAAAAAATATTAAAAACAGTGAGGGAAAAGCAACAAATAACAAAGAAGGGAATCCCCATAAGGATAACAGCTGATCTTTCAGCAGAAACTCTGCAAGCCAGAAGGGAGTGGCAGGACATATTTAAAGTGATGAAAGGGACAAACCTACAATCAAGATTACTCTACCCAGCAAGCATCTCATTCAGATTTGATGGAGAAATTAAAATGTTTAGAGATAAGCAAAATTTAAGAGAATTCAGCACCACCAAACCAGCTTTACAGCAAATGCTACAGGAACTCCTTTAAGCAGGAAACACAAGAGAAGGAAAAGATCTACAAAAACAAACCCAAAACAATTAAGAAAATGGTAATGGGAACATGCATATTGATAATTACCATAAATGTAAATAGATTAAATGTTCCAAACAAAAGACATAGACTGGCTAAATGGATACAAAAACATGACCTATATATATGCTGTCTACAAGAGACCCACTTCAGAACTAGGGACACATAAAGGCTGAAAGTGAGGGGATGGAAAGAGATATTACATGTAAATGGAAATGAAAACTGGAGTAGCAATTCTCATATCAGACAAAATAGACTTTAAAATAAAGGTTATTATAAGAGACAAAGAAGGGGACTTCCCTGATAGCGCAGTGGTTAAGAATCTGCCTGCCAGACTTCCTTGGTGGTGCAGTGGTTGAGAGTCCGCCTGCCGATGGAGGGGACACAGGTTCGTGCCCTGGTCTGGGAAGATCCCACATGCCGTGGAGCAGCTGGGCCCGTGAGCTATGGCCACTGAGCCTGCACTTCTGGAGCCTGTGCTCCACAACAGGAGAGGCCACAAAAGTGAGAGGCCCTCATACTGTAAAAAGAAAAAAAAAAAAGAATCTGCCTGCCTGTGCAGGGGACATGGGTTCAATCCCTGTTCTGGGAAGATCCCACATGCAATGGAGAAACTAAGCCCATGTGCCACAATGACTGAACCTGCACTCTAGAGCCCGTGAGCCACAACTTCTGAGTCTGCGTGCTGCAACTACTGAAACTCGTGCACCTAGAGTCCATGCTCAGCAACAAGAGAAGCCACTGCAATGAGAAGCCAATGCACCACAACGAAGAGTAGCCCCCACTGGCCACAACTAGTGAAAGCCCGTGTGTAGCAATGAAGACCCAATGCAGGCAAAAAAAAAAAAAAAAAAAAAAAAGAAAAAAAAATTAAATTAAAAAAAAAGAGAGAGACAAAAAGGGCACTACATAATGATCAAGAGATCAATCCAAGGAGATATAACAATTGTAAATATATATGCACCCAGCATAGGAGCACCTCAATACATAAAGCAAACACCAACACCCATAAAAGTGGAAATCAACAGTAACACAATAATAGTAAGGCACTTTAACACCCTACTTTCACCAATGGACAGATCATCCAAAATGAAAATAAATTTGGAAACACAAGCTTTAATTGATACATTAAATAATATGGACTTAACTGATATTTATAGGACATTCTATCCAAAAACAACAGAATACACTTTCTTCTCAAGTGCTCATGGAACATTCTCCAGAATAGATCATATCTTGGGTCACAAATCTAGCCTTGGTAAATTTAAGAAAATTGAAATCGTATCAAGTATCTTTTCCGACAACAACGCTATGAGACTAGATATCAATTACAGGAAAAGATATGAAAAAGTTACAAACACATGGAGGCTAAACAATACACTACTTAATAATCAAGAGATCACTGAAGAAATCAAAGAGGAAATTAATAAATACCTAGAAAGAAATGACAATGGAAACATGACAACCTAAAACCTATGTGATGCAGCAAAAGCAGTTCTAAAAGGGAAGTTTATAGCAATACAATCCTACTTTAAGAAACAAAAAACATCTCTAATAAACAACCTAAACTTACACCTAAAGCAATTAGAGAAAGAAGAAAAAAAAAAAGTTAGCAGAAGGAAAGAAATCATAATGATCAGGTCAGAAATACATGAAAAAGAAATGAAGGAAACAATAACAAAGACCAATTAAATTAAATTAAAAGATTGATTAAATTAAATTAAATAAAAAGATCAATTAATTTAAATTAATTTAGGGCCTCCCTGGTGGCGCAGTGGTTGAGAGTCCGCCTGCCGATGCAGGGGATACGGGTTCGTGCCCCGGTCTGGGAGGATCCCATATGCCGCGGAGCGGCTGGGCCCGTGAGCCATGGCCGCTGGGCCTGCGCGTCCGGAGTCTGTGCTCCGCAACGGGAGAGGCCACAGCAGTGAGAGGCCCGCATACCGCAAAAAAGAAAAAAAAAAAAAAAAAAAAAAAAAAAAAAAAAAAATTAATTTAAATTAATTTAATTTAAATTAAATTAAAACCAAAATTAAAAACTGGTTCTTTGAGAAGATAAACAAAATTAATAAACCATTAGCCAGACTCATCAAAAAAAAAAAGGGAGAAGACTCAAATCAACAGAATTAGAAATGAAAAAGTGAAGTAACAACTGGAACTGCAGAAATAAAAAGATCATGAGAGATTATTACAAGCAGCTATATGCCAATAAAATGGACAACCAGGAAGAAATGAGCAAATTATTTGAAAATAACAACCGGCTGAGACTTAACCAGGAAGAAATAGAACATATGAACAGACTAATAACAATCATTGAAATTGAAACTGTGATTAAAAATCTTCCAACAAAAGCCCAGGGCCAGATGGCTTCACAGGCAAATTCTACCAAACATTAAGAGAAGAGCTAACACCTATCATTCTCAAACTCCTCAAAATACAGCAGAGGGAGGAACACTGCCAAACTCATTTTCTGAGGTCACCATCACCCAGATACCAAAACCAGACAAAGATGTCACAACAAATAAAACTACAGGCCAATATCACTTATTAATATAGATGCAAAAATGCTCAACAAAATACTGGCAAACAGAATCCAAGAGCACATTAAAAAGATTATATACCATGACCAACCTGGGTTTATCCCAGGAATGCAAGGTTTCCTCAATATATGCAAATCATTCAATGTGATACACCATATTAACAAATTGATTTATTAAAAACCATATGATAATCTCAATAGATGAAGAAAAAGGTTTTGACAAAATTCAACTCCCATTTATGATAAAAACTCTCTAGAAAGTAGGCATAGAAGGAACCTACCTCAACATAATAAAGGCCATATATGACATACCCACAGCCAACATTGTTCTCAATGTTGAAAAACAGAAATCATTACCTCTAAGATCAGGAACAAGATAAGGTTGCCCACTCTAACCACTATTATTCAACATAGTTCTGGAAGTTTTAGCTACAGCAATCAGAGAAGAAAAAGAAATAAAAGTAATAAAAATCAGAAAGAAGAAGTAAAGCCATCACTGTTTACAGATGACATTACACTATACATAGAGAATCCTAAAGATGCTACCAGAAAACTACTAGAGCTAATCAATGAATTTGGTAAAGTAGCAGGATACAAAATTAATGCACACAAATCTCTAGCATTCCTATACACTAATGATAAAAAATCTGAAGGAGAAATTAAGGAAACACTCCCATTTACCATTGCAACCTAAAGAATAAAATACCTAGGAATAAACCTACCTAAGGAGACAAAAGACCTGTATGCAGAAAACTATAAGACCCTGATGACAGAAATTAAAGATGATACTAAGAGATGGAGAGATATACTATGTTCTTGGATTGGAAGAATCAACATTGTGAAAATGACTCTACTACCCAAAGCAATCTACATATTCAGTGCAATCCCTATCAAACTACCAATGACATTTTCCACAGAACGAGAGTGAAAAGTTTCACAATTTGTATGGAAATACCAAAGACCATATATAGCCAAAGCAATGTTGAGAAAGAAAAACGGAACTGGAGGAATCAGGCTCCCTGACTTCAGACTACACTACAAAGCTATAGTAATCAAGACAGTATGGTACTGGCACAAAAACAGAAATATAGGTCAATGGAACAGGGTAGAGCACCCAGAGATAAACCCATGGTACATATGGTCACCTTATCTTTGATAAAGGAAGCCAGAATATACAGTGGAGAAAAGACAGCCTCTTCAATAAGTGGTGCTGGGAGAACTGGACAGGTACATGTAAAAGTATGAAATTAGAGTACTCCCTAACCCCATACAGAAAAATATGCTCAAAATGGATTAAAGACCTAAATGTAAGGCCAGACACTATCATACTCTTAGAGGAAAACATAGGCAGAACACTCTATGACATAAATCACAGCAAGATCCTTTTTGACCTACCTCCTAGAGAAATGGATATAAAAATAAAAATAAACAAATGAGACCTAATGAAACTTAAAAGCTTTTGCACAACAAATGAAACCAGAAACAAGACAAAAAGGCAACCCTCAGAATGGGAGAAAATATTTGCAAATGAAGCAACTTACAAAAGATTTATCTCCAAAATTTACAAGCAGCCCATGCAGCTAAATATCAAAAAAACAAACAACTCAATCCAAAAATGGGCAGAAGAAATAAACAGACATTTCTCTAAAGAAGATATACAGTTTGTCAACAAACACGTGAAAGAATGTTCAACATCAGTAATCATTAGAGAAATGAAAATCAAAACTACAATGAGGTGTCACTTCACAGTGGTCAGAATGGCCATCATCAAAAAATCTACAAACAATAAATTCTGGAGAGCGTGTGGAGAAAAGAGAACCCTCTTGCACTATTGGTGGGAATGTAAATTGATACAGCTACTATGGAGAACAGTATGGAGGTTCCTTAAAAACTAAAAATAGAACTACCATATGAGCTAGCAATCCCACTACTGGACATATACCCTGATAAAACCATAATTCAAAAAGAGTCTTGTACCACAGTGTTCATTGCAGCTCTATTTACAATAGCCAGGACATGGAAGCAACCTAAGTGTCCATCGACAGATGAATGGATAAAGAATATGTGGCATATATATATACAATGGACTATTTCTCAGCCATAAAAAGAAATGAAATTGAGTTATTTGTAGTGAGGTAGATGGATGTAGAGTCTGTCGTACAGAGTGAAGTAAGTCAGAAAGAGAAAAACAAATACCATATGCTAACATATATATATATATATATATATATATATGGAATTAAAAAAAAAAATGGTTCTGATGAACCTAGGGGCAGGACAAGAATAAAGATGCAGACATAGAGAATCGACTTGAGGAAACAGGAAGGGTGAAGTGTAAGCTGGGATGAAGTAATAGAGTAGCATTGACATATACACACTACCATATGTAAAATAGATTGCTAGTGGAAAGCAGCTGCATAGCACAGGGAGATCATCTCGGTGCTTTGTGACCACCTAGAGGGGTAGATTAGGGAGGGTGGGAGGGAGATGCAGAGAGAGGGGATATGGGCATATATGTATACATATAGCTGATTCACTTTGTTATACAGCAGAAACTAACACAACGTTGTAAACAATTATACTACAATAAAGATGTTAAGTTAAAAAAATACTATTGATGGAAAAGACAGAAGATAGTATTTCATTACAATAATAGTCTATTTACATACTAATGCATATATATATACCACTATATTTTAATCTAAGCACAGAATTAGCCCACATATTATCAGTGGTTATTTCTTTGTAGTAGAATTTTGCCTGATTTTTGCTGTCTACTCTTGGCATCACGATTCTGTGTCCCAGGACTATTGATAAACCATTTTTTGCTTCAGTTTTCTCATCTCTCAAGTTAGCATAATAATACAACCTACCTCATAGGATTGTTTTGAAAATTCAATAACAGAATCAATTTCAAAACATGGTGCTGTAGCAAAGATTAAGACATGCAATCTAGCACTTAATTTACCCTCAATCAATATCAACTCTTACTGTTATTATTATTTTGCAAGAACACTAGACTTTTACACTGGGCATATATCATTTTCTAATAGCTTGAAAAAGCTATTTTATAAAAATAAAGTGAAATTGATTGAAAAATCTGAATAAAAATAGAGACTCAGCTTAAATATAATTTATTTCATGGAGCCTTTTCTGATGTCTTGGGTTATTCACTTACCGCTGAACAATGAATCTCTTCTGTCTGAGGTGGTATATGTCAAACTGATCCTAATAATAGTAAAGCATCCCTTAAAAACCAGGCACTCTGCTAAGCATTAAATGCATTATCTTATTTAATTTTCAAAGTAACTCTAGAAGGTGGGAGATATTATTGTTATTTTATAGTTGAGGGATCAGTTATATGTATATACATAACTTCTATGATTTTGACCCAGATCCTTTTTACTTCTGAGACCAACCTTCCAAGTTTTAGCACCACCTGAAAACATACCAGTCACACAGTGGGTTTTAAATACATGTTTAATGAATAAATAATCTAACTGTATATATTTCACCATAATATTTTGATTTTATTCCCCGAAATTCCCCATTGCCTATTTTTTTGGCTTCCTCTTTCTGATGAATTTAACTACCATTAATTTATTAAAAGTGTCCAGAATGACATTTACATGGCATATTCTCCAGAGATTTAAAGGAAGAAGATTCCACAAAGAACAAATAAGAATAAAAGAATGAACTTTTCAAATTTCACCCTCCACATAACAAAACACATAGAACACATTTACTACTTAGAGAGGTCAGTCTACTTGGAGAATATACTTGGTGAGCTAAAGACAGGGATTTATAGGTTAGGCTCACCTTTAAGTCTGGAGCCTGGAAAAAACTATGACTGATGTGCTGCACATTCCTCAGCCACATAACACCTATATTCCTTTGAACAATCTTTCAAATCCACTCTTACTCAGTATTCTTTACCTGCCCAAATATTTCTATTTTTTCCTCCTTTTGTTTTTCACATTTTTAATTTCCAAACACAACCTTTCTAGGTCCATGGAAAATCTTTTCTCAGCATAAAGAACAAAAGTGAAGTCATTAGCTTTGTCTCTGAGTAAATTTCATTATTTTATGAATTGTTCCCAAGTCCTCTTATTCAGGCTTTAGTTCTGGATTATATAATACCACAGCAGATGTGGCAGGTTAATATTTAGATGAAATCAACCAGAGCTCATTTTTCTCAAAATTTCTTATTTTTTCACCTACTGTTCAAGAAGCTAATAGGCTCTATATTAATTATCTTAGGGAAGATATACAACATGATGATTTGATATATGTATATGCTATGAAAGTAAATCTTACGGATTGATGCCAGTAAATAGCATGCTATATTCTTCCATGTTACATATGTTTTCATATTTTAAGATCACAAAGTGAGATACACCTTACAGCCAATGGCACCTTCCAATCGTTTTTGTCTAAGGCAGCAGTTGTGAAGTAGCAATCGATGATTGCAAAAATTCTCTGAAGTGCTAGCATCAAGACTTACAAAATAAATGTCAGTGGTGTTGAGCAAAATCTTAAAAGACAATAGCAGAGCCTAACTCTAAGGAGAAAAATAGTATATAGATAAAAGAATGGAAGTGGTGAATTAGAAATTTGTTTAGAAATATTCCTAAAGCAGGAATCAAAAGTTCTTTTGTTCTACACAAGTACAAATGAGCTTAAGAACTTGAAATCGATGACCACTAGTTATTTATGGATTCCTTAAACTATTGCAACACCAATGTTCCTGATGGTAGTCTTAAGTGGAAAAAAACCTGATGTCAATAACTCTGAGTACCAACATACTTCAGAAGAATTTCACAATAAATGGGAAAAGATTTCGGAAATACTTTACCCAATTTATCGTGCTTGTATTCTCCTGTTTCTTGTTTGGATTCAAATGATGTAAGATACAGTTTACATTTAAGTAAGTATAGCATAGCTTATTTGATAAGTATAAAATAAAATTATAAATAATCTAAAAGCATTGTATTTATTTTCCTTTCTTAGTGGCATATCAGAAATGGAGCTCCCTAGACTTTGTTGTCTTAGATTTGATGAAATATAAAATATGTGTCTCTATATAAGGTAGAGCTAGATCTATATAAGCACGTCTTTGTGTACATTCATGCTAACTATTAATCTATATATAAATGGTATGCTTTTTATAAAGTATGCTTGACAGTCTTCTTTAAATTATTTGGGAACTTTAGACATGTTTTTAAAATTCCCCCTTTTTATTATATTACAAACACTATAGTCAATAAAAAAATGAAAGTAATACTACACAAGACATATTTTAACCTTTATGTAGACCAGCAGATAGAGAAAACTCAGCATGTTTCATAGGTTTATCCAGAGCCTGTTTTGCCGAATCATTTAATGATTCATTAAGAAATGATCAATAAGAAATCTGTATCAATAAGAATCAAAATCAATAAGAAATACTGATACAAAAAGGAATCCAGTTCAAAATGTATTGAGCATTCATTATACTTGGCAGTGTGCTAAGGGTTAAGAATATGCAGATGAATATATAACATATAGTACCTGAATTTTTTTTTTTTTTTTTTTTTTTTTTTTGCAGTATGCAGGCCTCTCATCACTGTGGCCTCTCCCGCCGCGGAGCACAGGCTCTGGATGCGCAGGCTCAGCGGCCATGGCTTACGGGCCCAGCCACTCCGCAGCACGTGGGATCCTCCCAGATCGGGGCACGAACCCACATCCCCTGCATCGGCAGGCGGACTCCCAACCACTGTGCCACCAGGGAAGCCCTAGTACCTGATTTTAATAAAGCTCACAAACTGAAAATAGAAATGATGTACATCTCTCATATTTCAGCATGATAGAATTATATTCCAACCTGTTGTGAATAAGGTGCTATTCAATATCAGATACAGAACTGTAAAATTTGCCTCCGGAGGAGAAGATGGTTAGTGAGAACTCAGAATGGAATGTTGCAATGAAGTTGGTCTTGAATAATGAGTTGGTTTTCACTAGGTAGGGAAATGGAAATGTCATTCCCTTAAAGAACAGGAATAAAGGCAAGCATGTGTGTTGAAGGAACAATTCATGAAACTGGCGCACAGGATACAAATCAAGGATTTTGTACATGAGGCTGGAAAAGTACTCACATTTTTAAAGGACCTGAATTAGGACCATTATACATTTTCCTCCATGCCCCTACTGAAATTTTTTGTTAAACAAGCATTTTTGGGGGGATAAATTACATGTTTAAAATTTATTTATTTTGTATCTAAACTGCAATTTATTTTTTACTTCTAGTCATCAGGCACCTTATGTTAAAATCATAAAAAGACATCATTTTACATTCACCAAATTGCCGAATATTAGACAGTCCACAATACCTAATATTGGTGAGTTTGTGAAGGACAGAAATATGTAAGTACTGGTCTTGCTTAGGTAAATATCCACTTTGGGATTTTCTTGAAGTCACCTAGTGAAATTTAAGGTACATATGCTTTTTGTGTGTGGGAGAAGAACACTTTTTAAATTGTTCATGTTTAACCGAACTCTGAGGGTGAATAAGAGGCGAGCCAGGCCAGAGTTGGGAAGTCAAGTTAGAAATTTGTTGCAGCAGTTCAAGTGAGAGAACCTCAGGCCAGATATCAGAGAGCTGCAGTAACTTTGTGGAAGGCAGTATGTCAGGTACTAGAATCAACAGAAATTTACAAGACTGGAAGAAAATGGTGGCAGATTGTTTACACAAGATGAAAATAAGTCTCCCATCATAACTTTTAAAAGACATAATTATACATCTACAAAGTTTTACATCTATATTAATATGTAAAAACAGATTCAGGCAACAGAAGGTGATGAATAGATAATTCCCAGTAAAAAAAATCCATTTATTTCATAGTTCTTTAAGGAATTCAAGAATTGTTTTTCTAATATGGGTCACCTGGATGATTGTCAGTAATCTGTACTTCATTTTCTGTGTCTATAGCACATGTTGGTGTGCTTTCAATTTACTTTATAAAATAAGTTTACAGCAATAAATGTAATTATATTGTGCCATTGTGTTGTGGAAAGATTATGCAAGAAAATAGTTAAACCAAATTTTAATTATAAATGTATATAAACAAATATAAAAAACTTCTGATCAACATAGGTAGCAATTGAATTTTTATGGAATTTTTGATTTTTCAGGAAATCACATCAATATATTTTCAGGTAAGGCAGTTGTTACTGGACTACTTTTTTTTTTTTTTTTTGCGGTACACGGGCTTCTCACTGTTGTGGCCTCTCCTGCTGCGGAGCACAGGCTCCGGACGCGCAGGCTCAGCGGCCATGGCTCACGGACCCAGCCGCTCTGTGGCATGTGGGATCTTCCTGGACTGGGGCATGACCCCATGTCCCCTGCATAGGCAGGCAGACTCTCAACCACTGGGCCACCAGGGAAGCCCCTACTAGACTACTTTTTAATGGATAAGGAAAATAATTCCCCTAGAGGCTAAATCAATAAGCAATGGCCTCAGACAGCCAGTGAGTGATAGATCCTAGAAATAGTATTCAGTTTTAAAAGCCACTATATTTTTTCCACGAACTCACATATACAGTAATATTAACACTACTTACCTTCCTTTCGGGCCAGAATCAACTTTCATAAGGCTCTGAAAACATATATGAAAGGATAACTTTACTTATGTGGGTCACTATTTTATGCTACTCAGGAATGCATATATTTTATTTTCTATAAGAGTAAAAAAAGGTCATAAATTAGTCCTTGGTCAATAAACTGTGTCATGTTGATATATATTTACATATAGCATTTACTATTCTATTTCATGTTTAGAACATAATTTTATTTTAATATGTTTTAATGAAACTTATTGCAAGATACCTTTCTATGAACAAAGGCTAATTAAAGGTGTATGTAATGTGATATTCAGTTTCTAGTGTATTGTTTTCTGAGTGCCTTAGGGCTTCTAATTTCATTTCCTAAGATATAATTTTTTCATCATATATGGATATTTTATTTGATGCAGGAAAGTGCATATTTATTACAGCTACTGTTTTCCCATTGGTGATCTTGGTCTGGTATTATGAAGCATTTGATTGTTTTTGCCCCTCTGAGTAAATAAGGGAAGCACTCCATCTCTCAAGAAAACTCATAAATCTGACTCCTTTTAAAGTGAGCTCATCCTATAAATCTCTTCTAGTCCATTGCAATCTTCTGTACTGTTCTTTTTTAGGTTGAAAACTGTACATCTTCAGCATAAGTGAAAAAAATTGTAATGTATACTTACAAAGAAAGTGTGCTTTTGAGAGATTTCGTTCCAATTTATAAAATTTATATTCATCTCATATAGTTCAATAAAATAAATGCCAAGGTAAGTGCTGTTTCTACCATTACAAGCACACTTGGAGATTTCTTAATAAAGTCAAAGTGACTAAAGGGATATCTTTGTCATCTGTGGTTTTGCTAGATGGAAAATGCTTTAAACTGTTTTCTACCATCCTCATATTTAGGTTATGTAACAGTTAAATAGATTGTAAACGATAGAAGTTATGGCCATCCCTATCAAGAAAAGCTTTCCATGAACTAAATCTACACCTGAGGTTAGCTGTGACTCAGATGGACCAGTGATCCCAGGAAAATGACCTCAACTCAACTCCTGCAGACACTTTCAACATTACTGTGCTGAAGAGATCACCTATTTTTTTTCTATGGGCTTATGAATCTGGATTTTCAATTATAACAGCATTATGTAAGAAATTATTGGGTCAGGAGGACCCTGACAGCTACAGTCATTGACTAAGACCCAATTGACTATAAGAAAGCATGAATAGTCACTTCTGGGGATTCAAAGGCATACGCAGTCACATGTAAAATATACCCCCTTTTTACCATTAGTGTTTTAAAAGACATTTGCACCCTACCCAAGAGATAGGAGAAATTGTCACAGATGTCTAACAGAAGCTAATGCCAACATCTATTTGAAAACAGTAAAGGAAGAATTCCTAGAAAAAATAACTTACTCTCAGGTAAGGCGCTGTGGTTTTATTTCCTGCCTTTAAATCTGAAATGGAAATCTTCACAGAGACTTGTTTATTCTTTCACTGCAACTTAAGAGATAGAAATTGTAATGTTATTTATAAAGTTAACCTGAAAATACAAAATATTGCTCAAATCTTACATTAGTGTACAATATTACTGTATTATTGACTGAATGAATGAATGAGTGGGGGTGTGTATGTAAAGTAATTTATCAGAATATTTGGATCTACACTGTTTGAGGTCCTCTCTAACACTTCCTACATATTTTACTGAAATTATGTTTATAAATCTATTCCAAGTAAATGATGTCTCTTAAATATAGAAATATGTATTTCTTTTGTAGCCCTAGCACTGGACATTGTTCATTGTGAATGTCAGACACTTTAGAAATGTTAATCAGAACTAATAAATTATATCTAATTATATTCTGTTTTGAAATATTAGACATTCAATAAAATGTCTATCTTGTATTATTTTTGCATGTAAAGTTTTGGGAAAGTAAACAGTTGTGTGATTATCAAATATTAAACTGTTTGTAATAAGAATATAAGTTTTAGAGGGATATTGGAAAATTAGTTTGATATTTTCAAGGCAGAATCCACTTCAATGACACTTTTAATTTCTTATAAAAAAGATTGAGATGAATTCCAAACAGATGTGAGGGCAATGCTTCCATGTGGCCTCTGATTTTTTGTAAGACACCCCCAGGAGCAATACATTTTATCAAATATATGTACTCTAGATACAAAATTTCTGTACTACAATTTTTGCCAGGTAATCTGGCAAATAATCTTTTAACAGATTTGTGGCGGTTTTTTTTAAGCATATAAAGAGTTGTTTGTTCTTCCTTTTATTGAAAAGCACAAAGATTTAAGTGAAATCAATTAGGAATACCAAGGATATTTGAAGAATATGGTTACTGTGCAATGGTACAATTACCCAGCAACAAGTAATTGCCAAATGCACTTTGAGTTCTTATACTTAGGATACTCAAGGGATCTGATTTTCACTGTCCATTTTAGCAAGTATAAAATATATATTGCTGTTATCATATAATCTCACCATCAGGATCCATTGGGAGAAAACATTTCCTTCCTCAGGAAAATCCAATTCTGTATTTCTTAACTTGATTATTCCCTTTTGAAAAATTATTATTACTTAAATAATAACTATTATTCATGATGAAATATAATATATTTTACAATTATTTTTACTTTTGTGCATCAGAACTAAAAGGTCTTAACCTATGATTTGCAAAGATGGTGAGATATGTTCCTCTGACCAAACTGCAATGCAGCAAAGTTGCATATCCATGCCAACTGACACACATTTTCGACAAAATATGGAGGAGTGGGTAAGATTTGGCAATATAAAACTTGATAATTAGAGAAGCACTAAGGACTCTGTTTTATATTTATTAATTTAAAAAGTAAAGATGTAACAAATGGATCTTATCTCAATGGTTATTGGGTGTGTTTCCTTGGGAAGTTTTAAAGTTATATTCTTAAAGTATTTTAGGAAGGGAAAGCCAGTAAAATAATTGTTCATTGCCTTTAAAAGTATGTATATACTTTATAATGTATTGCTTTTCCCTTCCTCATCACCACTAGTAACCTATGGAAGCAAAACTGTAACAAACTATTAGTTTTTCTGTAAATATTTTTAAGTATTTCCACCAGAACTAGACCAGTCTATTTTGATTCCCAGGAAGGCACCTTAAATTTCATAAGGCAAATGGACAAACACTTGGTCCTTTGTTTCTCCTGTGAATCTAAGAAGCATTCTATGTTCTATTTTTACTTGGGCATGAGTCCTGGGAACTTAACCCAGAGTAACCTCAATTGCATATTAATAAGCTGAACTGAGACTAAAGCATAAGCCAAGAAAAATCCACATGCAAAACTTTCCAGATATTGTTAACAGGTCTTTCCATATCCTAGAGGTGTCATGGGAAACTCTTTAATTCTTCCCTCTGATTTGACTCCTCCACTAAATAACCAGGTTATTAAGCTTGCAGATCTAGCTCAGTGAGTTTCTTTCCTCTCCTGGTTACATAAATGTTCTCATAACTAATTCCATAACTCAAGGGATAAAATATAGTTGCAAATTAATTCCTTAGCCCTATATAAATCATTAGGACATTTGCAGGAGACAAAAAAGGTGGATAGAGCAGGTGGCATAGAGAGAGATGATGACCAGGTATAATCAGTGTGTTTGTACATCAATTGCAATGCTTTAACTATCACAGCAAGCTCAACTGCAAAGCACAATTCATTCTGGGATTGATTTTCCATTGTCTATAATGAGTTTGGCAAAAGCAATTTTTCTTCTATTAATATTAAACTTAATGTTATGTATCCTTAGCTTCAAAGAGTGTACTTGAGAGGCATACATTTAAAAGACACAATGTAACAGTAAATTTCTATACACAGGTAGGATGAATGGTAAGGGTAACAAGCTCAGTTTTTCCATTTCTTTTACTCCTGTCTGGTTGGATTATGCATCTTTAAAATGTCAAATAACAGGGCTTCAGATTTACATTTTCAATAGAATCTATGTTTCATTTAAACTTTACTCCCATCAACTAAAAACACGCTCATATTCCCTCCTGGTTTACATTTTAAAGGACTCTTCTACAAACATCGGCCTATGACCAAAACTGTGTTTGTTTTGTAATACTATTTCTATTTAAATTACTTACCTAAAAGAAAAAAAGGTATATATTTTTAATTCAGGCTTTAAAAATTTGTTTTCATATATCATTCATTTAAGACTGTATATTAGAACTTAACTCTAATTTTCTTTGATGGATTCATATTTTCATACAGAAAATTAGAACTTTATTACTGAAAAATTTGTTAACTTTCTTCTGGTCTCAGAGCTGCTTTCTGAAATGTCTTATTACTTACAGATTTTTTTTTCTGACAATTTGGTTTTTAACCACCCTTGAAGAACTGTGCTTAGTTGAGTATTTAGTTTAGTATTTAGTATTTAATGATGGATTCAAGGCATTCAGTTATTTAGAAAAAAGTGAATAAAATAATTAGGACTTTCTTTATAAATGGGTGCATTGGTAGGCTCTTCCTGCCAAGATGCCTATCATTTCACTCTTTGAGTGTTCATATATTTACATTAAGATGTAAATTACCTTCTTTAGGCACATGGCTTAAAGTCTTAATAGGAATAAAGGCATGTTTCTCAAACTGGGACATGAATCTTCCCTCAGATAGGAGCAGTAAATTGGTGAGTACATAACTATAGAAGAATAATTTCACAGAATCTTCCTGGAATGGCAATTTTACTAAGTGGTAAGCAATTGTAAGGCAATATCATCATAACAAACATCATTATGCAAAGAATAGAGTTCAATGTAAAGTACACATTAATTTTTAAATGAATCATTAGAAATCTCATAGTGATTATGGAAACCTTTGGATTTTGTCACCACTCTCAATCTACTTCCCACTCATCTCCCTCCTTCCCATTACAATTGCTCTACAAGTGCAAATAATTGAGATTACTAAAGTCCTAAACTCAAAACTCTGAAATGGATTTAAGATTGTAATAAAATTAAAATAATTTTTCTTAGTCACAAATGTCATCTCTCAATTTTTCCTTCATTCTGTTTCTGAAAATAATGTGGATTTTCATAGTATTCATAAGACTTTGTCTTATTTCATTTTTACTTCTTATCAACACAAGTATTTATGAGCATTCATGAACACTCATATCCTTTATAAAACAAAGCACTGGTCCAAGGCAGTTACAACGTTTTGGACATAGTTTGATCTTGAGATTTTTGATACACATGGACTAAAAAATCAAGGCAGGAGACAGAATCATTTATGCTGAAGCAAGGAAAGAATAAGAATGAAGGGGGAGATAGAAGGAGAATGCATGAGTAGAAGTTTGTGAACCCCAAGACAAAAAAAAAAAAAAAAGAAAAATTTGCTTGAGCAGGCCAAACTCCACTTCCAGGGCTGTGTCTGAAAGATACCTCTGATAACTGAGCAGATTTCTCTGCTCCCAAGTGAACCTAATACAGAAAAACAAATCTCTCACACACAAACCTACAAGCTCACACACACACACACACACACACACACACACAAGAAGTTTTATATACAGTCAAGAAACTTTTATTGTCTATTAACAAAATAACTTATTTAACCTGCTAGAGTAAAGAGGAAAGAAAGCACTAGGTCATTGAAATAAGGTAGGGAAAGAAATTACCAGTGAGAAAAAAATGATCAGTCAATGACAAATTAACAAAAGATGACTGATGGTACCAAGAAAAAGTTTCATAATTGAATTCAATATTTGTTGAATACCAACTATGCATCTGGTTCCATTACAAATCACTCAGTCCCTAGAAATTTCATGTCACTTGTGTTTAGGATTGGTTACTTGCCTTCAGCTAAACAAAAGATAATTGTGTGGTCCACCAGAGGGCAGAGAGCAGAAAGAAGAAGAACTAAAATCCTGCAGCCTATGGAACAAAAACCACATTCACAGAAATGTAGACAGGATGAAAAGGCAGAGGACTATGTAGCAGATGAGGGAACAAGATAAAATCCCAGAAAAACAATTAAATGAAGTGGAGATATGCAACCTTCTAGAAAAATAATTCAGAATACTGATAGTAAAGATGATCCAGGACCTCAGAAAAAGAATGGAGGCAAAGATCGAGAAGATGTAAGAAATATTTAACAAAGACCTAGAAGAATTAAAGAACAAACACCTAGAAGAATTAAAGAACAAACAAACAGAGATGAGCAATAAAATAACTGAAATGAAAAATACACTAGAAGGAATCAATAGCAGAATAACTGAAGCAAAAGAACGGGTAAGTGACCTGGAAGAAAGAATGGTGGAATTCACTGTCTCAGAACAGAATAAAGAAAAAAGAATGAAAAGAAATGAAGACAGCCTAAAAGACGTCTGGGACAACATTAAATACAACAATATTCTCATTATAGGGGTCCCAGAAAGAGAAGAGAAAAAGGACCCAAGAAAATATATGAAGAGATTATACTAGGAAAGTTCCCTAACATGGGATAGGAAATAGCCACCCAAGTCCAGGAAGTGCAGAGAGTCCCAGGCTGGATAAACCCAAAGAGAAACACGCCAAGACACATAATAATCAAATTGACAAAAATTAAAGACAAAGAATAATTATCAAAAGCAACAAGGGAAAAATGACAAATGACATACAAGAGAACTCCCATAAGGTTAACAGCTGATTTCTCAGCAGAAACTCTACAAGCCAGAAGGGAGTGGCATGATACACTTAAAGTGATGAAAGGGAAGAACCTACAACTAAGATTATTCTACGTGGCAAGGATCTCATTCAGATTCCATGGAGAAATCAATAGCTTTACAGACAAGCAAAATCTAAGAGAATTCGGCACCACCAAACCAGCTATAAAACAAATGCTAAAGGAAATTCTCTAAGTGGGAAACACAAGAGAAGAAAAGGACCTACAAAAACAAACCCATAACAATTAAGAAAATGGTCAGAGGGACATAAATATTGATAATTACCTTAAACGTGAATGGATTAAATGCTCCAAGCAAAAGACACAGGCTTGCTGAAATGGATACAAAAACAAGAAGCATATATATGCTGTCTACAAGAGAGATCCACTTCAGACCTAGGGACACATACAGACTGAAAGTGAGGGGATGAAAAAAGATATTCAATGTAAATGGAAATCAAAAAAGCTGGTGTAGCAATACTCATATGAGATAAAATAGACTTTAGAATACAGAATGTTACAAGAGACAAGGAAGGACACTACATAATGATCAAGGGATCAATCCAAGAAGAATATATAAAAATTATAAATATATATGCACCCAACATAGGAGCACCTCAATACAAAAGGCAATTATTAACATCTATAAAAGAGGAAATTGACAGTAACACAATAATACTGGGAGATGTTAACACCTAAATTACACCAATGGACAGATCATCCAAACAGAAAATTAATAAGGAAACACAAACTTTACAAGACACAATAGACCAGAGAGATTTAATTGATATTTATAGGACATTCCATCCAGAAACAGCAGATTACACTTCCTTCTCAAGTGTGCATGGAACATTCTCTAGGATAGATCATATGCTGAGTCACAAATCAATCTTCAGCAAATTTAAGAAAATTGAAATCATATCTTCAAGCATCCTTTCTTACCACAACACTATGAAATTAGAAATCAGTTACAGGGAAAAAAAAACTTTAAAAACACAAACACATGGAGGCAAAACAATCTGTTACTAAATAACCAAGAGATCACTGAAGAAATCAAAGAGGAAATCAAAAAAAAAATACCTAGAGACAAATGACAATAAAAACACGATGATCCAAAACCTGTGGGATGCAACAAAGCAGTTCTATGAGGGAAGTTTATAACAATACAAGCCTACCTCAAGAAACAAGAAAAATTTCAAATAAACAATCTAACCTTACACCTAAAGGAACTAGAGAAAGAAGAACAAGCAAAACCCACATTTAGTAGAAAGAAAGAAATCATAAAAATCAGAGTAGAAATAAATGAAATAGAAACAAAGAAAACAATAGCAAACATCAATAAAACTAAAAGCTGGTTCTTTGAGAAGATAAGCAAAATTGATAAACCATTATCCAGGCTCATCAGGAAAAACAGGGAGAGGACTCAATAAAATTAGAAATGAAAAAGGAGAAGTTACAACAGATACTGCAGAAATATAAAGCATCCTAAGAGACTGCTACAAGCAAACTCTATGCCAATAAAATGGACAACCTAGAAGAAATGGACAAATTCTTAGAAAGGTATAACCTTCCAAGACTGAACGAAGAATAAATAGAAAATATGAACAGGGAAATCACAAGTAATGAAATTAAAACTGTGGTTAAAAATCTTCCAAAAAACAAAAGTCCAGGACCAGGTTGCTTCATAGGTGAATTCTGTCAAACATTTAAAAAGTTAACACTCATTTTTCTCAAGTTCTTCCAAAAAATTGCAGAGGAAGGAACACTCCCAAACTCATTCTATGACACCACCATCACCCTGATACCAAAACCAGACAAAGATACTACAAAAAAAGAAAATTACAGACTAATATCACTGATGAATATAGATGCAAAGATCTTCAACTAATTACTAGCAAACAGAATCCAACAACACATTAAAAGTATCATACACCATGATCACATGGGATTTATCCCAGGGATGCAAGGATTCTTCAATATACACAAATCAATCAATGTGATTCACCATATTAACAAATTGAAGAATGAAAACCATAAGATCATCTCAACAGATGCAGAAAAAGATTTGACAAAATTTAACACCCATTTATGATAAAAACTCTCTAGAAAGTGGGCACAGAGGGAACCTACTCAATATAATAAAGGCTGTATATGACAAACCCACAGCATATATCACTCTCAATAGTGAAAAACTAAAAAGACTTCCTCTAAGATCAGGAACAAGACAAGGATATCCACTCTCACCACTATTATTCAACATAGGTTTGGAAGTCCTAGCCATGGCAATCAGAGAAGAAAAAGAAGGAAAAGGACTACAAATAGGAAAAGAAGAAGTAAAACTGTCACTGTTTGCAGATGACATGACACTATATGTAGATAATCTTAAAGATGTCACTAGAAAACTACTAGAGCTAATCAATGAATTGGGTAAGGTATCAGGATACAAAATTAATGCACAGAAATCTCTTACATTCCTATACACTAATGATGAAAAATCTGAAAAAGCAATTAAGGAAATACTCCCATTTACCATTGAAAAAAAAAGAATACAATACCTAGGTATAAACCTACCTAAGGAGACAAAAGACCTTTATGAAGAAAACTATAAAACATTGATGAAAGAAATTAAAGATGATACAAACAGATGGAGAGATATACCATGCTCTTGGATTGGAAGAATCAATATTGTGAAAATGACTATACTACCCAAAGGAATTTACAGATTCAATGCAATCCCTCTCAAACTACCATTTTTTTTTTTACAGAAGTAGAACAAAAATATCTTAAAATTTGTGTGGAAACACAAAAGACCCATAATAGCTAAAGCAGTCTTGAGGGAAAATAACAGAGCTGGAGGAATCAGACTCCCTCACTTCAGACTATAAGACAAAGCTACAGTAAACAGACAGTATGGTTTGGGCACAAAAACAGAAATAGAGATCAATGGAACAGGATAGAAAGCCCAGAGATAAACCCACAAATCTATGGTCAACTAATCTATGACAAAAGAGGCAAGGATATAAAATGGCTAAAAGATAGCCTCTTCAATAAGTGGTGCTGGGAAAACTGGACAGCTATATGTAAAAGAATGAAATTAGAACACTCCCTAAACCATACACAAAAATAAACTCAAAATGGATTAGAGACCTAAGTTTAAGGCCAGACACTATAAAACTCTTAGAGGAAAACATAGGAAGAACACTCTTTGATATAAATCACAGCAAGATCGTTTTTGATCCACCTCCTAGAGTAATGGAAATAAAAACAAAAATAAACAAATGGGACCTAATGAAACTTAAAAGCTTTTGCAAAGCAAAGGAAACTACAAACAAGGTGAAAAGACAACCCTCAGAATGGGATAAAATATTTGCAAATGAATCAACCAACAAAGGATTAATCTCCAAAATATATAAACAGCTCATACAGCTCAATTAAAAAAAAAAACCCAATCAGAAAATGGATCTAAGACCTAAATAGACATTTCTCCAAAAAAGACATACAGATGGCTAAGAAGGACATGAAAAGCTGCTCAACAGCACTAATTATTAGAGAAATGCAAATCAAAACTACAATGAGGTATTAACTCACACTAGTTAGAATGAGCATAATCAGAAAATCTACAAACAACAAATGCTGGAGAGGGTGTGAAGAAAAGGGAACCCTCTTGCACTGTTGGTAGGAATGTAAATTGATACAGCCACTCTGGAGAACAGTATGGAGGTTCCCTGCAAAATTAAAAATAAAATTACATTATGAACGAGCAATCCCACAACTGGGTATATATCCAGAGAAAACCATAATTCAAAAAGACACATGCACCCCAATGTTCATTGCAGCATTATTTACAATAGCCAGGTCATGGAAGCAACCTAAATGCCCATTGACAGAAGAAAGGATAAAGAAGATGTGGTACATATATACAATGGAATAGTACTCAGCCATATAAAGGAATGAATTTGGGTCATTTGTAGAGATGTGGATGGATCCAGAGACTGTCATACAGAGTGAAGTAAGTCAGAAAGAGAAAAACAAATATCGTATATTAATGCATATATGTGGAACCTAGAAAAATGGTACAGTTGAACCGGTTTGCAGGGCAGAAATAGAGATGCAGATGTAGAGAACCAACATATGAATATCAAGGGGGGGAAGTGTCGGTGGGGTGGTGTTGTGATAAATTGGGAGATTGGGATTGATATGTATACACTAATATGTATAAAATGGATAACTAATAAGAACTTGCTGTAGAAAAAAATTAAGAAAATTCTAAAATTCAAAAATTAAAAAAAAAAGGGCTTCCCTGGTGGTGCAGTGGTTGAGAGTCCATCTGCCAAAGCAGGGGATGGAGGTTCATGCCCCAGGCCAGGAAGATCCCACAGGATGTGGAGCGGCTGGTCCCATGAGCCATGGCTGCTGAGCCTGCATGTCCAGAGCATGTGATGTGCAATGGGAGAGGCCACAACAGTGAGAGGCCTGTGTACCACAAAATAGAAAAAATAAATAAATAAATAAAAATTAAATTAAAAAAAGATAATTGTTCAAATATGGCTATATATATTAGAAGAAAGCTATGTTTAAACACCAAGTCAGAGACATCCAAGATCTAAAACTAGTACAATCATCATTGTCATCATCATCATCAATAACTTTTATTTGTTTTTAAATTATGTCAATTGACAAACTATATATTAGGGAAATCTATCTTTGGACATTACTGAAAGATAAAGCCTAAAAATATCAGGAAATATTCAGTTAATGTCTATTCTTTCCACCAAATCTCTTCTTAGACATTGTCGAAATGACCTCCTCACCCACCTTTGCCACAAATTCACAAGGCTATATCAACAATAATTATTATCATTTAAATGTTTCTATGCACTGACAATGATCAAATAGTCTTTTACTTGTTCTTAGAAATAAAATTGTACAGATGATTCAAATAAGTAGTTAAAAATGACATTTATACTCTTCACATTTATTTATGGAGGAATCTTAAATATGTCTTCCTTTCTTATAATTATTATAATTTTTATTTCTTTTTCATAGTCACTGCAATTCTTCTGAAGTCATCCAGTTTGTGTGTAGTATTGTTTCTATGCTGGTTTCTTTGGCAATTATTATGTTTTTTAATTATTATGCTATTTTAGTAGCTATAACTATTCAAGAATGAAAATAATTATTACCACTTGTTCTATAATTAATGTACAATTGATTAGATGCATAATCCAACAAATCAAATGTTTTTAAACACCGAAGTAACATTTTCAAACTTTTAATTAATCAAATTCTCTTCAGTATTTCAAATTAAAAACATGAGCCTAAAATGCCATTCCCCTAAATGTTCAAAAAATTTAAGTAACACAAATGAGCACCATAATAATTAAAATAATCTCTCTAAAGCTAGAACAATTTAAATTCAGATTTTAATTAAATTCTTTATTTCAAATTTTGACATGTACATATTCAACAAAGGTGAGAAAATTTATGACAGCTTTTTTGAGATTTCAATATTATCAGAGATTTGTAACAAGGATATGATTCTAAGTGTGACTTGTAAGATGATTTGACCATAATCGGTAATTACTGGCATAGCTCTATAAGGGATACACTTTGCCATCTATATCATTGGGACAAATGTACCCCATGTTTCACATCTAGCATCTTCTATTCCACAGTTGATTTTTTTTGAAATCTAGTGTATTATGTGCTCTTTGGGCATACTTAAGTTTTGTTCTCAATTTTACTTTGATGTTGATTACAACATTTTAATGCAAATTTTTGTAACAGTCTCTTTTTATAATTTTTGTACTAACTTCTTACACAAATTTTACTACTTCTAGTGAGTTGATCATATTCAAAATAATCTAATTTGGATTGAAAATCACATTATCTTTAATAGAAGTCTTCTTATTATTGAAATTTCTTATTTAACTAATTCAAAAATCATTCTATAGACATCCTATTAACAGTTTCTAAAGGCAACTTTAACTTTTTAAAAACCTATGTTTAGGTTTTTCTATAAGGTTACACTTTGTTTTTCCAATTTTATTCTCTCAGTTAGCTCCTATTCCCAGTGGTAGACATATTCACTCCACCAAGAAAATGTTCTTAGGTTCAAACTCTATAATGAAAAATCACATAATTTTTAACACTGGATATGTATCATTCCACAAATTTTATTTTATAGATGAGAAAATAGACTGGAAGATTTAGTTATATGCTTCAACACAGACCACTAGTTAATGACTGAACCAAGAACAAAGGTCAACTCTCCTAACTCATATAAGAAGTGTTTTTGAGATTCCAGTTCAAGATGGCAACATAGGAGTTTCCTGAACTCATCTCCTCCCACAAACACAGTGAATGAACAACTACACATAGAGCAATTCTGTCTGAAAGAAATCCAGAAACTAGCTGAGTGACTCCTACATATCAGGCAAAGGAGAAAATACCCACATAAAAACAGGTAGAAAAGTCGGAGACACTCTCTCATCATAATAAACTCCACCTCAAGCACAGAGCTATATAATTAGGAGGGAACTCACCTTCTAGATTCTCTCTGATGTGCAAAGGGTTTGGACCCCACATCTGGCTCCCCAACTTTTAGGAATTCCATCTGAGAGACAGGACACCAAAATATCTAGCTCTGGAAGCCAACATGCCCTGAATTCATGAGATACAAAAGACTATAATGAACTCAAAATCAATTCTTAATGGGCTTGCTTGGACTCACTGTGGCTATCCCCCTGGGGCTCAGCACAAAGGCAGCAGACTGAAATGCTCAGTCTTTCCAAGAAAGAAAACTATTTGCTTAGGAGTGTTTAGCAAAGTTACAATATTTGTGATCAATACACAGAAGTTGATCATTTTTATGCACTTAGGATAGTCAGCTTTTTAAAAATGTATTCTAAAAGATATTTGGTGGCATCTCATTGTGGTTTTAATTCACATTTCCCTAATTAATGATGATGTTGAGATTTTTTTATATGCTGTTGCCTTTAGCATAACTTCTCTGATGAATTGTCTATTCAGATTATTGGGATATTTTTAGGTAAAGTGCTTGTTTTCTCATTATAAAATGTACAGACAAAATACTGTCCATGAGTAACCTCAACCTGGAAACAAGCTATCAGTTTGTCAAAGAGAAAGGGATAATTGAACCGGGTATATTTATACAATAGAATATTACTCAGTAATAAAAGGAGACAAACTTCTGAACACCAAAAACCAAGGTGGACAAACTGCTACAGCCCCAACTGTAGGCAGTGGCCTTCAGTGCACAAAAGGAAAAGCCTCAGCCCACACCAAGCTCCAGCTCAATCCCATTTGCCAAGGCAGTGGCCACTGGGGAACCCCAGAAAAATCCACAGTCCATGCCCACATGATCTCCTGCCCTCCTGCCAAAGCCACTGGGTACAAGTAGTCTACATAAGGATGCTCTTACAGAAGAACATGCCTTCAAGATCAAGAGAAGTAATGGTTTTGCCTAATTCATAGAGACAACACAGAAAATCAAACAAAATGATAAGACAGAGGAATATGTTCCAAATAATACCACGGTGGGGGGGGAACTTAATGAATTGAACATAAAATAAAGAGTTCTAAACAATGGTCCAAAAAATGCTTTCCAAACCGAGGAAAAGAATACAGAAACACAGTAAGAACTTCAACACTAAATTAGAAAATATAGAAAAGAACAGATCAGAGCTGAAGAATACAATAACTGAAAAAGAAAATATACCAGAGAGAATCACCATCAGATCAGGTGGCATAGAAGAATGCATAAGTGTCCCGAAAGACAAAATATTGGAAATAATCCAATCAGAACAGCAAACAGAAAAAAGAATTTCAAAAAAATGAGGATAGAGTAAGGGCTTTCTGAGACACCATCACACATACTAACACTCTCATTACAGGAGTCCCAGAAGAAGAAGACAGTGAGAAAGGGGAAGAAAGCATATTTGATTAAATAATGGCTGAACATTTCCCCAACCTAGGGAAAGAAACAGATATCCAGGAAAAAGAAGCATAGAGAATTCCAAACAAGATGAACCCAAAGAGGTCCACACCAAGACATATCAAAATTAAAATGAAAAAAAAATTAGAGAAAAATTTATAGGCAGCAAGAGAAAAGCAAAGAGTTACATACAAAGGAACCCTCATAAGATTGTCAGCTGATTTTTCAGCAGAAATTTTGTAAGCCAGAAGGGAGGGGCACAATATATATAAAGTGCTGAAAGAAAAAAAGAAAAAAACTACAACCAAAAATACTCTACTTGGTAAGGTTATCATTCAGAATTAAAGGAGAGGTAAAGAGTTTCCCAGACAAACAAAATCTAAAGCATTTCATCACCATCAAACTAACCTTACATGAAATGTTAAAGGGTCACTTTTCAGTGAAAAACAAAAGGTTTTAATAAGAAATAAGATAATATATGAAGGAAAAATATTTCACTGGTAAAGGCAAACATATAGTAAACTCAGTGGATCAACCACTTAAAACTCTAATATCAAGGTTAAAAGACAAAAGTCATAAAACCAACTCTATAATAAGTAGTTAAGGGATACACAAAGGATATAAAATATGATGTCAAAACATAAAATGTGGGTGAGGTTAGTAAAAATGTAGAGCATTTAGAATTTGTTCAAACATAAAGGCTGTTAGTTTAAAACATATATATATATATATATATATACACAAATATATACATACTTAATATATACATATATTAAGTGGATATATATGCTCTATGATAACCAAAAACCAGAAGCCTACAGTAGAACAGAAAAAATAAAGAAAAAAGAACCTAAACATAACACAAAAGAAAATTCTCAAACCACAAGGGTAGTGACTAAAAGAAGAAGAAAAGAACAGAGAAGAACTACAAAAACAATAAGAAAACAAGCAATAAAATGGTAGTATGTACATACCTAACAATAATCATTTTAAATGTCAATGGACTAAATGCCCTATCAAAAGGCATAAAGTGCTGAATGGATTAAAAGAAAAAAAATGACCATCCGCTACTTACAACTGACTCACTTCAGAACTAAAAACACAGGAAGGCTGAAAGTAAAGGGAAGGAAAAAGATTCTACATTAATGGAAACAAACAAACAAAAAGCTGAGTAGCAATACTCGTATAAGACAAGTATAATTTAAATCAGACTATAAAAGAAGACAAGAAGGGCATTACATAATGACAAGTGGGTCAATCTAAGAAGAGCATTCATTGACATATATATATATATATATATATACCTAACATAGGAGCGCCTAAATATGTAAAGCAATTATTAACATGGATAAAGAGAAAAATTGACAGTAATACAATAATAGTAGGGGACTGTAATATGCCACTTACATCAAAAGATAGGTCATCCAGACAGAAAATCAATAAGGAAACATTGGTTGTAAATGATGTGCTAGCCTAGATAAATTTCATAGATATCCACAGAACGTTCCATCCCGAAACAGCAGAACAAGAATATACATTCTTTCCAGGTGCACATGGAACATTCCCCAGGACAGATCACATGCTAGGCCACAAAAGAAGTTTCTGTAAATTTAAGAAGGATGAAGTCATATCAAGCATCTTTTCCCACCAAAATGGTATGAAACTAGAAACCAATTATAGGAAGAAAATTGGAAAAAAAACCCCACAAACATGTGGAGACTAAACCAGATGCTACTAAAAAAAAATGGATCAATAAATAAATCAAATAAGAAATTTAAAAATACCTTGAAATGAATGAAAATAAAAAGACAACTTTCTAAAATCTATGGGATAGAGAAAAAGCAAAGAGGGAACTTCATAGTGATATGGAACTATCTCAAGAAACAAGAAAAATTTCAAATTAACAGTCTGACTTTACACCTAAAGGAGTTAGAAAAAGAAGAACAAAGCCCAAAGTTAGTAGAAAAAGCAAATAATAATGATCATAGCAAAAATAAATGAGCTATAGATTTAAAAATAAGATCAATGAAACTAAGAGCATGGTTTTTAAAAAGATAGACAAAATTGATAAATCTTCATCCAGACTCATGAAGGAAAAAGGAGAGAGGACTGAAATTAATAAAATTAAAAATAGAAGAGGAGAAGTTACAATGACATCACAGAAATATAAACAATCATAAAAGAATACTGCAAACAATTGTATGCTAAGCAAATTGTATAACCTAGAAGAAATGGATAAATACCTAGAAACATAAAATCTTCCAAGACTGAATCAGGAAGAAATAGAAATTCTGAACAAACCAATTACTAGTAATGAAATCAAATCAGTATTAAAAAAAAAGCTCCCCCCCAAAAAAGTCCCAGGACCAGATATCTTCACAGGTGAATTCCATGAAACATTTAAAAAAGAATTACTATCTATCTTTCTGAAGCTATTCAAAAAAACTGAAGAGGAAAAATAATTTCAAACTCATTGTATGAAGCAGCATTGCCTTGATACCAAAACTAGACAGCTATAAAAAAGAATGAATTGTTGCCATTTGTGACAACATGTATGGACTTAGAGGGTATCATACTAAGTGAAATAAGTCTGACAGAGAAAGACAAATACTGTATGTTTTCATTTATATGTGGAATCTAAAAATCAAATAAAATGAACAGCTATAACAAAACAGAAACCGACTCACAGATACAAATATTCCAGAACGGATGGGGGTGGAGGAATGGGGGAAATGGTGAAGGAGATTGAGAGGTACTAACTACTAAGTATAAAATAAGTCACAGGGATGTAATGTACAGCACAAGGAATATACTCAATAATACTGTAATGACTTTTTATGGTACATAATCTATAAAAATATCTAATCACTATGTATACCTGAAACTATTATAATGTTGTAAGTCAACTATACTTCCATAAAAATAATTGCTACCTAGTGTATGATTCCATACATCTTAGTGGAATCTAGAAAAGGCAAACTTATAGGAACTGAAAGGTCAGTTGTTGCTAGATATTGTAACTTGGGAGAGGAGATACTAATAGAAGGATAATATAAAGAGATTTGTAGAATAGTTCTGTATTGTACTCTAGTGGTGGAGAGATGGCCATATGAATTCAACATATTCCTTAGAACTTTATATTTTAAAGAGTAAATTTTCCTGCATACGAAAAATAAAAAGTCTCCAAAAATCTGCCAGGAGTTTTGGGTAACGTAAGGTGAAATACAGAATGTGACTGTTGGATTGCACAGAGTGGAAAAATCTAAGGAGAATGAAAACCAAATGCGAGTTGTTGCCTTGAATTGGATAAAATTATAAGAAAAACTGGGAAAATCCAAGTAAAGTCTGTAGTTTAGTCACTAGTAGTGTATTGATGTTAATTCCTTACTTTTAACATTGGCACCATGGTTATAAAATATGTTAGTAGTAGGGAAGCATATTGGAACTCTATTTACTATCTTTATAACTCTTTTTTTTTTTTTTTTTTTTTTGCTGTATGCGGGCCTCTCACTGCTGTGGCCTCTCCCGCTGCGGAGCACAGGCTCCGGATGCACAGGCCCAGTGGCCATGGCCCACGGGCCCAGCCTCTCCGCAGCACGTGGGATCCTCCCAGACCGGGGCATGAACCCGCATCCCCTGCATCGGCAGGCGGACTCCCAACCACTGCGCCACCAGGGAAGCCCTATAACTCTTTTGTAAGTAAAATTATTTCAAAATAAAACATTAAAAATAATCAACTTTTCTGATAGAGTTTGACTCCAGAAAATCTTTCTAAAACAAAATGACGTAAATGATTTTTCAACAAACATTTGTTTTGATACAGCTATCCACACTTCCATAAATGTATTTTAGAAATAACCACAAAATATTGGAAAAGGTTTATTTTTCCACTTACACCTGCTATGAATTATGGTACAAAAATTATGAAGGTAATTTGAAGGGTTTTCTTAATGTTTAAAATATTTTCTATGATTTTCAGACAAAAATATTTTCTATGATTTTTCAGACAAATTCATAAGCATATATTTCAGATAACATAATGCATGCATCTCACTCTAGTCAGAGCATTAACTACATAATTTGAGTTTTGCAATGATCACTTTCACTCCTCCTCCTGTGTACATTCTTGACATGAGTTTGTTTTGTGAAAAGTAATCTTGTTGGTTCAAATCACTTGTGCTAATTTGCAAAGCCAGCCCTAATTTTGCACACTATATCATAGCTTGAATATTTCATTTTGAAATATTAATTGCTTACTACAACTTAATAGACAAGTGAGAGTATTTCTGTGTGAAAACCAATAAGTTTCATGATGAAAGCCAAGTTGTGTGTAAGAACTATTTGTCTCCACTAAGCTGAAGGAAAGCAAATTGATTTTCTTGGTCTTAATATGACTGAAAATTATAGCAGGATTATTAATTACTCTCTTAAATTCACGTGTGATCCTGTGGCAAGGGCTTTCTCTATGTACTGATATGGGTTATTTTCCATCACTTTTTTTAACATTTGAAATTCAAAATTCTAGTTTTTCAGCACTGGTGCACAATGGTTCAACAAAAGAAAAAAGGTATGAAGACAGAAAGAACACAATGTAAACTCTTAATCAAAATTATGGATTCTTGTTAATAATAATACTAATAACTGACATTAATTTTAAACAAACATTAAATTGCTAGGTAGTGTTCTAACATGCACATATTATCTCAATCATACCTCATAAAAACCATGTTAGGTAGGTTCTACAATCATTTCACCTGGAAATTTGAAGTATAAGATATTAAATAATTTGGCAAAGGGTAAATAGATGAAAGAGGCAGAACTTGGGTTCAGAACTAGGGATCCATGTTATAGGGATATAATATACCAATATAATAAACTAAGAATGTTATTTTCCATTAATATAATTCTTTTTTTTTCCCTTAGTTATTCACCAATTTACTACTTCTAGTAGTTGACAGCGCTTTAGTATACAGTCAGGAATTATAGTAGGGTATGTGGGAACATGGATCCCTGGTTCTGCATAATTATAGAAATAACTATAGAAAATATAGAAATAATATATATAATGTATATTATATTATAACATATAACTAATAGTTAACATAATAATATATCTAAAAATATGTGCTCAGTAATTATGTTGTTATTTTACATATTACCAGAAGTTTGCATACCACCACTGGGAAAGACATTTTTAAGCATTGGGAAGCAATAGAAGTATTTGAGTAAAGATGTGAAAAGAATAAAGTTTTGTTTTGTGAAAAAATAAATTGATGGTGTTTGCCAAGAGAATTAAAAGGGGAGGAGAGCAGAAAAAGACTGAACCAATAAGTAGGCTAATGAAGGATTCTAATTTTGATTGACAAAAGCTTGAATCAGTGAGGCAGCAGGCAGAATGGAAAAGCTGAATGAATACACAAGACATGGCTGATAAAGGATGCACATAACTTTGGACTGGAATATGATGGGAGAAGACAGTGAAATTATGTTGCCCAGAATGATTTTGAAATTCCAAGCCTAGAATAAGAAAAGGATGATATCTGTAACAAATAAAGGTTCCCTTTGAGAGATCCAAGGGTACACATGATGAAATATTTGATGACTGGCTAAGATGGTATAAATAGGAAAGAAAGCAGGTAACAAAGCAAACCTGGGATAGTGACTTGGTAGCTATTCACTTGGAGGTGGGACTGCACTCCAAAAATTATTCTGACACTTGTTAAAAAAGGTAAAACAGATTTATTCAAGACTATTACAATAGGGGAGAAAGATTGAACTTGCCTCTGAATACAGCAAATTCCCTAAATATATTTAGGGAATTTATAACCAATGAGTTAGAGTGAGTGAGTCAGTGGATAGAAAATTATGAAGAGGAACTTAAATAAGTATCAAGGATAGAAGGATTCTTGCTAAAGGCAGGTCTTGGCTTAGATATCAAGGGTAAGGAATGAGGGGGACTTCCCTGGCAATCCAGTGGTTGGGACTTTGCCTTCCAATGCAGGGGGTGTGGGTTCGATCCCTGGTTGGGGAACTAAGATCCCACATGCCTCGCGGCCAAAATAAAAAAACACAAAACAGAAGCAATATTGTAACAAATTCAATAAAGACTTTAAAAATGGTCCACATCAAAAAAAGTCTTAAGAAAAGAAAAGGGTAGGGGATGAGGAACTTGTTTTGATATCAAGAGAAGGGTATTCTTCTTAAAATTACTTATCAGTATTCTTCACTAACACTAGCCTTAGAAGGCCAGGGGAAGAGAAGCAGGTCAAGGCTGAGACCCAGCCAAGAAAGCTCAAAAGAATGTAACAAAGTTTGGTCAAGAATGGAGTCTTTCTCAATATTTGAAGCCGTTGGAATGAATGAGTCTGCTATGGGAGATCATGTGCAAAAAAAAAAAAAAGTATCTATAAGAAGTCGAAATAAAGTAACATATACATAGAAAAATAATGCTTACATATTAGCAGATTTGGAGTAAAATGAGTTGACTGGTATAGAATCATTATGAATACTAAAGGAGAAATAAGGGAATGATTAGCAGTACAAAGTAATGAATAAGGCTTAGAACATCCCAATAAGGAATGAAGAAAAATAAAGCTGAATTTAACATGAGATATGAAACTTCAAGAGAAATGATTCAGTTTTAATAAAGAAAGGCAGGTGCTAAATTTAGAAATTGATCTTGCACAACTCAATGCCAGATACAATAAGGAGTACAATTTTCAATCCTGTAATTTTGTATAATTAAGGTCCTTGGAAATCTTCTATCTTACATGTACTCTTTCTTCTCCTGTCCCTCTTACATTTTCAATTGTAGACACATTTTGTGTTTTTTGTGGTGTTTTCTCTGCCAGAATTTTTGCAGTTTCCTACCCTCATCCATACCCTCCCAGTGAGCCCCTACTCATCCTTTGAGATACACGTCAAATATCAGCTTTTCTGTGACAGCTGTGTTGTTCCCTCATATAATATTAGCCTTTACCACCTCTACTATTTCCTAGGACACCGTTCACAGTCCAATTTTAACATTATTATTTATTGACTTTCCTAAATATCCTATTACTGTGAATTTTTCAAGAACTGACTCAGGAACATGCTTCCTTGATCATTTATAAAGATCATAAATAAAGATGACAGAGTTTGAATCAAATCATGTACTCACTGAGTTTTTGGTGAATAAATAATTCTGAAGAGCAAGGTGTGAAACAGACAGTAGTGGGTATCCCCTTTGCCTTAGTAATTGTCACTCTGGGAATAGGAGATTTTGACTATCTGTGTTTTCCAGAGAAGTGTAAAATTTTTTAAATCATCAGGTGGCTGGATAAACAGTAAAGGCTGGATAACTAAGGGAATGTCAATTTGGAACATATAACCATTAACCAATGGATCCCAATTATCCACAGATCATTAAATTTCATTTGTAGAAGCTAATTTATTCAAATCATCTATTAAGTCATATCTCTTCTCACACAGATAGGTCATAGTCAGAAAAATATATTCAGAATTGACAACTCGAGTAATAAGATATTTGGGGAAAGTTTATATCTCGTGGATATATATGTGTGCATAAACTGCTTATGATACAAAGGTGTTGGGGCATTGACATTTAAATTTTAGATTTATAATAATATTTTCTTTATGGTTCAATATTTATTAACAAGTTTTGATTTATTATGGAAGAGGAGCATCACCCAAAAATGACCAAGATTTATTCAGACATTATATTATAGGAGGTAATAGTGACTCAGTCTTCCCTGGCTTTAGAATCTCAACATCAGATATAGGTGGGCACATCTGGCTTACTACATCATCATATTACCTGGAAATTTTACTCTCTGAAGATGTTAAAAAGATTATTGGAGATGACTTGAGGGACTTCCCTGGTGGTCCAGTGCTTAAGACTCGTGCTTCCACAGCAGGGGGCATGAGTTTGATCCCTGGTTGGGGAACTAAGATCCTGCATGCCACGTGGTGGCCAAAAGAGAAACCAATGAGAGACGATTTGAAAGTTAACTACCCAGTATGGGTTAAAATATATTTAGTTTTATTAAACTGTATATAGGTACACAAATTATACCTTATGCGTCTGTAGCAATAACATTATCTGACAATCACATTATCTGGCAGTCTCTCTCATTATAGTCAAATCCTTAACCGAGAATAACTCTTTTTTCCCTCCCTAACAAACTTGTTTCGCACTAACCACTGCTACACTGTTGAATCTCATGGAAACATTGTCTAATAATGCTCCTCAATAGAATGTATATTTCCTAAATACAGAGGTTTTGCATATTTTAGACACTTCTATAATATATCCCCAGCTTGCAGAATATTGTCCTACCAATGCTAGCTTCTCAATAAATGCTGTACCAATAAATATTTATAAAATAATTTATATCTTATCTCTGTTTATGGTTGATCATTTAGTTTAGATTGACCCATTCTGTGCATGTGTTGATAAAATACTTATCAAGAATTCTCATTACTCTCAAATGATTCAGTAGGAAGTATTTAAAATAACATCTCATAAACCCATACTTCTCTTGCTGTACTTCTCTTCCTTTTTACCAATGTACATACTGATGAAAATTCAGTAACGTTCTTCAGTAATATTCAAGTGAGAACAAGCTTTACCAAAGCACTGCAGAATGCCTTCTCTTGGGTCTTCTTCAGGAGAGAGGTTTTGCATATCACCCAGCTTTAGCTGGAAGGCAAAAACTCATCAATTAAGGAATGTTTTAATGATCTGCCCCTACTCCTCAAAAGTTTTTTTTTTTTTTTTTTTTTTGCGGTACGCGGACCTGTCACTGCTGTGGCCTCTCCCGTTGTGGAGCACAGGCTCCGGACACGCAGGCTCAGTGGTCATGGCTCACGGCCCAGCCGCTCCACGGCATGTGGGATCTTCCCGGACTGGGGCACAAACCCGTGTCCCCTGCATTTGCAGGCGGACTCTCAAGCACTGCACCACCAGGGAAGCCCAAAAGTATTTTTATAGAGTGTTTTCCTCTGACTTACTGTCAAAATTCACTTCCACATGTTTTGGCTGCTATAGAAGAGTTAAGAACTGTGAATCCCTGGCTTGCTGGGGTTTTGCTACTGAACTGGGTCACAATTTTACTTTTTTTAGCATAATCTCCTGCCTCTTCAGAAAACTCTTTTGTATCTTAGCACAGTGCTCTCAACACGTCCATCTGCAAATGCTTCTCTGTCTTAGCTTTATTTGTCAGGACAATTTACTCAGTGGTTAATTGGCATTTGGTTTGGTTTGGTTTTTCTCCCAGTGTTGGATAATCTCCTTCAAGGTAGCAGTATTTTTCCTGTCCTTCTCTCCAAAAATGAAATGTATCATTTTGAATCCTAAATCTCAGTCCTCTTGCCTTATGGTATTAGCAGCTTTTGTTTTGCAACACTGGAAACAAACATTGTCCCATACCAATGAGACAACCTCTGATCTTCCTCTGGTTTTGGTGGGAAAAGGTAGCTCACCCAAGTGATAGGCAGCCACAGAAGGTGGAAATGAACAGACACTTCAGGAAAAAGTGAGCTTCTCTGAGATTAGAACATAATGCTGGCTTGCAGAGTATAGTGTTTGCAAGAGTGATGGAGATGTCAAGTCTATTTGCAAATAGCTCTGCTACTCTTGTTTGTGTGTGAGGGGAGGAATCTGGGGGGAGGTGTGATTCCTACCTGATATTCTGAAGTAAAATAAAACCTTAGATAACATGACTAGAAGCCTTGAATAAATTTCCCTGTACCCTAGCTTGGCAGGATGTAAATTGTCTATTTCCCTCAAATCACCTTTAAACATCTAAATAATGACTGTTATAAATTGAAACTGGAGAGTTCTTCCCAAATGTTAGAGACTGCTTAGTCTTTCTGGAACTGGTGTAATCCCAGTAAAAGAAAAATTGCCACTAGTACCCCATCTGTTTTCCAAATGTCTACAATTGGATTATCTGCTACTATCCCTGAAAATTACTAAATTTGGGGTTGAAGTTATTTAGTTTAGGAAAGCATGGCATTCTTGCTAAAGTTCATGGAACACTTTCATACCTTTCACACTTTTTTTGGAGGGGAAGCCTCCATTAACTTGAAAATTGTTATGTTTCTCTCTTAGCCATGTTCGCATTTTTTTAGGCGTTTGAAATCATCTTTGTTTTATATGTTCACACAGTTTCATAAACCTACTTACAAACATGCCTACTCTTTGCTAATCCATATTCTGACATGAATCCTGATTAAACATTAGCATAACTCAATTCTTAACATGTTGGTATGCTAATCTTTAAGACTAAAATCTGTTCTAATATAGTAATGATATTTTATTGTAATCTATTGTGTTAACTTGATTATGAATTACAGTTTAACCACTATTAAAATTTAAATTATAGTAGAGCACAATTTAGGAGTATTATTTACTCCTTCACATCTCTCAGCCTCACTGAGTCATATCTGTTATCCCTCTGGCATCCAACAGACACTCATTGAAGCAACTCTGAGAAAGCCCTTTTGCTTGAAGACAGAAAGCACTAATCAAGAGAAAGAAATTAGACATGCTGGAAAGGGCAGAGATGGTGTGCATATACAGAATTTCATCAAGGGTCAGGAAGAGAAACTAGAATACATTTTGAAATACAATAAGTATTCAAAAAAGTATCCCCATTTTTTTTGGTATCCCCATTTTTGGCAGCTTAACGGAGCTGAGAAAACTGAGCTATGACAAAAGATAGGAATAGCACTTCAAATCCCTTGCATGAGGAGCACTGATATGTGAAGTTGGTCAAAGATAGCTATATGGACCCACTGGGCCAAAACTCTGTGTGTGTGTGCATGTGCACATGCACGTGTATGTGTGCCTGCTGGAGTAGATTAGGCACATAAATATCTTCACCAGGAACAATAAGGACGTCTGAATAAAATACTGGAAAACTTGTTTGAAGAAATTAGAACAGGAAAGGGACATTAACGGAAAACTGTTGAAATCCAAATAGGTTGGACTTTACTTTGTAATAATGTACGATTGTTAGATTCTTAACTTTGACAACTGTACTTTAGTAATATAAGATGATAATGTTCGAGGAAAACATGCAACTGTATTAAAGGTATATAGGAACTCTTTGTACTATCTTCGCAAATTTTCTGTAAATCTAAATTTTTTCCAAAAAACAGTTTATTTAAAAATAAAATGTACACCTGTATAAAGGTAAAAAGCAGAAGGTAGACATTTAAAAAAATAGAATAGGAAAAGAGCTAAAAACCTACTTAAAAAATTTTGATGAGAAAGCAATAAGGAGCAGGTGCCACCTCCAGGCCCTTTTGTGAAATGAGTTCAGTTTCTATAAAGCACAAGACCGTCAAGATCTCATGGGGTAGTTAAAGTGATGTTTGGTGCACTGTAGAAAACAAAAGGGAAAGGGGGGGGAGTGAGTGGGTTGACACTCAGCTTTCTTACAGAGCTGCCCCACATGCACACTGTCCATGAGAGATGTAAACAGTGAGTTACTGTTAAGGTTCAAAGTTATATAGACATAAGCTCTTCTGGCAATACCTATGTTCTAAAGCCCCAAGAAGACATATGAGAAACCGGACCTGTGCTACTGTTGTGTATGTGTCCCTTACTCTGGTGTCTTTTCCTTTAGCAAAATCAACCCTAAAGTAAAAGAGACCATCTCAATCTCCAGTCACATGGAATATAATTTGGACCGGCTGTGTTTGCTCACTTATGTTTATGCAGTAAGATATGTTAGCCTACCCAAATCTTCATCAGCAAGGGAATGGTTAAATAAAGTATGCTACATCCATACAATGAATTCTATACAACAATTTACTAAAAATAGAGATGCAAGTTGATATTGATTGATATGGAGAAATATTCACAGTATATTACTGTGTGAAAAATGTAAAAGACTATGTATCTTATATATAATGCAAACAAATATATACATAAAGAAAAATCATGTACATATATATGAAAAAAGACTTGGAAGGATGTACTATAAAAGATTAATAGCACTTATCTCCAGATAAATGGGTGATTTTTAACTTTCTTCTTTAAACTTTTAGTATTGTAAACATTTTTAGAAATGGTATACCTTACTTCAGTAATCAGGAAAGAGTCAATTTATTTCCATTTTGAAACAAAATAGTAGGTTTTCTTTAAGTTAGACAATTTTTAGGTCACTTCAGATTCAGAGCTCATGTGATCTGGCAGTATGTATGGTGATAGGATAGGAAAAGATGATGGTGATGAGTGATATGATATTTTTATCTCTGGGTTATCCATGTGACATGCAGAATTACTGTCCTTTGATGCCCACAAAGCTTTGTCTGTCTTTCTGTAGGGAGCTGTAAAAAAATGCGAAGCATCTGAAAAGGATAGAAAAGAAGATGTGCATGAATTTTAACAGAGGAGTTTTCTTTTCTGTGTTTGTCCATCCTCTTAGGAAAAGACCAAGACTACAGAGCCTTTCATTTTTCTCCAGGACAAGTGAAGTAGGAGCCTCCCATCAGCAAGTTGGACATATTTATAGGAATACTGACTTATAAGGAGAAATAAGCACTTCCAGGACCATGAGAAGCTGCCACTTCTCCAAGTCTGTCCCATCAGGAATACAGACTGATGCTATGGCTTGTTGATTTATGCTGGTACTTTTCCCTGGAGCCACAGCCAGACCCCGGCATGTGGGATTCCATTTATGGCCAAGTCACGAGCACTGTATACATTACTCAGATTTATATTAGAACATTATGGCTTTGAGATAGATAGTATAGATAGATGATAGATAGATAGATAGATAGATAGATAGATAGATAGATAGATGTTGGAATTAGAGAATAAAAACAAAAATTCAATTATTTCTCTTAGGAAAAAATGACTTATTTTTTCCAAGCAAAGAAATGAGCAGCTAGCATTTCAGTTTGTCTTTGTTAGAGGGAAGTTTTGTGTTCCAAGATTATAGGGCAATCATGAGTCTTCCTAGCCCTGTGTCTAGACTCAGGGGAGAATATAAAAATGGAGGAAATGCATAAAATTAGCAAGTGAAAGGAGAATTTGTAATATGGGGAGAGTATACCTGAGAGCAACTGTTTGTGGATTACATACTTATGTGAAGAGATAAAAGACACAGTGCTCACTAGGGAAAAGAATATAAAATACAATGTGAAGAGTTCACGCAGTAGAGGGGGCATATGTGGGTCATTAACAATGGCCCCTCTTAAGAAGACATTTAGAACCAAAATCCATTATACTTAGTAAAGGATTTTCCTGGGTTAAGTGTTTCTTGATGTGATTCAGGAAAATGGAGGAAGTCTCTGGGCTACCCTATGTTGACAAATGGGCATTGATGGCACCAACCATACTGAGAAGAATGGGACTCTGGATTTAGCATCAGGGAAAGTTTACCACAGTAAATACTACTCAATTCAGGTTTACCAGAGTTCACCTCTATCCTTTAGATGTTTGGTGCCTGATTCTTCATTTCTATGGAAAAATAATGGGATCCAAGCTCTAGAGAGAGGTGTAAGAGTTGAGGGAATTCCTGGTGTAATTTCTTTATTTTTTTCTTTTAACTATAGTGACATCCTGGAAACTGATTCCCCAGCTCAAATATCTCAAGTAGACTTATTTCATTCACCACACTTCAGCGACCACTCACGCACAATGCTACATGTAAAACATTATTGTTCAGCCAATGGTTATTGTTCCTGAAGCAACAGAAGTAAGATTGCCAAAAAGCACAAATTTAGTCAATGTTTCTGATTCTTGGTTGGTTTATAAGAGAAGAAATAAATCTAATAAGCAAACATAGTTTTAAATGTTCAGTATAAACACAAGCAAAGTAAGGTATCATCAAGGATGTATTATGTCTATTAAATGTTGAAATTTTAAATGGTGTTACATACAGGTGGTGAGAATACAGAAATCACTCTTGTCTTTTGCATCCTGCCATTGGTGCTGTGAGTAGAAACCATTTGACAACAGATAGTGAAATACATCACACATATTAAAGTGCTCTTAATTTTTAACCAAATAATTGCACTGCTGAAAACATGGCTTAAGAAGCTAAGAAATAGCCAGACATATGAAATTTTAAAAAATAGATTTATACTGATAAAAGTTGTCACAGTATTTAGCTTTGTGGTGTAGTGATGGATGGACAACAGGAGGTCTTTGAGGGTGTTGGAAATACTCTATGTATTGATCTGGCTCCTGGTTAAAAAGATTTGTTTAATTTGTGAAATTTTGAGGTATGCACTCATAACATGTGTACGGCTCTGTAACCATGATACATTTCAGTAAAACATTTATTTCAAAATAAATTCTTCACAGATTTTTGTTTGTTTGGGTTTTTTTTTTTTTTTTTTTTTTTTTTGCGGTACGTGGGCCTCTCACTGTTGTGGCCCCTCCCTTTGCGGAGCACAGGCTCCTGACACACAGGCTCAGCGGCCATGGCTCACGGGCACAGCCACTCCGCGGCATGTGGGATCTTCCCGGACCGGGGCACAAACCCGTGTCCCCTGAATCAGCAGGCAGACTCTCAACCACTGCACCACCAGGGAAGCCCACTTCAAAGTTTTTTAAAGTATAAAGCTCCAGGCTCAGTTTATTCAACTGCACAGTCTGGGTCATGAGTATTACTATGAAATGTTCTAGAGATAATTTGACCAAACTCCACTGTAAAAGAGGAAAGATTCAGGTACAGAACATCTCTAAGAACTAAACTCAAATCCAAGCCTCCATATTTCTGAGCTTGTTCCACTTCAGCAGGACATATATTCAGTCATCAAGTTTTTATTATGTACCTATGATGGGACAGGCACTCTGCTACATGTTGGGCATACAACATCAACAAAATAAAACATCATCAACAAAAGAGAAGTCTGGGCTCTTGTAGAGCTTATATTCTAGTTGACATGTCAAAATACATTATTGAGTCCAAAAACCCAATGTGATGTAATAGTGGAACTGATCTTTCTTGCCTTCCTTTCTCTCCACTCTTTCCTACTGGCCTGGGACAAGGTCATGAGGGCTAGAGCTGGATCATTAATTTTATATGAAATACCATACCTGAGAAGGGTGGAGGATAAGATAGAAACTAATTCTCTGATACCATGTTTCAACACATTAGATCTGGGTAACTTACCTTTTGACATGTTTTACTTACTTGAAAGTGAAATAAAATTCTGTCTTATATAGGACACTGCTCCTTTGGATTTTAGTCACTGGTAGTTATAAATATTCAAACACTACAACTTTGTGAGAAATTGTACCATTTTTAAATGACATCCAAGGGCATCCAGAGAACCTGCTGGCCACTTAAAGTCCTATTTCCTATTGCAGAACTCAAAGGCACTTATAGCTACTATTCAGCCCATATACAAAATGTGTTTATGTAGAGCAATGCGAAGTTCAGTTCAAGGAAATAGATGAGAACATGCATACCCATGCATAGTCCTGACAAAGGATTGATGTTGCCTTCTTTCCATATACATGTATATACACATGTATCAATGCTACAGCAGAGGTAGGGAATCTGAATCAATCACAGGAGAGAAAATTTCCGTTTTCCTCCATTCATCCTAGTTATTTCTCTTCCCAAACATAATATTGGTAAAAATAATCTGATTATATCTGAAATATTTCACATCACAAGTTATTCCATAATGAATACACCAAAACATAATCAGTTTAGTTGCTTACACTTAACCCAATTTATGTTTTCAACATTAAAAAAAGACACACAAAAAAATGGTAGTATTTCACATTATAAGATGCTGTCTAAATTTCTTGCTCTCCATTTTAAAATTGAACAGTAAAAGAATATGAGAAAGAAATAGCCTGGGAACCAACTCGCATCTATTTAGAACTAATTTCAGACTCAAGAAAAAGCACATTTATTCAAAGCTAAGAAATCCAGATTTGTAATTAACTCTGGTTTGTTTTCTGTCACTGTTGACAAATCAGCATTGACTATGTGTCTAAAAACTGGTTATATGTTTATCTCAAAGAACTAATTTGCAAAGATATTTCAGGCTTTCCTTTTCAAGAATGCCATGGTCAGGGATTAATTTTGCACTTTCTCATGATACATCCTTCCTTTGTATTTTAATTATATTAAATAACTGGACTCAAGCAGCAAAGTGCAAATTTAAAGAGAGCATTAGAAATACCCAGCAAAGATAGCTTGTTTTCTGTTTATAAGAAAAGATTCATAATACTATGTGTAAAGATAATTCCTATTTACTTCTTTTTTTTTAACTAAAGAAGAAAAAAAGCAAGCTTGCTGAGAGTAAAAGCTAATAAAGATAAAAATAAAACTTTGCTATGGGCATTCATAGCCTTGGTCAGTTACCACCAACACAGAGATAATTTTCTGCCATAGAAATTTCTCTGGCTGACTTCCAGGAATGGCTGCCCAAAAAATAAGGGCTAAAGATTAAAACCCAATGTCTCCAGGGCTGTTGGAAATCTAACTTTAAAAAGAGATGCAGTTTTAAATTCAATTTTCTCATCTGTAAAATGATGGAGTAGGACAAGATAACTGTAGGATTGTACTCTTTTGAGAGGATATTAATATATTTTGTTTAGGACAATAATCTAGAGGTGGGGAAAATATATATAATGAAATTTTCATCTAACTGGTAAGACATCTCATTTTTTTTTCCTTTAGTAGCATGTTACTGCTTGGCTCATTTAAATAATACATAACTGAGAGAAGTCCAATTAAAGATGGTAAACTAATATGTTTTACTTCACTTCTCTCCAGCAAAAAACAAGTAAGAAGACCAAATACATCTGTAAAGAAGCAATGATATAACCTCAATTCCCAAAACAACAAGAAAAGGGAAAAATTATTTATCTTTAATAAGACAAAGAAATAGCCCGAAATCCCAAGCAACAGCACAAAACTCTGGTGCACACTTTTCTATTGCTGTATGGTGAAATCTAGATCAAATTGAAAACAAAAAAACACATTTAAAAGCCAACATATATCTCTACAGACCTTGATCAGAAAACAGCTTTCTCTATATTAAGTCCCACACATCTCTAAGATCTATTAAAATATCTTATTTTAATCAGAGTGACAAGGTACAAGAGTGTGAACAGGCTATGAAGAGGAGGAGATCACCTTGGTAGACTCAGTTCAACTCCATTAAATTTCAGGGAATGTCAACTGGAGGAGGAGACATGATGAACTGTCATGGGCTCTGCTGTGGAGAATGAGAGGGTAGGCTCAGAATTTACATAAAACTTTGAAAGCCATATTAGAAAGAGCAGTAAAATTTAATAAATGAGATTGAATACAGGTAAGAAAAAACAAAACAAAAAGCAAGTATAAAGTAAGAACAGACCAAAATTATATAAAACACTATGAGACTGATATATGAATACTGAACATTCCTAATGAAATGGAAATATCACATGGAATATATTTTTAAAAATCAAAGCTATAGAAGATTTTGACAGACAATCATAATTTTATTTGGATATTGAAAGACAATACTGTGTTCTAAAGAAAATTATTCAAAGTTTCAAAACAATGTAATCTGGTAATATAAAAAAGCAGAAAATAGTTGAAAATCAAGACAGGAAAGTCATGAATGGAGGAAAAAATACAGCTTGGCATGATACTTTTCCACAGTGATACAGTGTGGCAGAAAATATTGCCAAAATGACCACAAATTTCTGGTTATTTAATGTCTGACTAATAATTGTTGTCCCATAATTCTGAGGACAGAAAGCAGCTATTTTCACACAACCAAGAATTTAAGGACTAGCATATATGTTTGTTCTTCTTGAAATTGAAAGTAAACTTTAATGATTACTAAATAAGGAAATTCAGCCAACCAAAAGATGACTCAAAGAACTTAGCAATGGAGAAGGTTTTGTAAAAGTAACTGATTGGGAATAATGCACTTATTTAATTGTAAAGCTAAAACTAGACACTTTGTGAAATTATAAAATATAAATGTCATAAACACTTTTAAATAATAAATGTGCAATTCAAACAATATATCTTGATTACACACACATATATTAAATATTTTAAAATTTGGATGTAGAGAAGGAATGTTGAATTAAATATAATATTATTTTTTTCCATTTTTAGTAGAAGCTTACTAACATATGCCTACCTTTAAAACATATAGCTGGAAAAGTATAATTTCAAACCTTTGTATTTTATAACTATAATTTTATGATTATATTTATCTTATTTAAAATATTTAGAAATTAGTTCTATTTCACTTTTCCTTTTTGAAAATTCAAATAAAGTATGTCATTTCAATAAAATAGTACCATATATACTATGAGTACCATATAGTATGAATGTGAATTTTGATGTTCTCAGTATTGTAAGACAGAAAAGTAATGTAATATAGTATCCTAAGGATCCTACAGAAACAAATAAATAAGAAGTTAATACTTCCTGATTGTTCAAAAAATGCTTCTTGGAAAAGATAATAATATGAATCTTGAAAAAATAAAAATAAAAGGGGTCATAATCCAGGAGTGTGGGTACATGAAAACATTTTATAAATTCTCACAAAGGGTAATATTTATATATTATGTAGAGGATATGAAAATACCATCATGCTCTATTTTGGTCACAAATAAAACAAACAGATAAACTCAAAAAGAGTCTTACTTGAGCTGCTAGTATCCTCCCACTTGAGCCATGGGACAGTGGAAGTGATGGCAGATGAGATTGAGATAGACCCATCTTCTCTTCCCTCTGGAGTTTCCTTTCATCAGCTTCCCCCCCAGCCCAGATTTGTACTTTAACGATCCCTTTCCTTTGGGGGAAACTTTGGGTCTGTTGGGGACCTGTCCTGGCTCTTGACAAAGAATCTCTCCCCCCACTCCAAACACATGCACCTGGCCTCCTCCACTCCAAAGTGAGCACGTCCCCGCCCCCTGGTGGCCAGGGCAGGGAGAGTGCAGCTGGCCCTGCAAAGGAGAAGGTGGCCCCATGGAGGAGTCTGGGCCATTGCTCAAGCTACCAAACTACCCCATGACCTCTGTCCCCTTAATTGTTTATAACTGCAGTCTCTTTTGTTTTTCTGGATGAGGAAGGAAATAGAGTTGGAACTTAAATAACTGTAATGAAAGCTAAATGGACTTTGAGCTTTCCCTGTGTTCTGTAGGCCCGGCTGAGCACTTTGCATGAAGATGCTCACAGTGGCCCTGGGCCTGAGCATTTGCCCACCTGTGGGGCTGACCATTGTCTCTGCCCTGAGCTTCCCTCCACTCGCTGAATGCACCGCTAGGGCTGGGAGGGGCCTTCCAGGGTGCCTTAGCATCTGTTGATCATTTTTTCCCGAGGAAAACCAGTTAAGGAAACAGGACCCTTCCCTCTTCTTTGTTTACCAGACGACTAATTTCAGAATCGCGGGTTCTCCTGTGAGCACGATCCTGGCTCATTCAGACCCTGTACCGAGAGACGAGCCACTCAGTATTTAGATGTCTGCACCTTTGTTCCTAAATTTGACTATTAACAATATGCATATACTACAAAAACAAACAAACAAAACAAAACAAAACAAAACAAACAAAAAAAAAAAACAACGTGATGGAGCTACGTTCTATCAGTGTCTTTTCCAGAAGGAGAAAAGGGACTGGATTGCCTTGGAGGTCCCCCCACCCCACCTCCACTGGGTGGTAGCATGAGGCACAGGAGGTCGCTGTGGTTGATTAACTTTGCATTTGGTGTGCTTGTCTTTGCCCCTGCACGTGGACGCAGCTGTGGACGAGGACCCCAGGTGTACAGCCTGCAGCTTCAGTGTCTCCTCCCCAGCTCCATCCCGGATGTCAGGGTGTTGGGTGACTGCAGGATTGGAGGTCCAGGAAGGTAAAAACTAGCTGCTAGGTTTTATTTCTCCTCCGTGAAAATACATTCTTCAGTGTTTGTATTTGTGTGTGGACAGGGGGAAGCTGGTCTGGCAGAACTGGCAGGGAGGTGGACCTGGGAATCCTCACCGTGAGTACTGACGTGCCCAGCCCTGACCTGTCCCTGCTTAATTGCTGGAAATGAAGATTTCTTCAACTGCATTAAAATATCTGGGTCAGTGACATTGCCACAGATGCTGGTATATTCTGCAGAAGCAGCACCCAAAAGACCTTTCAGCAGGCTTATGGGCTGGTCCTCTGCACTCTACCCTGGTTTTTCTACTATCTCTGGCTCAAGTGGATGTTAGTTCCTCACATGCATCAAGACTCCTCCCAGCCCTAGCTTCACTCAGTCACCTGTATGACTGTTCCAGCACTCTGGATAGTTCCCTTGTCAGCATGCCTTAATGCTCACAGTGTGTGTGACAGAGGATGCTCATTGCCTGTCCTCAAGTTCATTCTCCCCTTCTTCTCAAATAACAGAATGTTGCCTTCCAGAATAATTATGACATATGGCAAAATTAGCACTGAGATATAAGCAATAGTTTCTTATGAAATTTCCAGGAAGTCTCTTTGGTGGGGAGGGCTACTCCCTTTTCATTATACCTTCTCCTAAAATTTCTTGTGTCCAAAATACAGAAGGATGGGCTGAGCCCAAGCATGGGTTTTCTACCCCAAGGTAACACATTAAGGATACTATATAGCAAAAAGAAAGGAAACTTGGTAGCATTATGATTATGGAACCACATTTCTAGCCCTGGATTGCCACAGCTCTCTTAGGAAAGAGAAACTCTAAAAGCCATTATGGAAGGGCTTCTGTGAAGTACAGCAGAACATAATCTTCAACATGGATACTTTACTGATTTTTTTTTTGTTGTTGTTGTTTGTTTGGTACACGGGCCTCTCACTGTTGTGGCCTCTCCCGTTGCAGAGCACAGGATCCGGATGCACAGGCTCAGTGGCCATGGTTCATGGACCCAGCTGCTCCACTGCATGTGGGATCTTCCCAGACCAGGGCACAAACCCGTGTCCCCTGCATTGGCAGGAGGACTCTCAACCACTGTGACACCAGGGAAGCTCTTTACTGATGTTTATTTCAAAAGTCTTTCTATCCACATTAATTTAGAAATTATTCTTTGTTAATAAGGAAATAGAAAGTATAATATATAAATTTTATTAATTCTTATATGTCTCATATTTTCAAATTCTTATAATGTATTTAAAATTTTTTTTCAACTAAGAAAGACTCTTTAAAAATCAAAGTTAAGAAATAGTTGACATCATGTTTTGGTAATTTACTAATTAAAACTCTTCATATCCTCCATGTTGCATGTTCAGGCAGATGTAACCCAAATGTACAATAATTTTCTCAGGTTGACAGTCTTTGAGATCAGTACCAAAGTTGAGACAAATACATAGATGGCTGAGCTTCCACAATAAATCCAACTAAAGTAGGCATAGGATGGGAGAAGAGCCAGTGGTATCTAGAAAAGGATGATATGGCAAGGGAATTAGTGTTTCCTAAAAAATGTCCAGATAAAGCTGTGCATTGAAGACTTGTTACTCAATCCCCATCTTAGGTTTTCTCTTCCTCTTTCTTTATTATGCAGAGTGTATTTTTCTAAAAAAGACCTGGCACCACTATCAAAGTATTATATCAGCAAAGCCAATGTCTCCCTATAGAAATATATCTTCCAAGCTTTTAAGGTAATGATTATTGTCAGAAGGGTGATGAGTGATGTACTAAGTTAAATAATCAAAGAAAGTTATGAGAAAGCATTGCATGTGTGTTATAGGATCTTTCTTCTTCCTTACAAAATACTAAAAGTTAGGGGATGCTCTAAAGAAAGGTCTTGTAAAGCTTTCCTAAGATTAAGAATGATTCAAATTTTCCTTTGTATATGTGGGAAACCTACATAAAACTCCTAAATGCCAAGTTCCCAGAAAGACTGCTGCTGGGAATTGTCCTTTTGAAACCTTTCTTACCTCACCACAGAGCCTATGAATATATACATATTTTTCCCCTTAAATCTATTGCTTTTTATAGCTTCCACCTTTAAAATTTTGAAGAGTGAGTCATACTCCCTCTTAGTGCATCCCTATTTTATAACCTTAACAATATTCGATTTGAATTTACTTTGCTAGTCACTATAGAAAAACAGATGGGGTAAAAAATGAGCTTAGGGCTTCCCTGGTGGTGCAGTGGTTGACAGTCCGCTTGCCGATGCAGGGTACATGGGTTCATGTCCTGGTCCGGGAAGATCCCACATGCCACAGAGCGGTTAGGCCCGTGAGCCATGGCAACTGAGCCTGTGCGTCCAGAGCCTGTGCTCCGCAATGGGAGAGGCCACAATGATGAGAGGCCCACGTACCGCAAAAAAAAAAAAAAAAAAAAAAGCTTCGTTGACTTCCCGTTCTCTATTTTTATTAATGGAATCACCATGCTCTGAGAAGTACAAACTACATAGAGCAGCTCTGGAGGAAGAGATGCAGAGATGCCTTCGAGAGAGAAAGAGACAAAGAAGCAGCAAGGCAACGGGCATGTCAGTGAAAAAGACTCCTTGAGTTGGAGGTGAATCCTCCAGTCCCAGTTGTCTGCTCACTCTCTGTTGACAAGAAAAGAACTGCCCAACCAAGACCTTTCCAAACCGCTCAACCACAAATTCACAAGGAGAATCAAATTTTTGTTTTAAGCCTCTAGGTTTGGAGACAGATTTTTACACAGAAATAGAAAATGAGAACAAGATGGTTACTTAACCTCTTGGTACATGTTTCCTGTACTGTAATATGTAGGTGGATAATAATACCTATATCATAAGGTTATTGTATTCATTAAATAAGATCCATAATATTATACATGCACACATGGGGAGAGGGAAATAAAAGTTTGGGAGTTTTTAAAAAATTTGTTATATATGTCGACTATAACTGTGATAATTGTGTTGCTATCATATTAAACATCCCATTGAAAAGACCAGTTTCCTCAGTGGTGTGATAATGAATGAAGTGATAATATAAACCTATCTATATTGACAGCCTACTGTAATTAACTTTGGAATTTGAGGCATTTCTAGACTGGTGAGCAGAGTTATGTGTGGTAAGTAATGACTTTTTTCAGTTTGTTCATTTTTTAATACTTAAAGAAGGAAAAGTTGAATCCAACTTGGTTTTGTAAGAAAATAACTTTTCAGAATCATCTTAATATCCATAATTTATAAATTTTCTTAATATTTTTAAATGGTTTTTTTTTTGTCAGGGTTAAAGAACCCTTCAGAAAGCTTCCTAATTTGTTTACTATTTCAAGTTGTTCATTCCTAATAACATGAGGGCATTAGAGACATAAACAAGAATTTCAAACAAATCAACTATCTGACTAAGGAATTAAACAGCCAGTGAGAAGCATAAGATTAAATATAACCAAAGTAAGAAAATAACTTGTTCTGATTGGTAAGAAAAAAGTCATTTTAAAAAATAATAGCAACAAAAATATATTTTATTACTGCTTTTTTTCACTTTATAGAAATAGTAGTAGTAAAATATGCAATGCATTTATGCTCCTTATAAAACATTTAAATATCTTAATTTAATTGTATTTTTCTTATTTGACATATACATAAAAGAAGAATAAAACTTTAAATGGCAGGATAGGTAGGATCAGAAGATTAAACTAAGGTCTTTTTGTGCAAAAGAATCTAGGCAGAGTTAACAGACTATGACTGGAAATGAGGGAGGGAATTACACCAAGTGTTTAAAAAAATAACTTGTTACAAGCTATAATATCAAAACCAGACTGAAGTTTAGAATAAATCTTCAGAAGGCTATGTTGATGACTTAATGGTCAATGTGGTTGGATAGAGAATAGTTAGCAATAAATCCAAAAGTTTCAAATTATTCTACCTAAATTTTTATTTATCTGAATAGTGTTTAATATGAATCACTTTGCTGTACACCTGAAAGTAACACAATATTGTAAATCAACTATACTCCAACATAAAATAAAAATTAAATAAAAAATACACCCCCCAAAATCGTGACATAATATCTCAATATGCTTAGGATATGCTGTTAAAGTGAGTATATAATATTGATAGTATTACATGCAATAACATGGTAGTGATGCAGGGATGGAAATTTCCTCAAATGACTGAATATACTCATAAAGTCACAACCTGTGCAAACTGAGTTCTCTATGTGTGGAACATTCTTGGCTCGGATATCGATATGACTTACTCTATAATTTCATTGTGACTCTGGTTCTCATTATCAGGATAATCTAAATTATTCGGTGGTAAAAATGAACCCACAACTTTTACTGCCTCAGTCTAGTAATGATACTTGATATGTGCAATCATTTTCTATTTCTAGTATTCATCACTTAACCACATCTAACTATAATAGGAGAGTAATGGATTAATTGATTAGCATTACTGTTTTTTATTCAATTTTCTTGTTTGCTGACCAAATGTCCCATGATTTCCTCTCTTCCACATTTAGAACACTCAATTTATTTCCAATGGAGATAAGCCAACAGTCCAGTCAGGCATCAAATCTATATTGAAACTCAGGATCTAAGTGTTATGTGTGGTAATATCTACATCCAGTCCACTTGAATTTCCTATACACCAAAAAATAATAAAATAAAACAGTCCACTTGAATTTCCTATACACCAAAAAATAATAAAATAAAATAAATCTTAAAAGAAGGCGGGATGTGGTATATATGTGTGCATGAGAGAGAGAGAGAGAGAAGAATGGGAGATACCCAGCAATTACTCTAACAATTATGAAAGTCCCTTACCCTGGAAATGTGAACTGTTTCTTGATTAAACATTAAGTTTGCTCCCTGGAATAATTACCCCTTCCACTGTTAATGTGGCCTCTTGTACTTTCTCCCTTTTCCATTTATTAGCTTTGGTCATGTCTGATATGTGTTTGAGGAATATACTTTCCTGGGGAGCCACACAGTTTTCCCAGTCCTTTCCATGCTTTAGAAAATTTGAGATCTCTAGTGTCATTTTTCTTCTTTGCTAATAATCTCTTTCTTGTAATTTTTTACCATAGCTGTCAATAGCAACTGCTTCAGCTTATAGGGTTACCATAACAAAATCCACAGATTGGGTGGCTTAAACAATAAAAATTTATTTTCTCACCATTCTGGAAGCTAGAAGTCCAAGATTAAGGTTTCATCATGTTTGATTTCTCCTGAGGCCTCTCTTCTTGTCTTGGAGATGGCTGCCTTCCCACTAGGTCCTCATATAGCCTTTTCTCTGTGCTCCAGAATCCCTGTTGTCTCTTTCTCTTCTTATAAGGACACCAGTCCTATAGAATTAGGAGACCACCCTCATGACCTCACTTAACTTCAATTATCTCTTTAAAGTCCCTATCTCCAAATGCGAGTCACTTTGGTGATTAGGACTTCAACATAGGAATTTTAGGGGGACACAATTCAATATATAATGGCAACCAAAATATACTACTAACATTCTGTTTTTCAACCTCTTTGTCTAAAAATATAATTTTCTTGATTATATGATCTACCTCCCAAGGAATTTCAGGAGAGTTTCACTAGATATTTTGTACTTTAAAAAATTGATTGCCATCTTTCCAGCCTCTTATATTGAGTTCCTCAATAACATTGGTGACCTCTAAGAGGCCACCATCATTTGGGTAACAATTCCTGTATTGGTCTGTGTAAACTAGTTATATAATGGTAACAAATTGGCACTCAAATCTCAATAAGTTAACACCACAAAATCTGTATCTCATTTATTTTACATATTGTTATTTGGGGACTGGAGACTGAAGGGAGAGGTAGTGTGTCTAATACACACAGTCTCATGAAGGAACCACCACAAGAAAAGAATATGTATCTTCCTCACATGGCATAGCAGAGGGAGACAGATACTAAAGAATTATGAGTAAGCTTTATACTACCTCAGCATAGAAGTGAGTTATTATGATTTCTACTCATATCTTATTAGCCAAAGATAGTCATACATCCTCCCATGTAAGGGAAATACAAGGTGGTGAATAAAATATTTGCAAAGCATTAATAATAAAATTTAAAGCTTGGAAATCAAAAGAGTACTTCATGGAGCTTCCCTGGTGGTGCAGCTGTTGAGAGTCCGCCTGCTGATGCAGGGTACATGAGTTCGTGCCCCGGTCCGGGAAGATCCCACATGCCGCAGAGTGGCTAGGCCCGTGAGCCATGGCTGCTGAGCTTGTGCGTCCGGAACCTGTGCTCCGCAATGGGAGAGGCCACAACAGTGAGAGGCCTGTGTACTGCAAAAAAAAAAAAAAAAAAAAAAAGAAAGAAAGAAAAGAAAAGAAAAGAGTATTCCATGTCCTCCAATGTTATATTTGAGTATTGTTGTTTAACAAGCCCACCTAGGAATTATTTGATTTCATAGGAGAATTTTTCTGTTTGACTTTGTTATTTCCTATTTTATTAGAGCCAAAACTCAGTTACGTTTCACATTAACTTGTAGAGTTCTCTTCAGAAAAAAATAATCTCAGTAGTGGTGTTTTACTGCCATATGGGATATTATTCAATGCTATCTAGCCTAAGAGCTTTTTTTTAACATTTCTTATTATTTTCAAAAATATTTTTTGGAACCAACTTTAGCATCTTCCTGATTCCCCCTCTAATTGTGTTGGATAAAAATAATTGACATGTTATATAAGTTATGAGTCATGTTTTTTATCATTTTCATCAAGATACTTTGAAAGGTTTTACTGTCTCTATTGAAACATTACCTGATTGGAGAGATATCCCCTAACAAGGCAAATGTTTTATTTCTTTGCATAAAACTTATACCGTCTGACTAATCTGAAGTTATATATAATGACTGGTCATCCTCTAATATAATAGATATGCCATAAGAGTAGTGACTCTTCCTGTTTTCTAAAACTGTACATCCCTTGATTAGAAGAGTGTTTGCCATATAGAAGGTATTCAATAAATACTTGTGGTTTTAAGGAAATCATAACTCAGAAGACAAGCTTATAATTTATGCTTTGCTATATGAATTTTAGTGTAATACAGCAACAACAGGTCTAAATTTCAATGACATCTTCTTTAATATCTTGAAAGTTGAATTTTTGAAAGTAAAAGAAATGAAAACAAAAGTTATTCATGTTCAATGGCCTAGGGAGACAAGTATTTTACAATATCTCACAATACCATATACAGACTGTCCAGAAATCCTCCAAAGTTCACTAATGTAATATCTAAACATTAGCTTGACTAACTGATGACTCTTATCAAGATTGTTCAATGTGTGTTTCCTCACTTTCTAAGATTAGGTTTTTTTTTCTGAATATTGAAACTGTATGCTTTTAAGATTTATGACTTCATTAAAGTTTACCCAGCTTTTTAACTGAAAAAAGAGTATATAAAATTTATTGTAAAGATAGTCCCTTATATAGTTGGCTTTGACATGAGGTACTAATTTCTAAGCATTTATCAACTCTACAAAATGAATTCTGTAGAACAATGTTTTACTTGCACAAACAGGCAACAAGGAACTCATTTCTTCAGCTGCCTTAACTTGTCCTCCTGCCACAATAAATCTTTGTGTTCTACAGGGACTCGTTTATCCCTTGCTCTTCTTCATTTATGTTGATATGCTTTCAAATTCATGCCAACCTGCTTAGAGGCTTGTTTTGAGGATGACACATTTCTTATTTTTGCTGAGAAGAGTGTAAGAAGGATTAATATAGTCCTGTATTCAAAATTAATGTAGTCACACGCCAAAAACTGGCTAGAGGTGCCCCTCAGCTTTTCAGTAACCACTTATGAAACTTGGACACCATAATATTCACATAAATATTTCCAAGCAAAGTAAAATCTATGGGAGCTCATGAATTTAAAATTTGCTCAGCTATTTCTTTTAAGGAACTCATACTTTGTATTTATCTCCCTGACTTTCCCAATAATCATATTTCATGGTTGACAGGAAAACTGCCATGTTGCTCTATTAACACACTGATTTTCATTTTCACCTATGGCAAGTAAGGTAAATGTTTAAGATACTGCCAAGTTTACATTATATAATGGATTTTCCCTGAGCAAAATAAAATCGGAAAGTTCTCAACTACTCAAACACATTGAAATAGGCTATTTTTCTTTTCAGGAAAAAATTAAAGAGATACCCACTAGAAAATATCTTACAAGAAGTGGCTATTAAATTGAATTCAATTCACATATATAAATATATATCAGTTTAATTCAACAAATAATTATTAGAATTTATAGTTTTATAGCATTTACTTATACAAACATTTTACATATTATGTGGGGTAATAATCCAAGGACCTTCCATGACACACAATATCAGTCAAGATGTAAGGTTTACCCACCTCTCCAGTTTACTCTCCTTCTAATGACCTTATTTTAATTTATCTTGCTGTACTCCTCTTTAGAACCCCTAAATAATCTGTCTTCTTTCATGTCGAAGACTTTTACATAATACTACTCTTTAAAAGCATGCCTTTCTTCCATCTATTATCTGATTCACACCTGTTTGATTTTCAGGACTCATCTGGGAAACTTTTATTCACTGTCCAGACTGAGTTAAGTGTTTTTCTTCTGTGCTCAATCACCATATATATGTCTTCATAGAAGGACTTTGTACATCACATTGAAACTTGTTACCCCAGGTAGACTCTTCTATCCTTGAAAGCAGTGGCTGCACGCTGTATTTAACACATTTCTTTATTTAGTATTTTGCATACTCATATTTTCTATGTGACGTTCTTAAGTGGGAGAGAGATATTTGCAAGGCTGTATGAAATAGTTCAGCCCAAGCACCAAAAGATTCACCAAAGTTAATTACAAAGAATAGAACTAGAATAGAATATTTTCCATTTCATTGGTTAAAAAAAAAAAAAGTTCCCTGTTTTTGGTAAGGATGTAATGACCATGAAAATGTGGAGCAATTCTTTACAATAAAATTTAAAGGAAGTTTAAATGGATGCAAATGACAAGGAAAAAATAGGGGTGGAATGATATGTGATATATAAAAAAACAAGGTCATATGTTTATCCTTAAGCCATCTTCTTTCACTATTGAGTTTAGTACTATTTGGTTTGTGGTTGGAGCAAAAAAAATATGGTTGCAATGCAATCGAAAGTTGCAATCAGAGTTTAGTTTTGCTTTCCCATTTGTCTGATAAACTTAATTTAGTAAACTAAGTTCACTATATTGTCTCTGTGAATCAGGGGATCATTAGTAAATTCTTGCCACAGTTTAGGCATTTAGGCATTGCAAAGAGTATGATTCAATGAACTGAATAAATGATTCAGATGATGAATTTTGTTCTTAACCTTCAAGATCATGCTGCCTCCCCACTAATCAAGGCTAAGTAAATCTTACTGTATGTGAAGATTAAATTGTTGAGATTGGGTTTTAGGTACTGAAAACATATTGTCCCTACTGTAAGGTATGTGAAGTGGGTCTGTGAAGCCAGACCATGAATGAATAATAAATAGAAATGAGACAGGTGATGACCAGGATGATTGTCACATTCCCCTCAGCCTGACTAAACATTAGACAGGTTTCTTCCTGACTATAGGTCCCAACCTCCCTTTCCTTAGAGAATTTACTTTAGAAAACTTGCAAGTCTTTCTTTGCCTCTTTGAGATGTAAATCTTCTTTCAGCCTCCTGCCAGGGGTTATACAACCCAGGAATGTCTTCAGCCAGGACCTTGGAGTCACCCTTTGAAATGTAATTATTGAGAAAGATAGGGTCTCTGTCTTCCAGTATCTACGGGGGGGGGGGGGGGGGCTGGGGTGGGGGGTGAGGAATAGAAACCTAATTTTGATAAGCACCAAGCACCAATTAGCAAACACAGATGGCCTACTCACATTGACCAACCCACCTTTTTCTGTTAGCTCACCACAGCATTTAAAAATCCCCCTGCCTTTTGTGTCAGTGAGATTGAGTTTAATCTCTCTCCCCTATTGCAACAGTCTTAAATAAAGTCTTCCTTGCCTGTTTAATTTGTCTGGAACAATTTTCTTTTACAGTGATGATATTTGCATTGTATCTGTACTATCAATCTTTCAAACACAGCTTCTTAATATATATGATAAATATAGAATATATTTTGCTGATTATACCACTGAAACACAAGTTTCAACTGTAATGATCAATTATTTCTAATACTACATAAATTATAAAATCAATATTCTCATTGTTATAAATTAATATATGCTTCCTGAAAAGAAATATCATAATCTAATGTTCTCCTAACACAGTCTATGATGACATTGAACAACATTGATGACAATTATATTGAGTTCATAGAGATATTACAAATTTTAAAATGACCTAAACTGAAACCCCTATCAAATACATATAGAAGAAAACCAATGAAAATTATTTAGAATTTACTACAATCCAGATTCATGTAATTTTCTTAATTATACTTCAGTGATATGAATTTGACATAAAAATGTTTAATAAGATATTAAATATGAGCTTGGATTAGTTATACTAGTATATGCTATAGTAACAAGCAATCCCTAAATCTCATCAGTTTATCACATCAAATGTTTATTTCTTCCTCACATAAAGCCCACTGGAGGTCTCCTGACTCTCAAAGCAACCGTCCTCCATGTAGCCAAACCAGGAGCACTACAAGAAGGAATGAGTGGAGAAACAGGTCTCCAAGAAGAAGTAACAGGTACACTTACCTTCCATAGGTCAAGTAAATCACTTGACCACACCTAAATTTGATGATATGAGCTAATTCAGTCCCTGCATGTTCCTGGAAGTGGTGAGCTGCAATGATGTCTGCTATTCAATTTCATATTAAGGCTTACTTGCTTGGACTTAATTATTTTATTTTATTTTTAATAGAAGTTCAATTGAAAACATAGCGCATAACATGCATATAATTTTAAATTCTAACACATATTTAATCTGACTTTCTAAACTCTTAGCTAGATGCTGGGGGTAACCATCCCATTTTGATTATAGTATTTCAAAATGTATACCTCTTTAGTGTCTTTGATTTGAAAGTAAACATTAAACTATAAATTGAAACATCATGTCTATTGAATTAAAAAAAGCAAATGTCAAAGCCTTGGTTATTATCTTTCCATGTTTTTAACTATTTTAACATTTTATAGAATATGACATTTTCTACAATGAAATCACTGGCTTTTGATAATCTGGAGCTTACTTGCAATGTTGCTTATTACATTTCCTTTCCATTGGCAATATTTTCATTCAGTGTTTCCTGGAAAAATAAATCTTGCTGTAGTAACTTTCAGATTTCATATTACATTTCCCCCTATTTTTCCTCTCTATATTAAACATTTTGTTGAAATATAAGTTTGTATTACCTCAGAGGTATATTAATCACAACAAGAAATTTCTATTTTTAATTATCATACTTTTAACTTCTTAGGCAAAAATATTTTGGAATGATTTCAATATTCATCCAATAGAAACTAAGATTTCTTAGTATCAGGACCCTGAGAAACCTTACAAGTAATCAGTCTCAAATATTTGTCTACATTTATGTATTGTTTTCCCCAAGAAACATTGTCAGATTCTCTGTTTTGAGTTCATATACCCAAAAGGGCAATACCAAGAGAAAATATAGGTTACAAAGACTAAAATTCTCTGTGCTCCTTTTCTAGTCACATTTAACCTTCCAAGTTATCTTCATCATCATATTGACCTTTCCAAAGACACTTTCTGTTCCCCCTCATATTTCACCTCTGCTAGGATTTTATTCACATCACTGTTCAATGATTTTTAATTTTCATTTTTTACCTTGGAACAGTCTCTGACAGCAATGTTCAAAAGTGTCTAAATGGATGCACTTTTAACCTTTTATTGCTCTCAAGTGGATGTCCCATTCTCCTGCACCTCATGACCAAACCTTATGAAAAGAAGCCTAAGCACTCTGCCTCACCTCCCTGCCTCTTCCCATGCATCTCTATATGAGAATCCTTCCTTCTCACAACATTCTAATTAATACTTTATCTTTTAAAAAGTGTACACCACAATCACTCTCTCTAAGGACACTAACATACTCTGAAATGTCAAATGCAATGCCTCTTTCACTGCCTATACCCTACCTGGGGAAACTTGACAATTTGGGTCAAGCAATTAAATTTCTAGTTCTCACATTTCCATTTCAAGGAAATAACCTCCTAATATTTTCCAAAGAGGGTACTAATTGCCAACATTATTTGCTTCCCGTTGCAAGTCACCATTCACTTAATTCTGCTTCTTACACATTTTAACCCCTTAAATTTAATTGCCATATCATTCTTCTTCCTCTGCCAGTAATTTACAATGTAAATTTTATTTTGTCTCATAGATATATATTCTTCTTGATATACAGAGGCTTCGTGTGTTTATTTTCTTCCTTTTTGTCCTTCATTAAAATAATATGCTATTGCTTAATTATAGTCCCTGCCAGGAACTTCAACCTTCTTCTTTCATATTAGATTTTATTGTACTTCTCCTAAATTACAAAATGAAAAGTTGGTTATTTCTCCAAATTTAGTTTCTTCAATTTGATATTTTTCATTAGATATAAGTGGTGGAAGTTTTCATTTTTATTCCAAAATGACACATTTGTGTAGAAACTGCTGCTAAAAATCGACATTATTATATAGGATAAACGTGTTTGAGTTATCTGTACTGTGGAGTCATAGCATCTCTGAGAAATTCCAATGTTTATCTACATTCTTCGAAAGTGTTGTCCATTATCTTAATGCATCTTTTAACTCTCACTGTGTTTGCATGCCATCTTAAGGCTCCTAGTTCCATGATTGCTTCAAGGTTTTACATGTGTAAATAGGTGAAATGCACATCTAAGATATTAAACTATGTTTTTGTGTCTTTTTCATTCCCTAGAAGCACTTTTTTCTATTCCATTGCAAATTCTCAAGCTTGTAACTGCTTCAGGGTGTTACCTTAAAGGCTTATGGCAGACTAAAGAATTAGGCTGCATTCTTTCTAGCTGCTGTCTTTGAAAGAACCAAGTTCTAAACTTTAATTAGGAAGATTTTAAGAAATAAAGGATAAGACAAAGCATTTATGGACATAGAAAATATCTCTGAAGAAGCAAGAAAAGTACTCCTATATTTTCATTCTATTGGTGATAAGCTATAAAGAAATTCCTCAGATTAGATACACAAGGAAAAAAAAGTTTTTAGATACTTCAGCATTATGTCTGTGTAATGAGACAGGGCAGCAGCACTGGAGAGAGAGCAGAACCAAAAGAGGAAGCTAGATTGGCTTGCAAACGAATCTCTGCAAAATTACTCTACAAAAAAATAAAATAAAATAAAAAATTACTCTACAGCAGCAGAAGATTTTAGATGTTAATATTCCTAAAGATTAAGTAAACACATACACTAACAGTAACATATGATTTGATAGATGTATATACTCATCCCCTATTCCACTTCACTTCACTCCATTTCCCCAAACTTGACATGATCCAGACCAAGGAGTATCCCCCCAAAGTAGGATTTACATTATCTTTAAAGTAGATAGAATGGAGGCAGGAATTATGCCTAATCATAGACAATGAGGAAATTATATTTAGTTTAGTCTTTGGATGGAAATTCATTTATGCCATATGCTTACTTCCTTGAAAATATGACCTCTTTTTCTTAAGCTACTTCATCTCCATGATTCATAGAGTAAATATTTTAGGTGTCTTTTAGGCATACTTTGCAAAATCATTAACAGGATCTTGACTCCATCTGATTTCAATTTAAATTTGAATTGCAATTGTAAATGTGTGCATGTGAGTGTGTGCATGTATGCATATGTGTATAATCTCACTTTACTTTCAAGATAGCCATGTGAGGTACATATGAATTGTCCCGTGTAGCATATACTGTAACCAAATCTCAGGGATTCTAAATGGTTTATACAAGTAGTAATTTTGGAGGGAGGATTCAACCCTGACTCTATAACAAAACACTCCATATGTTTCATTAAGTCTATGGCAGCACAAACACTTAAAATAATTTATGAATTTTAAAAAGTCAAGTTAACTGTGGAGGCTTGTCCACTGCCTGAGGGCAGCAGCTGCCCCTCCTTCAACTGCATGGTGGTACACAGTTTGCATTTCCCATGAACTCTGTGTGAGCAAGCACAGCTGGTTAGCTGGCATCCTCAAGACTGATGTGTAATCCCCCAAGCAGCTGATGCCCATGTTTAGGCTACCTCCTTCCTCTTCCTGAGAGGTCCCTGTTATCCATGCCTTGGAAAAAAGAGGGGCACAGAAAGTGTACAGCATCCTCTTCCTACAACACAATCCAGGAGAAGTCCCTGCATGGGATGGAAGGAAAATGAAATTACGCCAGGACAAGATACATGTGGGCTCCCAACCACAAGAAATCGAGAGAGACTAAGGGCATTTCCCTAAGCCTTTTGCTCTACACGAATTATTGAGATTTCCTTTAGAAAAATTTTCATTTTGTAGAGGATTGCTTTTGATGTGTTATTTTTTCTTTCAACTAATTATAGTGGTAAGGGAAAAATACATCATTAATAAGAATTAATGTCATAAATTCTGTCAGCAGTAGTATTTTAATTGTTAATGTATCATAGCTAAAAGATTGTTAAGATACATCACAAGTGACCAGGAAATCCAAGGTGACAATTAAAATGCTTGGATATTTGCAATGTGTACACACACACACATATAAACACTTACAATCCCCCCGCCTCACACACATAAAACATTTAGAGCTGAAAAGAGCAAAATTGTCCCTAAAGCAGTTATTTATTAAAAGCAGAAGGTCTGTCAAAGGCCAGTTGTAGTTTAACTGCCATTTTGGTGGAGTGATAAGCTGTTTTGCATGTGTGAAAACTGTTGCCTTTCAAATGTAATTATGCAGTTAGAGATACAACTGATAAAATAACAGATATAACAACTGAATAAAAAAGGTCTGTTTCTTTATATGTTATGTAATATAATTATTTTCAGTATCTATATATCTAAAAATTAAAATATGAGACATAAATTTGATGATTACAATTCTCCTTTTGTTTTAATAAACTTTGAATTTTAACAAAGTTGTAGATTTACAGACAGATTTACAGAGTGTTTCTGTATACTTCTCACCTAGTTTACTCTTTTGTTAGCAGCTCTTATTACTAAGGAGAAGTTGTTAAAACTAACCAACATTGTCACACTATTCTTAACTAAATTCTGAACTTCATTTGATAGTTTGTCCATTAATGTCCCTTTTCTATATCCCTTCCAGGATACCACACTGCATTACAAGTAGTGTTTGGCAGGTTTTTCCACTATGAAGTTACTGGAAGCCACTACTCTATCTTCACATTCTACAAACCTTTGCATATTTTAGTCTTCGAAATCGAGTCACTGAGTACAGCCTGCTCTAGCAGAGTGGGGGAGGATTTAGCACCACTGCCTGTAGGGGGATTACCAACATCAATTTTTTGGAATACTTCTCGATGGAATATTGATCTCTTCTCTCATATTTATTTATTTATTCAGTTATTTATATCAGTGTAGATTCATGGATATTTATTTTATACTTTGTGTTACAATTCACTTCACTATAAATGTTATTAAAAACAAATGTTATTAATTTTGTTGCTCAAATTGTTTCACTCTTGGCCATTGGAAGCTCTTTAGTTTTACTCTTGTGTCCCTTTCACATGTCCTTCCATTTTTCTTTAAATATCATGTCCTTATTTTTTGGCACTATAAGATACTTTGATCTTATCTTGTATTTTCCCTGGTAAAGCCCTAAATACAACCAGTATTCCAAGAAGCTTTGGTTCATTTTGTTAGAGAATGGTGTTTGAAACTAAGTTCTGGACATTGGTTGTACTCATGGCTGCCGGGAGGTCCAGTCCTTTTTTCTTATCCTCATCAATTTTTTTTAATTAAGGTAGTTGATCTATAATGGTAAATTATTGTTTTAATCTGCAACAGTAAATGGCAGAGGGTAATTAATATGTATTTAGAGACATTGAAAGTGGAAAGTGAATTTAAACTATTCTGTACAATGGTCCAATTCATTTAATTATTACTTCACTTATAGTTAGTGTGAGGTTCTCCCCATCAAAAAATATTGGATTCAAAATTAAAGTATGTAACTTCGAGTCCCAGATTCTGTTCTCTTGAAAACTACGTCACTTGAACAGCCAAAGAGTTACTGAGGGAATTACAGTTTATCCAGTTGAATATTTCTAGTTTATAAAGTGTTAAGTGTGGGTAGGAGAGGTTACTTGCACATTCATGGCCACAGGCCAGGTTATTGCAAAAATGAGACTGGATTTTAGGCCATATAGGTTCTTATTTAGTTTGCTTGTCACAAAACAAAACAGCACCTAAATCCCCTTTTCTGACATTATAGATGATAACTCTACTGCCTACATTTTAGAGTTGTTTTAAGAACAAATATTGAATGAATGAATAAAAATGCATATTAATGCAATATTCAAGTATAAGATAATTACTCTTCTTATATCAAAACATTGGTTTATACATACAAAATGAATAAGAAAATTAAAATGTGTGGAGTGAAAAATATGCTCCAAAGATTTTATATGTATCATTTAATCTACTTGGAGAAAGTGTGATTATCATCATTTTACAAATATGCAAGTTTTAAGACAGAGAGTTTAACTTATGCAAGGTCATTCCTCTGGTAAGCTACAGTAAACCAAACTCAGATTTTTCCCACTTCACAACTTTCATTCTCTACATTACTCCAAGATTCCCATTTCCTTTCTTTAGGATATGTGGTTTAGAAAGAGCTTAATGGAAGTAATCTTTCTACTTTCAATAAACCACATCTTACTTTTTTTATTGCTTATTCATCATATTTGCTCTGTATTGTAGTAATTTATGAGCAAATTCCATCTCTCTTTGTCAATTATCTGCTCCTTACAGACATTTCTTCATTATATTGAGGACATGATAAGTGACTGTTGGAATAAATACATGTTCTTCCCTACAAAATAAAGGAAGCAAGTAAATTAAAATAAAGTGAAATAAAGTCCCAAGCTGACTTTCTATTTTTGCTTAGTTAATTGTTCATGAAAAAGTAGGAAATTTCTGATTTAGTGGATCCTTTGGCAAAAAAGGTTTAGATTACTTAAATGCTAATACAATTTTTAAAATGAACTCTCAGTTATTACTATGCATATTGCTTGAATCAGGATATTCTGGCTAAATATAGCTGAAAGCCAAATGAAGTTTGGTAAAATGATATTAACAGAGACCCGAGAACTGGGCAGTCTCGGGGCTCTTTGACACATCTGTGATGGCTTCAAGGACCTGTGTTCTTGCCTGCTGTGTTCACCACTGCCTTGAATTCCATCCCTAGTGTTTGTCACCTAGTGTTTAAAAGATCACTGCATCAGCTTCAAGTTTTGGAGCCTCTCACAGGAGAATATTCAAAACAGTAAAAGGTGGTGGCAAAAACAAAGAGTCTTCTCCCTATATAGCTCTCTTTTTCATCAGGAAAATAATCTTTCTAAACGTCTTTCAGTTGTCTTCCTCTTACATATTATTGGTGAAAACTGGGTTTTTCTAAAACAATAACTAGTTAAAGGGAATATGATTAGCTGAAGTGGAACAATTCATATCCAAGATTGGGCATACTGTTATACAAACAAAAACACAATCATGGTAGCAAGGAAGAAGGCATGATTTCTATGGGATAGTGAGTCAACAGTGCTTGCCACAAGTGTATCCAGGCTATAAATCCCATCTACATTGTCAAAGGATACAACTGGGACCAAGAAGCAAAGTGACAAATTAGAGAGCTGGCATGACTATAGAAATGAGCAGAGAGCTAAGTTCCAATATCCCAGGCTGTGGTCTGGCTTACCCAAGATACTAGTGTTCTCTGATGGGTTTGATGATGTTTCTCCTCAGGAAAATGGTGGCAACACCCCAGTTCTAGAACAAGATTATGGTGATTGAGCAGTAGGTAGACCCGAGTTAAAACAAAACATTGTGAATCAACTATACTTCAATTAAAAAAAAAAAAAAAAGGAAAAGTGAGGGGAAAAAAACCCAACACGAATATAGCCTGCAGCTGGACCTAAAGGTTGAAGAATGGTCAGCTAGAAAAAGAGGGATATTTTCTGGTCATCTATCAGGACCCTACTCAAGAGTAATGGATGGAACCCATGTCCTCAACGAGCACCAATCTGAAAAAAAAATTCCTAGGTACTCACTGAGTATGGGGACAAGATTATACAACAGCATAGCTGGAAGATAGGTTACCAGATGTGAAGTCAAAGACACTGTGCTTTTAAGGCTTGTAAACTTGTAAATCACTGGGTTATCCTACTAATAAAGGTGGAGAGCCTTTCCCCAAAAAAATCCATTCTTGGTTTTGATTTTCCCACGTATTGTGTGGGGTTGTGTTGCTAAGCTGAATGGTTCTATTACGTGTGGTAAAACTAGGCTAGTACCAAGAATAATGACACATTTCACAGAATAGTTATCTTACTTGGTATTAATGAATATCAGATACTATACACGTATATGGGCTTATTTATTCTGCCCAACAATTTGTGAGGTGGCTTTTACTATCTCTATTCTTTAATAGGAGAAAATGAGACCCAGAACATAAATAGTCCCAAGGTCAACCTGTAAGTAATGAGGCCCCTGTTCTGTTGAACTCCAAAGCCTGTGCTTTAACCCAGACACCATACGCCTCGTATTTACAGCTGGTCAAGACCTGATTTACAGGAGTTGTAGTTCCTTATTCTACTAGAACTTCATGGAATCTGTTAATGAATCTGATGGCTTAAAAACCAGACAGACCACGTGTTAGAGGACTGTAGAAGGCTGTGTAGATAGCTGCTGTCCTGTAAGGTCAAGCAAGCAGTTGACTTCACCCCATTTAGATTCTCTCTAAAGATCATCTCAAAAACATGGAAGTTTTGCAAATTTCTGAGAGCAGAAAGAGCAGACGTGAACTGTCATTTCGAGTGGAATTCAGAATTGTTCAGTAGAGCCCAAAATGAAATGTGTGTGTCTCATTTAAAGAAGGTCCTGAAATATCATATTTAATTAGCACTTTTAAAGCAGATGGTTACAGTGCTAGGCAGAAAAGTAAACATGTTTTAATTTATAGGTATCTTCCAGTAGAGAAAAATATGCCTAAAATGTTAAATTATTTTTCTATATCAATTGTATGAATGTGAAATAGTTTCTGGGTACAGTCTTATACTCCAAATTTGAAACACACACAAGGGATGGAAAAAAAATGAAAAGTGCTTAGAGAAAAGATGATCTCAGCTAAAGGTAGAATGGTAAGTTTTGCATAGCAGCATTTTAAACATGAATTTGTGAATATGTCTACCAGAAATTCAAATTACTTGTCCCATTTCATGAGACTGCAAGTGTCAGGTTTCAGAGAAGCATATGTCAAATTTTGAAGAATGGAATGAACTAAAGAAATTGTAACTACACAAGAAATACTAAACTATTAATACATATGTGAAATATTTCATTACATTTCTAATTATCCATAAGTTATTAAGTATAAGAACATAATTAAATGAAACAAAAAATATCCTATAGAAAATATTCATTATTTTCAAAAAGTTTGATATTTGCTATCCAAATATTTCATAAAAGAATGAAAATTATTTTTAGGAATTGTTTATAATCCCTGGAAGTAAAAGTACCTATGAAATAATAGTATAAGTTTTTTAAAAATTTTTACATGGAATTATTACAGGGAAGCAGCTTCTTCTCTTGATTTTGAAATGAAAGACAATAATAATCAGAATAATAACTACATATTAAGTAATTTCTATGGACTGGATGTTTTCTAAAGGAGATGATGAATTTCTTAAATATATGACCTTTGTTCAGTAATATTAGAGATTGTGTTAGTTATATATGATAACAATAGCCAGCTATTACTTATTAATTTAAGCATTATAAACAGATTTTCTCTAATAACTAACACTATCCTTGTAAGTATTATTATTGAATCCACTTTATACATTAGGAAATTGACATTTAATGTGATTGCAAAATGTACCCAAACTAAGTAGTAGAGAATATGATTCCAGCATCCCACACCCTATAACTTAAATGATTAAGCCATATACTTATTTATATCACTTGATTTGAAGATGAACCACTCAAAATCTAGGGTTAGACAGCTATCTGAGAGACAAATTTAAAGATAGGCTAAACCTGGTATATATTCACAGAGAGTTTTTAATTTATATTAAGACAAATATTTGTCATGAAAAGAAATGCAGAAGTTTTATGAATTTATAGGCCAAAACAGAGTATTTAAAATAACAAAATGTGTGCTTTAACCCCCTATGCACACTGTGGTAACAAATTAAATTTCTGCCATTATCAGAATAATTTTAGTAGCTAGTAGAAAGCTCAGGAAATTGTTATTAAAGAACATCACTCCCCAAAATCTAACCTCACTTGTATCCCCATAGGGCCTAAAATCTCCATTCTAAGTCACTTTTTTAAGGCAGTCATGGTCATAATTAAAATTCAATTTAGCAAAAACAATATTTTAGATGGAATTGTATTTAGGACTATGGATCTAAAATACAGTGAACTTAGTAGTGCCCTAAGTTTAAGTCTGGGGATTCTTTTTCCTATGTACATTCACTCACTTACCTGGTGATTTGATCCAGTCTCAAAGTTAAATATGAGAAATAAGCAGATGATCTGGAGATTTATATCTTTAGTCCAGATTTCTACCCTTAAATATAGATTCATAGCCAATGTGTAATTCTACATAGAAGGCAACAGATGGCTCTAAATAAACATGCACACAACTGATTTTCTGATCTTCCCCCCGCCACCACCACCACTACCAATTTTCTTCTCTTACAATGTTTCTCCATCTCACCTTTTGAAAACTTATTCTCAGTAACTCAGACCAAAAAAACCCTGGAGGTTGGGTAAGGGTTAAATTTAATTTTCTTTCCCTCTTTCTCATACACACACCACCCTTAGATATACATTCTATTTCTCCTCCAAATGAATCAGGATACTCCAACTTCATTTTCAATACATATCTAGAAACTGACTGCTTCTCCCTACTTCTACCCTCTTTTGTCATCTTCATTAATATAATAGCCTCCTATTCTATGTCCCTGACAGAAGAACCAGAGTAATTTTATTTAAGCATAAATCAGATTTTGTTTATCTGTTCAAATTCCTTCAATTGCTTTTCCCTTCGCTAAAAACATAAGACAAATTATACAAGTGGATCCTGTTGTATATTTTCTATCCCAGCCCTAGAATCAACCATTTCTGCAAAGAGCTGGCTCTTTTTAATAGAAAGCAAAATTTGAATGCTGGGTGTGTTTATTGCTACTACAGTGTCATTGCTTCTAGGCTTTCTCAGTAGACAAGGCTAGAAAATATATGGATTCTAATATATCATTAAATTAAGATATTATTAACATTTATATAATGAAATATATATAAATACATTTTATATATATATATATAGTAAACCATGTTTATACATGGGTACACATGAATCCTAGAGAATGACACAGGGAAATTAGTGAGTTTATAGCAGCAAAAGATATAGGAGCAGGCAAGGTTGATGTCTATTTATAATAGTCTTGGGAAACCATGGGGTATTAAATGGATTTCTCATATCTGAGAGCAAAGAGTGGTATCTAAGTAGGAGGAAACCCATAACAATGTGGGGTGTACCCTTTTAACACATATTAACCTTAAGGAAACTGACTGATTATGCTAACTTGGGAATGTTGCTCTGAATCTAGACGACATACACTTGCTAACACTTAACATGGTGAAATACTTTATTCACTTGTTCATTACACTCCTTTTAAAGGCTCATGAGATTGGGCCCTCCCAAATAATTCAGAAGAGTCAACTTCTTCTTAAAGTCACTTAGTAACCTTAACTCCATCTGCAAAGTACCTTCATGGAATTACCTACATTAGTGTTTGATGGAATAACCAGAGGATGGAAACCTGGGTGGGGAGGTGGGGGAAGGAGAGTCATTATCAATCTGCCTACTAAATATTTCAAATGACCCTATTCCAGTTCTGGTCAGAGATCATTGCCCCAAGCATTGACACCTGACAAAAAAGAGCAGCACATGTAAATAGTGATCAGTATCTTAAGACTTTTCATCTATCACCTGGTAATAAAACCTTAGCCAATAATCACCTATGTTTCATCCTTTCCAACAATGTTTAACTTGAAACTAATTGTGAGGAAACAAACAAACAATATGGAGAGCATTTTGAAAAACAACTGGCTTGGACTCTTTAAAATTCAATATCATGGAAGAAAATGAAAATGGCTTGGTACTCATCTCAATTAAAGGAAACTAAAGAGACAAGCACTGATTAGAATGTTCTTCTCTGTTCCATTAAAATACATTATGTGTGAGTGGGACAGATTGTCTCTTTGGTTCATAGTCCTTTGGATCTAGAGACTCATTTCACAGAAAAATATCCATGTGAATGGGAGAAAAGGAGTATGGAATACAGGTATGTCCCACTCTTCTAAAGTTCAATTTATGCCACTTTACTTTTACAAAAGAACTAAATTGGTATCTGTTTTCACTAATGGAAAGAAATCCAAAGAGGAGTTTACCTTTTATGAAAAAAAGTTAATTGCTTCTTTCCCTTACATCATTTCTACTAATGAAAATTTTCATTGGAACCCTCTACTTTCAGGTAGTAGAGGAAAACTGTACTATTTTTCAGTAAGAAATAAGGCAAAATTATAACCTCCATTTTCAGAAAATAGTATTAATTTGGGAATAATGCCTGATAATTATTGAAATTAAATTATTAAAATTATTTTAATTTTTGTATGTATCTACACATCTCAAATAATATTTTAACATTATAATTTTAAACCCTAAAATGAAATCTTTTTTATATATCATTAATTTTTAAATGACACTTTAAATCTCCCACTAACCTGTTAGTTGATATCTAGAATTTTCTAGGAGAGGATAGAGTTCAGTCTTCAAACAGAGATACCCTATAAAATATTTTCCTGTTTATTTCATATTTATTAATTTCCCTTGAATATATTTCCACAAATGCATCTTAAGTATTTCCTACATCTTGAATATATCCTATCTGTCACAATATATTTTCAAACAAGAAATTTTGGTGGAGGCTTGAAATATTAATTCTCATATTTATTCTGAATTTTTTAGTTATTCATTTAGACCCTGACTGTCTCTATTACTATGTGAGCACTTCATTTGATATATTTAAAGTGAACATGAGAAACAGAGAAAAATAGTTACAAATAAGTTAATATTTTGAACATGTCTTTTTTCTAATTTTAAATTATCCATCAACCTAATGTATGACTTTAAGTCTGTATAACTTTAAACTTGATGTGGAATTTAGTAAAGAATCAGGACAAGCTATATTTCTAGTTAATCAACTTCTATTATGCTGAAGAAGCAGAACTATTTCAAATGAAGTACGAGAAAAATTAAGTTATATTAAATCCCCTAACATTCCAAAAATCTAACGTACAATATTAAGTTCTTGTGGCTTCTCACCAAAGCTTTACAAATATACCAATTCTTACTGTGTTTAATTTCCTACTCTTCTATAAGGATACGTACTTATTCCAAATTCTGCCATTGTGTCTTTTTATTCTATGATGACATTTTCATAAATTAAGGAAGAGAGTTTCACTACACACTTAGGTAAACACAATGTTGGTATTTAAAATCAGTCAATATTTGCATGAGTTAAGGTGAAAATTATCATGGTGATAATGAAGATGATAATAATGATGACTCTGCTGCTGTTACTGCCACTTGTTACAGTTACTACTACTACTAACAATACTACATTATCACTGCATTCTCTTCTTAAATCTAAAATTGAACTTTGTATTAAAATCCCTAAATGGTAAAAATGAAAAAAAATGCCAAAATGAAAGGAAAAAAAGAGAAAAAGAAGAAATAAGGAAGGATAAAAGAGAAAAGACATAGAGGGAGACAGAAGGAAGGAAGGTGACTGTATCAGTGATAAACTGGGCTTAAGAAAACATTTATATAGACTTACAAGATGGCAGAGGAGTAAGACGTGAAGATCAACTCCTTCCCCACAAATACATCAAAATACATCTACATGTGAAACAACACCTACAGAACACCTACTGAACACTGGCAGAAGACCTCAGACTTCCAAAAAGGCAAGAAAATCCTCACATATGTGGGTAAGGCAAAAGAAAAAGAAACAAAAGAATAGGGATGGGACCTGCACCTCTGGGAAGGAGCTGTGAAGGGGGAAACGTTTCCACACACAAGGAATCCCCCTCACTGGCAGACAGCATGGTGGGGGAAGCTTCAGAGCCACAGAGGAGAGAGCAGCTACAGGGGTGCAGAGGGCAAGCTGAGAGATTCCTGCATAGAGGAATGGTGCCAACCAGCACTCACCAGCCTGAGACACTTTTCTGCTCACCTGCTGGGGCAGGTGGGGGCTGGAAGCTGAGGCTCGGGCTTCACAGGGAAGACCCCAAGGAGAGGACTGGGGTTGGCTTCATGAAGACAGCCTGAAGGGGGCTAATGCACCACAGCTAGCTGGGAGGAATTCCGGGAAATGTCTGGACCTGCAGGAGAGGCAAGAGACCATTGTTGCAGGGTACACAAGGAGTGGGGCTTCCTGCTTTGTGTGCCCACAGATGGCAGAGCACCACCAAAACAAGCTCCAGAGATGGGCACAAGCAAAGGCTTGGACCCCAGAGGCAGGCATAGACCACTACTGCTACCAATGCTTCCCCCAAAGATACTGTGTGCAAAAGCAGGTCACTACCCACACCTTGTGTGAGCCTGTGCAGCACCACACTGCCAGGGTCCTGTCATGCAGGGTCAACTTCCCTGGGAGTTGAATGTTGCAACATCATGCTGGCCTCTGCCACCACAGGCATGCCCCGCATTCCAACTGTGACTACCATACCCCTCCCTCTCCCTGATTTGAGTGAGCAAGAGAGCCCTAATCAGCCATTGCTGAGGGTTAACCCTCCTGTCTGGTTGGAAACAGACGTCTGAGGGTGACCTACATGCAGAGGTGGGGCCAAAACCAATGCCGAACCCCAGGAGCTGTGAGAACAAAGAAGAGAAAGGGAAATTTCTCTGTGCAGCCTCAGGAACAGTGGGTTAAATCCCTGAAATCAGCTTGGTAAACACTGCATGCATGTAATACCAGAATAGACAATCAATGTTCCCAAAATTGAGTCAGTGGACTTCAGGGGAAACTGTGGACTTGGGGTTTGCTTTCTGCATTTGATTTGCTTTCAGTTTTATGTTTAGTTTAGATTTTAGTGTCTGTTTTCATATGTGGGTTTGTTTATTGCTTTGTCTGCTCTCTTCTTTTTTTTTTTTTCTCTTTTTCTGAGTGTGTGTGTGTGTATATTTCTTTCTGTGATTTGGTCATTTAATTTTGCTTTTACCATTTGTCTTGGGGTTCAGTCTGTTCTTTTTTTTTTCTTTATGTGAGTGTGTATATGTATGTTTCTTTGTGTGACTTCCTCTGTTTAGTTTTGTTTTTACCATTTGTTTTGGAGTTCTCTCTCTTTGGTTTTATTTATTTATTTTTTTCCTTTTCTTCCATGACTTGTGGCTGGCAAGGTACAGTGCTCCAGCCGGGTGTTGGGCCTGAGCCTGTGAAGTGAGAGAGCCTAGTCCAGGACACCAGACAGACTCATGGATCACCAGAGACCTCACCAAGAGGTCTCTGGTGATCCATGTAACATTAATCAGTGATGGGTCCACAAAGATTTCCATCTCAACACTAAGATGCAGCTCCACCCAAAGGACAGCAAGCTGCAGTGCTGCATACCCCATGCCAAACAACTAGCAAGACAGGAACACAACACCACCCATTAGCAGAGAGGCTGCCTAAAGTCATACTAATTTTGCAGACACCCCAAAACACATCACCAGATGTGGCCCTGCTAACCAGAGGGACAAGATCCAGCCCAACCCACCAGAACATGGGCACCATTCCCCTCACCAGGAAGCCTACACAAGCCACTGAACCAACCTCACCCACTGGGGGCAGACACCAGAAATAAGAGGAATGATGAATGTGCAGCCTTGCAAAAAGGAGACCCCAAACACAGTAAGTTAAACAAAATGAGAAGACAGAGAAATATGCAACAGATGAAGGAGCAAGGTAAAAACCCAACAGATCAAACAAATGAAGAGTAAATAGGCAGTCTACCTGAAAAAGAATTCAGAGTAATAATAGTAAAGATGATCCAAAATCTTGGAAATAGAAGAGAAAATACAAGAAACATTTAACAAGGTCCTAGAAGAACTAAAGAGCAAACAAACAATGATGAACAACACAATAAATGAAATTAAAAACACTGTAGAAGGAATCGATAGCAGAAAAAATGAGGCAGAATAATGGATAAGTGAGCTGGAAGGTAGAATAGTGGAAATAGTGGATAGAATAGTGGAAATAAATGCAGAAGAGAAGAATAAAGAAAAAAGAATGAAAAGAAATGAAGACAGTCTCAGAGACTTATGAGACAACATTAAGTGCACCAACATTCGAAGTATAAGGGTCCAAGAAGAAGAAGAGGAAAAGAAAGGGTCTGAGAAAATATAAGAAGAGATTATAGTCAAAAACTTCCCTAATATGGGAAAGGAAATAGTCAATCAAGTCCAGGAAGTGCAGAGAGTCCCATACAGTATAAACCCAAGGAGAAACATGCCAAGACACATAGTAATCAAACTATCAAAAATTAAATACAAAGATAAAATATTAAAAGCAGAAAGGGAAAAGCAACAAATAAACATACAAGAGAATCCTCATAAGCTTAACAGCTGATCTCTCAGCAGAAACTCTGTAAGCCAGAAGGGAGTGGCAGGACATATTTAAAATGATGAAAGGGAATCTACTTCCTACAACCATGTTTACTCACCCAGCAAAGATCTCATTCAGATTCAATGGAGAAATTAAAATCTTTACAGACAAACAAGAGTGAAGAGAATTCAGCACCAACAAACCAGATTCACAACAAATGCTAAAGGAATTTCTCTAGGAGGGAAACACAAAAGAAGGAAAATACCTACAATAACAAACCCAAAACAATTAAGAAGATGGTAATAAGAACATATATATTGATAATTACCTTAAATGTAAATGGATTAAATTCTCCTACCAAAAGGTACAGACTGGCTGGATGGGTACACAAAAAAGACCTGTATATATGCTGTCTACAAGAGACCCACTTCAGACCTAGGGACACACACAGACTGAAAGTGAGGGGATGGAAAAAGTTATTCCATGCAAATTCAAATCAAAAGAATGCTAGAGTAGCAATTCTCAGACAAAATGGACTTTTTAAAATAAAGACTATTACAAGAGACAAAGAAGGACACTACATACTGATCAAGGGATCAATCCAAGAAGATAGAACAATTATAAATATTTATGCAACCAACATAGGAGCATCTCAATACTTAAGGCAAGTGTAACAGCCATAAAAGGGAAAATCAACAGTAACACAATAATACTAAGGGACTTAGCATCTCACTTTCACCAATGGACAGATCATCCAAAATGGAAATAAATAAGGAAACCCAAGCTTTAAATGACACATTAAACAAGGTGGACTTAAGTGATATTTATAGGGTATTCCAACCAAAACAACAGAATGCACTTTCTTCTCAAGTGCACATGGAACATTCCTCAGGATAGATCATATATTGGGTCACAAATCAAGCCTTGGTAAATTTAAGAAAATTGAAATCATATCAAGTATCTTTTCTGACCACAATGCTATGAGACTAGATATCAATTACAGGAAAAAAAAACTATAAAAAATACAAACACATGGAGACTAAACCATATGCTACTAAATAACCAAGAAATCACTGAAGAAGTCAGAGGTAATCAAAAAATACCTAGAGAAAAGTGACAATGAAAATACAATGACCCAAAACCTATGGGATGCAGCAAAAGCAGTCCTAAGAGGGAAGTTTACAGCAATGAAATCATACCTCATGAAACAAGAAAAATCTCAAATAAACCCCCTAATCATACACCTAAAGCAATTAGAGAAAGAAGAACAAAAAACCCCAAAGTTAACAGAAGGAAAGAAATCATAAAGATCAGATCAGATATAAGTGAAAAACAAATGAAGGAAATAACAGCAAAGATCAATAAAAGGAAAAACTGGTTCTTTGAGAAGATAAACAAAATTGATAAACCATTAGCCAGACCCATCAAGAAAAGAAGGGGGAAACCTCAAATCAACAGAAATAGAAATGGAAAAGAAGTAACAACTGACACTGCAGAAATACAAAGGATCATGAGAGACTACTACAAGCAACTATATGCCGATAAAATGGACAAGCTGGAAGAAATGGACAAATTCTTAGAAAAGTACAACCTTCCAAGAATGAACCAGGAAGCAATAGAAAATATAAACAGAAATATCATAAACACTGAAATTGAAATTGTGATCAAAAATCTTCCAACAAACAAAAGCTCAGGACCAGATGGCTTCACAGGTGAATTCTATCAAACATTTAGAGAAGAACTACCACACATCCTTCTCAAACTCTTCCAAAATATAACAGAGGGATGAACATTCCCAAACTCATTCTACAAGGCCACCATCACCCTATACCAAAACCAGACAAAGAAGTCACAAAGAAAGAATTCTACAGGTCAATATCACTGATGAACATAGATGCAAAAATCCTCAACAAAATACTAACAAACAGGTTCCAAGCCCATTGAAAGGATCATACATGTTTAAGTGGGGTTTATCCCAGGTATGATATTATTCAATATATGCAAATCAATCAATGTGATACACCATATTAACAAATTGAAGGGTAAAAACTATATGCTAATCAGAAAAGATGCAGAAAAATATTTCAACAAAATCCACACCTATTTATGATAAAAACTCTCAAGAAAGTGGCATAGAAGGAACCTACCTCAACATAATAAAGGCTATATATGACAAACCCACAGCCAAAATCTTTCTCAGTGGTGAAAATCTGAAACCATTTCCTCTAAGATGAGGAACAAAGCAAGGGTGCCCACTCTAACCATTATCATCCAACATAATTTTGGAAATTTTAGCCACTGCAATCAGAGAAGAAAAATAAATCCATATCAGAAAAGAAGAAGTAGGGCTTCCCTGGTGGCGCAGTGGTTAAGAATCCTCCTGTCAATGCACTGGACATGGATTCGAGCCCTGGTCTGGGAAGATCCCACATGCTGTGGATCAGCTAGACCCATGTGCCACAAATATTGAGCCTGTGCTCAAGAGCCCTTGAGCTACAACTGCTGAGCCCGTGTGCCACAACTACTGAAGCCCACATGCCTAGAGCCTGTGCTCTGCAACAAGAGGGGCCACCACAGTGAGAAGCCTGTGCACTGCAATGAAAGAGTAGCCCCTGCTCGTCGCCACTAGAGAAAGCCTGCACACAGCAACAAAAACCCAATTCAGCCAAATATAAACAAATTAATTAATTTAAAAAAACAAAGTAAAACTGTCACTTTTTGCAAATGGCATGATACTGTACACAGAGAATTCTAAAGAAGCTACCAGAAAACTACTAGAGCTAATCAATGAATTTGGTAAAGCAGAAGGATACATATTAATGCAGAAATCATTTGCATTCCTAAAACTAGCAACAAAAAATCTGAAAGAAAAATTAAGGAAGCACTCTCATTTACCATTGCAACAAAAAGAATAAAATACCTAGGAATAAACTTACTAAAGGAGAGAAAAGAACTCTATGCAGAAAACTATAAGTCACTGATGAAAGAAATCAAAGGCAATACAAACAGATGGAGAGATATACCATGTTCTTGGATTGGAAGAATCAACATTGTGAAAATGACTGCACTACCCAAAGCAATCTACAGATTCAAGGCAATCCCTATCAAACTACCAATGACATTTTTCACAGCACCAGAACAAAAAATTTTACAGTTTGTATGGAAACCCAAAAGACCCCAAATAACCAAAGCAATCTTCAGAAAGATAAATGGAGCTGGAGGTAGACTTCAGACTATACTACAAAGCTACAATGATCAATACAGTATGGTACTGGCACAAAAACAAAAATATGGATCAATGGAACAGGATAGAAAGCCCAGAGATAAACCCACACATATATGGTCAACTTATCTTTGATGAAGGAAGCAAGAATATACAATGGAGAAAAGACAGCCTGTTCAATAAGTGGTGCTGGGAAAACTGGACAGCTACATGCAAAAGAATGAAATTAGAACACTTCCTAACATCATACTCAAAATCGATTAAAAGCCTAAATGTAAGGCCAGGCACTATAAAACTCTTAGAGGAAAACATAGGTAGAACACTCTATGACATAAATTACAGAAAGATCCTTTTTGACCCACCTCCTAGAGAAATGGAAATAAAAACAAAAATAAACAGATGGAACCTAATGAAACTTAAAAGCTTTTGCACAGCAAAGGAAACCATAAACAAGACAAAAAGACACCCCTCAGAATGAGAGAAAATATTTGCAAAGCAACTGACAAAGGATCAATCTCGAAAATATGAAAGCAGCTCGTGTAGCTCAATATCAATAAAACAAACCATTGAATCCAAAAATGGGTGGAAGACCTAAATAGACATTTCTCCAAAGAAGATATACAGATTGCCAGCAAACACATGAAATGATGCTCCACGTCACTAATCATTAGAGAAATGCAAATCAAAACCACAATCAGGTTACACATCACACTGGTCAGAATCGCCATCAACAAAATATCTATAAACAGTAAGTGCTGGAGTGGGTGTGGAGAAAAGCAAACCATCTTGCACTGTTGGTGGGAATGTAAATTGATACAGCCACTATGTAGAACAGTATGGAGGTCCTTAAAATTCTAAAAATGGAACTGCCATGTGATCCAGCAGTCCCACTACTGGGCCTATACCCTGAGAAATCCGTAATTCAGAAAGAGACATGTACCCCAATGTTCGTTGCAGCACTATTTACAATAGCCAAGACAAGGAAGCAACCTACGTGTCCACTGACAGATGAATGGATAAAGAAGATGTGGCACATATATACAATGGAATATTATTCAGCCATATAAAGAACCGAAATTGAATTTTTGTAGAGATGTGGATGGACCTATGATCTGTCATACAGAGTGAAGTAAATCAGAAGGAGAAAAATAAATACTGTATGCTAATGCATATATATGGGATCTAAAAAAAAAAAAAGAAAATGGTACTGATGAACCTATTGGCAGGGCAGGAATAAAGACATAGACATAGAAAGTGGACTTGAGGAGACAGGGGGAGGGGGAAGCTGGGGCGAAGTGAGAGTAGTATGGAGTTATATACACTACTAAATGTGAAATAGATAGCTAGTGGAAAGCAGCAGCACAGCACAGAGAGATCAGCTTGGTGCTTTGCAAGACCCAGAAAGGTGGGATAGGGAGGGTGGGAGGGAGGCTCAAGAGGGAGGGGATATGGGGATATATGTATACATATAGCTGACTCACTTTGTTATATAACAGAAACTTACATAACATTGTAAAGCAATTATATTCCAATAAAGATGTTAAAACATAGAAAATATTTATCATGACTATTTTCCTTTCATCTGCAGAGTTCTACAGCCATTATTCCAAATAAGCAGGGTTAGGGAAGCATTTTATTGTAAGTTTTGAATCATTCTGTTAATATAACCTTAATTATTCAGTGCAAGTTTTCAATCAGTGTATTTTAGACGATTTCAAAGTATTTTGTTTAATCATAAGCAATAAACATTCAGATCGGGGTGGGAGTTAGAAGACAAAAGTCAATTGCTGTATTGGCAATTTGTATTATGCAAATCAGAGGAGAATAAGGCAATTAAGAAACAAAGCTGTGAATCAGAGAAAATGATTTTAAAATATAGACAATAGGACACAATGAGGTTCAGACCCTTAGGAGGGAGATACCGATACTGGCACAGACACTGAGTAGGGTCTGTTCAAGAGCTATGCTGGTATTATCTGTCTGCCATTGTGGCCTTTTTACATGTGGTCTTGTATGTCTTTCCAGATCTTGGATGAGAAAGACTCTGCCTTTAATGCCTACTGAAAATTTATTTTGATATGTTTTCCCTTAATTTTAGGATTGAAGAATCACTGTGAAGCAGAAGCTGCCTTTGCTTTTTCTTGATCTATGCTTACATATTTGTGGAACATGCCTCTGGGAGATGGGTATGTAACAAGTCCTTTTGTGATTCAAGCTATTTCAAAAGCCACTATACCTCTTGAATGTGTTGTGTAGTCTTTTGAGAGGAAGATAAAAATCATCCTTCAGAATCTGTAGACTGGTAACATAGAATCTGTTCTGGCCCAAGACCAGGGACAATCTTGCACCAATGTTTCTCTATGTAAACTGAAGGAGGTGATTATTAAAACTGTTAGAATCACTTTAGGCTCATGTTCATGAGGACATAGGAGCTTCAACATGAACAGGACTCTGAAGAGTGTTCCTGAGGCAGGCTGGGACCTGGGATCATTTGCTGCAGTGCTGGCACCTGGGCAAACATTTCCTTGAGCAACAAACTACAAAGAAACTATAAGGGATTAAAAATAACTGTGTGCATGTCCAGTTGGGGCAAATTATGAACAACAAGATACAAAAAGATCAAAAACTCTACTACCACTTCTGAGGAGCCGGGAGCAAAAGCAGGGCACTGTACATACACCCTGCACACAGTATCACCGATAGGGTGGGCAAACTACCTAAGTAGACCTCCAGCTCGACTCCCGGACCCACCCCTACCATCACCCCATATAAGGAGGCAGCTCAACCCACCTCAGCAAGCAAGCAAGCAGGGGAACATGTTAACATGTTGCTTGTTCTCCTTCCCTCCTGCTACAGCAGGAGTCCCAATAAAGCTTTGCCTGAATTTTTTGCCTGGCCTCTTATCAATTTCTATTCATTAAAGAGGCCAGGAACCCTGGTCAACAACATTCCCCATGCCTCCTGGTAGCTTTGAAGCATTGGGCCTCAGCCACTTGCTCTACATTCTTTGATGCCCTCACTGCTCAAACAGCTGGAATTCTCCTAGCAACAGTCAAACTCACATTCCTGAGCCATTTTGGATTTCATCTACCTTGTTGACACAGTGCAACAGGCTTGGCAAAACCCAGTCCCTGCTCTCTCATTCCTGTAATAAAGGTAACTGACAGAGTTGGAATTTAAATGATGCTGGCTTCCTTTCCTCTTTCGTTTATGGTACCGTGGCTGGTCAGACTCAGATCTCATCCAGCAAATATAACACCGGTGAGTAGGAATTCCACCCTCTAAGATTCATGACCACAAGGAGACAATCCATGGTTCTACTGGAACAGGGATGGCATAAGGAAATTTGTGATTTTAGACATGATTGACCATGGCCTGCCTCTTTCTTTAGTAGCCAATTCTATTTCACCAGAACATGTATTAAGATAGAACTGAGCTGAATTAATTTCCCCTTCAAGACATTTATAAGTACTATGGGAACCGTGAGTTCATAATAGGAAAGGGGTAAATAGAGACAGTGGGTCTTCTTGGTATTTTTGGAAGCAGGTGACTCAAGCATCGCACTCTAGGGAAATCTCATACTCTGTTATTTGCACCTTAAACTTTTTGGATATATTCTCCAGCTCTGTTTGTTTGAAGGCTTAGCACAACAGAATTAACACAATACCTCTATTTCTAGTTTTGGTAAATTTTATGCAAAGATAAACTTTCATTACTGGTCAATACTTTGATCTAAATTTGCTTTAAAATCACAGCACTTTGCTATTAGAGCACCTTTTAAAAAATGGAAGTACATTGAGAAAGTGAGTGTTAACTTTTAAGCATTTTTAAGACAAATGACACACATTTGTGCAAATGAGTGGAAGAAAATCATTTGTATTAAATTAAATAACCTGATTGGGACACCAAGATATGTATCTTTTCTTTAGAAGAAATGAGAACATATGAAGGATAGCAATGTGGGTTCCAGGTCTGACTCTCCCATAAATAAATATGTTCCCTTAATCTAGTAAATTAAACCTTCTACATCTGATATTTTGAGAAGATGATTTTTTTCAGTTTCTTTTTATTCCTTAACATTCTGTGTTTTTAATTCTAAAGTCTTGCTTGTAGTTCAGGTAGTATATTTATCTACTAGTTTAATAAATGTGCTAAATAAATAAATACATTTTGCAAGGTTAAAAGTCAATGTAATGTGCATACAAATTGCTTAGCTGTGCCATATTATAGGGACATAGGGAATGGCCTATTTATACTTTCTGGCATTCTTGTTCTATAAATATCAAGTCAGCTCTAATACACAAAAGGTTGAATTATTATTTAAATCATTTGTATTGTCCTAGACTGTCAAACAGGTAAATTGAAACAAACAAAAAAAAGTCCTTGGTAAGCATAAGAATTATTCACATGTCTATCTAAACTATTCCAAATAATTCAGTTTATTTGAGCCATGTGTCTGCTTTGAAAACAATGTGTCTAATTTGAAGAAGAAATTTCTCAATTTTTTTTGACAAAAGAAGTTAGAAGCCATAAGTCAGATAAAAACTGACTGACTGCCATCACCACTTTACTGAAAATGTTTTTGTTAATGTTATTTTCTGTTAATTACTATAGCCAAAGGCTAAAATTGTGTTTTATTTGATTATCCTAAAGGGCTTAAGAGTCTTTAACAGTATTGACTCACGCTATTCCTAAAAGTCTTTTTTCTACTCTTTGTTTTCAAAGTAGTTTTTTTCTCCTTTACTTCAATACCTCTGACTGTTCTACCATGGTCTCCCCTTCTGTTCCTCTACCTCTGCCCACACTTTCAAGGTGAAATTTAAGGTGAAATCTCCCACTCTTCTGTTTTAACTCTTAGTTCTTCTTGGAAGACATCATCCATTCCTATGGCTATGATTATATCTCAGTATCAAATCTTTATCCCAAATTTCATTGCCACATAGGATTAAAGGTCCCTATTTACTTAAATGTTCTATATAGGGACCTCAAACTGAAATCAAAAACCAAACTTGGGCTTCCCTGGTGGCGCAATGGTTGAGAGTCTGCCTGCCAATGCAGGGGACACGGGTTCGTGCCCTGGGCCGGGAAGATCCCACATGCCGTGGAGCAGCTGGGCCCGTGAGCAATGGCCGCTGAGCCTGCACATCCGGAGCCTGTGCTCTGCAAGGGGAGAGGCCACAAGAGTGAGAGGCCCGCGTATTGCAAAAAAAAAAAAAAAAAAAAAAAAAAAGAAAACTTATTTTTCTCTCACTTAAGCATTTTCTTCAGTTTATAATTTCAGTTATACTAGTAAAATGATCATTCCACTCTCTCCTATGCTGGAAAAACTGGCCACATCTTAGATTCTCCATTCCTCACTTCTACTTCCTACATCATCAAATCCTATCTAGTCTACCTTACTAAGAGCCTTAGAACCTCTTAATCCCTATTTATTGCCTTCCTAGGCCCTCAATCTCTCCAGTTTACAATCTTGTTGAGGTCAGCAGTTTTCTAAAATTTTTCTTGGTTACTAATCTTTTCTCAGGTCATTTTTCATATAGTCACCAGAATGGTTAATACCCTACCTTATAATCATGCTCATTACCTCCAAGTTAATATCAAATCCCATTGATGCAGCAAAGAGCAATATTCATATTCTACACTCAGCCCACCTCTTTATCATAAACTCTTTACCATACCATTATCCTCTCTTCAACTTGCCACTCACAGAATCACCCCACCCTACTGAACTTCTCCTCACCCTCACAAACCTACCCAGTACTTCATGAATCTGGATTTACCACTGCAAAGACTGACCCAGCTCAAATATGTCCTCCCAGATAATACATTTTGTGACTTCAAAAGGAACACTAAGAAGGTGTTGGAAAATGGTACATGTCTCTTCTCAGGAAGCCACAAATATGGACCCAAGGCAAAATGAGAGTCAAGGATTAGAATTTGTGTTCATGTATGAGGTTTTCTGTACTACCACCGTCATTTTCTCTGCTGATTTAACATCAGCTTCTACTATTGAACTGAAATGGAAAAAATTGACTCAAGTGAAGGCAGATCTTTCATCTGTGGGTGGACATGTGAAATGGATTCATCAGTGATTACTTGGGATGCTCAGAAATGGAGCCTTTGCTACTTTGTTTTGTCTGGTACCATGTATCACTCTACCCTACTGAGCTTGAAAGGATCATATAAGGTGCATGTATCTTTATAATTAATGTGGCTACTATCTATATTCCTAACTTGAAATGAAAATGTAATACACCTTGAAAGTATATTTCCCTTGTTAAAATGATCAGAAAACATTAAAATATTAGTTCAGTTCATATTTATAATGAATTAATGTATTAATATAATTTTCTTACTGACTAGTATTAATTAGCTAGTTAAGTTTATTGGGTTCTGTTAAATATTCAATTCAAGGCACAATAGAGGTGAATTGAAATTGTAATGTTACTACTATAATGGTCAATTATGTTCTGCTTGAAGTATTCATAACCCAAATACAAATGCTTCATTCTGTAGCACATATCCATGGGAAAACCAGGTTTTCAAATACATATTTGGTCAGTACAAAGTATTAGCTGGTTACTGATAACTCCGCTATAGGAACCACAAATAAAATTACCATGACAAATATGCTTAATGGTTATTCTGCAGATGTTCCATTATAAAACCTTACTCATGCTATTAATCTTCTGAAGCCTATTACCATTCCTGCAGACAAGACCATCAACTATACTAATGCTGTTAATTGTCTAATTCCAGGAGTCTTGAAAATAGAGGTTAGAAGCAGCCTTAGGTAAAACCAAAAAAGCCTGACAATAGCCCTAATAGATAGCTTTAAATTACAAAGTGAAAAAACTCTAGAAAATTTATAAAGACAGCTGAATTTACACACTGAATTGTCACTAATGTTGGACATATCACTGTAAATTGTACTTTACAACTCCTAAATTAATAAAAGTTTAAAATTGTAATATTTTATTCCCCAAAACATAGTGAATAGATAATTTTTATTTCTTATCAGCTAATTCAAATGACAGTTTTCCCTTCCTGAAGTCCACATATATCTACAAAATGTTGCATACCTCTCTCTGTATATCTATATGATTTTATATAAATAATATACATTATATAATTATATATAAATGAATTATGCATATAACTATAAAAACAAGAATAGTGGAGGGTTCATGGAGGAAATAAATAGAATCCAGGTGATAAAAAAAATCTTTTTTCTAATTGCCTTTTTATTTGCAGAAGAAAAAAATAATATAAAAAAATGTGAAAGAAAAATGTGTTGATCTGTGTACTAGCATGCCTAGCTTTTTTCTAAGAATTTTCTTCTATTGTTTCCATCTTTCTCCTTTGGCACCTCTAAATATAACTTTCAGGTTTCAAAGGCTGACCTAGAGCTAAGCTCCTGAAGGGATATTTTTTTTTCCCACCTGGCAATGTAGAATTCTGGATAGATGTGTGTATTCTCAATGCCAATGTGATATTTAAATATCATGTGTATTATGTGTATCACAGACACAAGTGGCCCAATGTGTGTACCTGTTAGCTGAATGAAAGGTCATACTCTCCTAAGTTCCTGTGTATTTTATTAATCATTCCTGCCTTAAAGTCCATAAAAACCAATTGTGATCTGGCCCTTGCTCTTTGCCTTCAACATTTCCTCCATAAAAATCCAGATTTAAGCCATAGTTATCTTTCTTTGTGTCTTCCCACTTATTGTTTTATTTTGAGTTTTTGTTTTTTCTACCTGAAACACTCTTCCCAAGCATTGACTATCTAGAATCCTAGTAATCCTTCAGTTGCCAACCTAGACTCCTCCTTCTTTGGTCAGCCTTCTGTGATTCCCAACAGTCATTTTGCATATTTGCTTCTATAACACCCTTGAATTTCATTATTATGTATACTGCAAACTACCTGCTTGTTGGGTTTGCTTACACTTTTATATCAGAAGCTGCATGAAAACAAACAGAACTTGACAGCCTAATTTTTTGTCTCCTTCCTGTTTGGCACAGTTCCTGACACAGAGTGGCCACCCAAGATATAGGTGTTGAATAAATTAATGGAAGACTAAGTGGAAGAATGAATGAATACCACCGTAGGAAATGATAGTGTTTATGCTACTTAAGCTCATTGCATTGAATTATATCAAAAATAAACATTTGATTTCAATTCAATGGCTCAAAAAAGGCATGACACAATGAGAAAAATCAGGAAAACCTTCCAAATTGGTTTTTAAAAATATCTGCATTCTTTAATATTGGACTATATTAGATGTTTGAAGAAGAGCAGAGAAGCCAATTTAGAAGAGAAAAAAAAAAAAAAAGCTTTTGCAATACTCTCTCTCAAATCCATCTATGAATCACACAAGCCTTCTTGAATTTAACTATATTAATAATTTATTTTGGGACAGGGAGCTGTATATCTACTCTAATTTGCATTGTTCATTTGAAAATTAATAGTATAATTATGCATTGTGTAATATGTATAATTTTAATATATGCATAATTTATAATATATCTAGGATAAAAAAAACAGTAAAATCTCTGGAGCTGTCTTGCAGAAACATAGACCTTTTGTCCAGTTTTATGCTCAGCTTGTTGGTCTGCACTGAGAGTATGACCATTCAATCATGATAGAGAATGACACCAAATGACCTTATAAAAGTTTAAGTTGCTTCCATGGTGTTGGCAATTTAATGTTAAAAATTCTTTTAACATATTGGTAATACACACTTTTTCTAAAAAATTCAATCCACGGGGAATTTTACTTTTAGCCTTTATTGTGTTTGTCAACTATGGCCACATTCTTATAAAAATGTCAAGAGAAGCCTCTGAAAACACTGTTTTTTAATGATTAAAAAATTGATAATGGAGGTAGGTGATCTCAGGATGCATTTCTTTACCACATTTTTCTCTAAAACAAATCAACCTCAAATGAACTTACCTGGAACCCTGCAGTGAACCTGTTTCAATTTTAATGCTTAAAAATAAGACATTAAATGTTTTATATCAATAAATGATGTTTAGCTCTTTCTTGAACTTCTATCTTATCACAGAAATATCATCTCCATTCAAGTATATAACCCCCTTCTGTCTTGCAGGTTATCATCAACCCTAAGAAAAAAATAAGAACACTTTGAAGAAAACTAAAGGCAAAAAAGCATTTTTATGAGCACTTAAATAAAATTCACACATATAATTATTCTAACCGCTTGAGAGATGTATACATACAATAAGAAGCAGAAAGTTCTAATGAAATATTAAAGGTTCAGTGGGCCCATTTCAAAGGCAAATTCTAAGACCAAACCCTAACTAAGAAGCATTTCCTTTGCAAATGCAGATCAAAAGGTCAGCAAATGTATAGAGTCAAATGGCTCTTGTTTTATTGCTCCATGGATGCAACACTCATTTAATTTATGTCTTTCTGGATCTTAAAACCCTTTAACTTGTTTTATTGGGGAGACTTTAATTCGGAACTTAGATCAACGAGGTACAGGGGGTCAAATGATAAAAAAAAACTAAGTGTAAGTGGCTCTGAAGCAAGTCAGTGTTTTGAACACTGAGGAGGGAAAGGAGACTTCCCTTGGGGGCTGTACAATAAATAAACAGGTGATGAAGGACAGAAGGGGTAGGTGAGCTTTTCTTTCTCCAGTTAGTGATAGTATTTGTTTGCAAATGTAATCAAAACAACAGTAAAATAAGTTAATTAATAAGGATTTGTTTTCTGATTCTGTTGTGTCATAAATAAACAATATGAAAACAGGATGGCATTTATTTATGAGGTCCATGTTCTAAGCACAAAGAGAGGGTACAAACCAATGACAGTAAAGGACCTGAGTCCAAGTTTGGGGTTTACATTCATGAACTCTGAATTTGTCATTAATCTCCCCAGTCTATGACTCAAAGAATGAGGCAACACTCGAAAGCATAATGACTATAACCTGATTGGTAGAGCTAAAAATGCCCCGTGATCTTATAACATTTTCAGGTAACATTTTAAATCTTTTAAATTAATTACTTAAATTCTTCTCTTTTCTTTTTATTGCCACATTCTTTACTCACTTAGCCCAGGCATCTGCTACTCCTTTTCTGTCTCCCACAATACGATTACACTGACTCTAGGACAGATAGGATTCGTGTTTTAACCTACGACCATTCGCACACTGAGGTCAGGGAAGGGAGTTGGAGAAAGACTCAGTGGTCTACGTCTGGGAGAGGATGGGGGCCAGACATGGAGTGTGGAGGCACCATTTGTCATCTGTGCAGAACTGAACAACAGCAATAAAATCAGGGAAAATCTGGTCTACATTTCACCTTGACCTGGTAGTTCAAAACAATGTCAGTAATAAAATACTTCTCCTCCAGAATAATCTTTGGTTGGTCTAAGTTCTGAACAATTGCCTGCTGTGTGCTACCCAGCCACTGTCTGGGATTAGCTTTCATTCAGTCATTTCCCACTTCAAATGTAGAAGAGAAAATATCACACTGCAAAGATGAAGATGTCTCATATAAAAGTACAATGTGAAAGGAATTAATCAGCTAGACCAGTGCAGGAAAGGAGATTACTTTGTATTTAAGTCTAATAAATATGGATTGTTATTTTAAAATAACATAATTTAATTAAGTATATAAATGTGATTAACTTTATCTTTTCTAGTCTTTATTGTTCATGAAAATGCAACCAAAATAAGAGAGATGGTAAAGAGATGAGCGTTTTGATCCTACTTGTTTATACATAGAAGTTCCTGAAAGTTAATATCTAGATGGAAATAGATATTTAGCCATAACTACTTTTGGATCCAAATGTAAGTTCAACCTTAAATAATTTAATTTCAGCTTTCATTTTGAGATCACTGTGGATTCACATGTACTTGTAAAGTTAATAGAGATCTTGTGTACCATTTACCCAGTTTCCATTGATGATGACATCTTGAAAACCAGTACAATTTCATAACCAGGATATTGACATTGATACAGTTGACAGATAACAATCTTGTTTAGATTTCCCAGATTTACCTGTACTCATGGTATGTGGTGTATGTGTGTGTGTATACTTAACCTTATGCATATTTGTCACATGTTTGGTCCATGTATGTATATCCACCACCACAGTTAAGATAGAGACTGTCCCATCACCATGAAACACACCTCGTTCTAGCCCCATCCTTAAACCTAGAAGTCACTGATCTGTTCTCCATGTATATAATTTTATAATTTTATGAATGTTATACAAATGGAATCATACTGTAGTTAACCTTTTGAGATTGGCTTTTTTCACTTAACATCATTCTCTGGTAATCCATCAAAGTTGTTCCACGCATCAATAGATTTTTCCTTTTTATCCCTGAGTTGTAATCCATTGTATCTTCGTTAATTTTAAAATAACACTTTTTGGGGGGCACGAGGATTCTCAGAATATTTTATTTTTATATTAATATTTTAAATTGGGGGGGAAATCCTTACTGCTTTATAGAGCAGCTTTTTCCATGTTAATGATAATAGGAAATACTTGTATGGCATGTATTACTTCTCGGTATTGTCTAAGCTCTTTACATAAATTAATATTTTAAGTCTGATTACAATTCTAAAAGATAAAGACTATCATTATCATCTTTTTATCAATAAGAAACAACACATAAATGTTAGGAAAATTGACCACCTAGAGACGAGTGGTCAGTATTTTCACCTAGGCCGTCAGGCCCTGGAGCCTGTACCTCCTACACAAGCAGAAAGCCTGAGGATGCAGATTTTACATTATACAGCCTCTTCTCCACTCTGCCTCAAATCTATTTTGATGCACAAATTACTGTACTGTTATATCCTTGTCCTATATCAGAAGTTTATTAAACACTATCATGTACCCAAAATTATGTTCAGTGCTGGGAAATTATAGTGTGAAATATGAGCTGGACATTTAAATAAGTAAATATATAGCAAAAGGTTATAATAATTAGAATTAGATAAAACGTTTATGAATATATAGAGAACAACTAATTTTTGGAAATGAAACATGAACAACTTTTGAGAAAACAATCTTTGAACTAGATCTTGAAGGGTTAGTAGAAATTCAGGAGGGTTTCTGATTTCAAGAACTAGAAGACAATTCTTGAAGATATGATTGTATATGTCATGACTGGGTATTATTTAGTAGTTTGGCTAGAACTCAGAATGCATTTTAAAGGTCAGGAGCTCTTGAAAATTCAAAGAGTTAGACTAGCACTAAGGAATAAAAAATCCTATATATTATTCCAAGTTGATTGGAACATCTTATATGCGATGAAAATCCATGATTATTTTTTTTACAAGACATCTCATGGGTCTGCCACTGTACCTGAAATCTTCTACTATAGTTATGCTTTTAGAATGGGAACCAAAATCTACTCAGAAAGCAACTGTTTAAATGCATGTATGTTACTTGTTATATGAAGGAGAAAAGATATTCGTTAACTGAGAACCCAAGAATTCCTAGAGGTACACAGAAGTATTTTTGTAACCTCTGAGTTTTCAAGTAACAATTTAGGAACTATTTATCAAATTATACCTTTTAAAGTGAAAATGTAGGCATATCACTTTTCCTGGAACAAGAAAATTTTGAAGAAGCGTATCATGTTGGCTAGATGTTAAATAGGAGTCACCGATTTCTGTTCCTAAGGGGGCCTAAGAGTTACCTTGATATTAAGTGCACAGAAATATTGTCCACTGACACAAATTCATAAGCTGTTTCTCATTTTTCTGCTACTGTGTTTTCTCGATCTTTCATTTTTTTCATTTTTGAGAGAGACACAAGGACAGAGAAATAATTCACTTCTCTAGGGAAGAGTAACACCACTAATGTGATAATAAGTGATAACTGACATATAGGACCATTTTCAGAAATCCAAAAAGCAGTTATAAGAAGTTTGAGGAACTAGTCAGACATACTCAATCTAAATAGGGCAGCAACTACTCAACTCTAAGCTGATAGCTGCCATGCAGAAATCAGACATGGCATTTTTATAGATAATTTTTATATTAAAAAAGATACATGAGGATCATTACATTATTTTTATCTGCAGCATTTACAAGATGGACTGAAATATGCCCAGTGGTTAATGGTCTGCAATATGAGCCACTGATTCAAAGTTTGAAATTGTCAGCAGGATGGGACATTGCTGCAGAACAGAAATATGGTGTGAAAATATTGTGCTGGCTTGGAGGTATCTGGAAATAGTGATGGGAGAAAGACAAAATAAAATAAAGATAAAAAAGATAAGAGGAGAGTTAGGTATTGCCAAAGACAAATAAATTTCAGTACTTTTTATTCTACATTTATAGGATAAAAACTAGTTTACATCTAGACCCGCCTCATTTTTAATAGGCTGTTGTTTGTAATACTTCCATCAAGCCATAGTTAGTTGACTAATTAAATATAAATATTTGTAATGGAATATTATATTTTAATACTTATTGTTTACTTGAAGGTTTTATCAGAAATATAGGTCACCATCCATACCTCTATCAGTATATTAATGATACAAATATCATTTTCACATGCTCAATTGAACTAAAATAAAATTAAACACATTCTTATTGAAATTAAATGTAAACTTATCAGGAAAGTATCATAAATATGTAAATGATTCTCATCTGTTATATCATAGAGTGTAAACTATGAAATATACCCTATTTTTTACCACCTATTTTTGCCAAAACTTCTTTGTTAGAACATTGACCAAAGCTGATCAATTTGTGAATATGCTAGTACATAGAGAGCATAAAAATATAAAAATGAAACTTCTTGAAAATTTAAAATATCCCGTTTTATGAGAGTATACAATAAAAAAAGAACTAAAGAAACACTTGCTCTAGAATGCATTAGATAGTTCTCAAAAAAAAAACCTCTTGCAATAATTTTTCTTTTATTCTTGAGGATAATATCAATGAACATATTAAAGAAATTTAATTGGCAAATGAAAAAAAAATCCTCTCAAGAACCTCAGATTTTACACTGTAAAAATTTTAAACATCTAAAATTTTATATGGACAGATCTGTGAAGACAATTAAAATTTTAAATGGAGTAAGTTAATCATGAATTATAGATATGTGTCAAAATGAGGAATAATTTTAAAAGAATGGAAGAGTCAGAAAATATAAAATTCATATTTACTTGAGACAAAGGTCTGCCCTGGAAGTGTAGCCTGACACTTTCTCCATTTCACTAACATTTCTTCCCAACGGGGTCACTGGTGCATATTCTACCCAATATGAAAATGCTAAAAAGCCTTTCTATGCTTTGAAAACAATTATTTATGTGAAGCTGCATATCAAATTATTGATATAACATTAAAATCATTTCAAACTTTTTGTACATTCATAAGTCACTTCCACATAATAAATCCTTTCATTCTCTTTATGGACATTATACATAATACAAAGAATATATTTAGCACATGTAAATACAGTACATAGTATATTTTCCTAAATATTTTTAATAAGAGAAAACTTAGCAAATGATTGCTTAACTGTTTAATCCTCTTTCCTAAGTGTTCTTGTTCATGCTTTTTAAAAATTTAAAAGCTGAGAATTATTCCTATTATTTATTGTTTTATAAGTCTAGGAAATTTAAGGTCCCGGTTACTTCAGTCCTATATTTAGAAGTTGATATTTATACAGAAGTTGGAAATTATTCATAATATTTGGATATGAAAAAGACTCTGAAAAGAGCAAAAACTTAAAACATTGCCAGGAACACAACTATATGAATGATATTTAATATTAGTTGATTGTCTACCGCCATCTGGTGGTAGTATGTGGTATTACACAGTTGAGGCACCTGATATCGTTACTAATATTTCAATATATAAGCACATTTTAAATGGATTATTTAATTTGATTATCTTTGAAAAGGTAAAGTTTCCCCTTAAATATTTTTTTTTCATTTTTTTTCAAGTTCCAGTAACCGAAACAAAAATATACTTAAAAATTCCTTCTTTTAACTTATTTGAAATATAATTTGGATAAATTGACATTCACATTGTCCAAAAACTGTTCCTTTAAGTGATTTAATTCATATTTAAGTTTTAAAATGTTGTATACTTTGATAAATTGTCTATCAAAACAAAAGCTTAAGCTTAAAAGAAAGTTTTTTGTTTTAATTTGTTTTCATTGTAATAGCTGTGGAAATCAATAAAATAGATTCTTAGCTAAATGTATATGATTACAATAAAATTTAACCCTAAGAAAATATTGCTTTTAACTTACTAACCTACTCTGGTGGGTGATTTTTAATAATAACTGTATGACACATATTATTTAGTGCACAAATTATAATATTATCATCTTACTATTTGATTCCTCCAAACTCTAAGGAAACAGATGTTGTCAGGATATTGATACAAATTTCAAACCTATTAGTGTTATTTTTTCCATTGGAAAGGTCTCCCCTCTTCTTTCCCCTGCCCAGCTTCCCAAAGTAACATATAGATTCAGAAGAAAGATTATGTAGGTTCATAAAGGGACAAGGGAGCGGCATGGATCATTTTATTGCTGTTTTCTGGGTCTTCATTAGCCTCTGCTAAGATATGCCTCAGGCCACTCTATCAGTGTTTCTGGTGCTGGATTACAACAGTGTGGCAGATCCTGCCTAATATGGGGGCATTGTGATGGCAGATGTTACTGAAATCTGAAAGCCCTGTGGAGTCTTTATTCAAGAAGTTGTCCAAATTTGATCCTTCTTATCTCAATTCCAGGCCTATTCCAATGAAGATTTTCTCTGCACTTCTGAGTTCCCTCTACATGGCACATAGGAACTTCTGGATCAGTTGCATTGTTGATCTTAGACTGTTAAGAATATAGAATTACTGGGACTTACCTGGTGGTCCAGTGGTTAAGACTCCATTCTCCCAATGCAGGGGGCACGGGTTCAAACCCTGGTTGGGGAACTAAGATCACGCATGCTGCATAGTGTGGCCAGATAAAAAAAGCAAAAATATAGAATTACTGCTCAGGACACTCTCTAGAGACATCCTCTAGAACACTCCAATGATGATGTCCTGCCCGTTGATAATTTGGATAACCCTGGAGACATGCCTCATATCCCAGTGACAGGTGAGCAAGTGGAGTGCTTTGCCACGTCTTCTAAAATTTCCCTAAATTTGCCCCCCCTTTTTTTTTTGCGGTATGAAGGCCTCTCACTGTTGTGGCCTCTCCCTTTGCGGAGCACAGGCTCTGGACGCGCAGGCTCAGTGGCCATGGTCCACGGGCCCAGCTGCTCCGTGGCATGTGGGATCTTCCTGGACCGGGACACGAACCCGTGTCTCCTGCTTTGGCAGGCGGACTCTCAACCACTGCCCCATCAGGGAAGCCCCTAAATTTGAACTTCTGTTGAAGACCAAATAGCCATAATTTTGTTGGTCTATTTCTGGACTCTTTTCTGTTCCATTCACCTATGTGCCTATCCATGTGTTAATACCAAACTATTTTTTTTAGTACAGTACCTTTATTCTTAAATATTCTTAAAATTGGGTAGTGTGTTTCTTCAAAGGTTGTTCTATTTCAAATTATTGTTGCTAGTCAAGTTCTTTTGTTTTCCATATAAATTTTAGATTCTATTTCTGTATATCTATTAAAAAAATCATCCTGAGATTTGGATATGTACTGCGTTAAGTCTATCACTTGGGGGAAAGCTGACATCTTTGCTATGTTGAGTCTTTCATGGAATCCTTCTCCATTTATATAGGCTCTGTGATTTCTGAAATATTTTGTCTTGTATTGTTTAGTTATTGTGAAGGGAATATATATTTTTAAATTCTGATTTCCAATTGTTGATTGCTTGATTATAGAAATATGACTATTAGAAATATTAATTTTTGAGTGTTCACATTGTATTTCATACCCTTATTGAACTCACTTATTATTTCTAGGAGGGTTTTTGTAATTCCTGAAATTTCTACATGGAAAATCATGTCATTTGTGAATAGGAGCAGTTTTATTTTTACCTTTCCATTCTCTATGCTTTTAAATCCTTTTCCTTGTCTATTAGCCTGGTTAAGACATGCATTGCTGTGTTAGATAGGCGTGGTGAGAATGAATATTCTTGTCTTACTCCCAATTTCAGGGGGAAAGTATTTATTTTGTCTTTCACCATTAAGTATGATATTTGCTGTAAGAATGTTGTCAATACCATTTATTGGATTAAAGAAGTTTCTTTCTAAATCTGGATGCTAAGAGATTTTATCATGAATTGATGTTGAATCTTTGTCAAATAATTTTCTGCATCTGTTGATATGATATGTGCTCTTTCTTTTTTAATTTGCTAACATTATGTATCATATTGATTGATTTGTGAAAACTGAACCAGTTGTACATAACTGCAAGGATTTCAATTTGCTGAGGTGCATTCTTTTTATATATTTCTGCATTTTATTTGCTAATACTTTGTAGAAGATATTGGTATCTATATTATTCAAAGATATTGGCCTATACTTTTATTTTTTGTACTATTTTAAAATTTTGATTTCAGGGTAAAGCTGGCTTCATAAAATGTTTTTGGAAATGTTCTTTCCTCTTCTACTTTCTGGAATAAATTGGATATAACTGATATTATTTTTTCCCTAAAGATTTGGTAAAATTTACCAATGAAATCCTCTATACTTGGAGATCTTTTCCCCAGATATTTACTTATGAATTAAATTTCTTTAACAGTTTAGGGTTATTCAGATTATGTATATTTGTACTTTTTAAAATTATTCCTCTCGATTTTATCCAAGTTGTTGAATTTACGTGTGTAGAGTTTTTCACAGTATTCCTTTATCATTCGTTTGATGTCTCTGGGTCTGTAGAGAATTTTCTCACTCTTGATATTGGGAATTTATGTCTTTTCTTCTATCAGTCTTGTTAGAGGTCTTATCAATTTTATTGATTTTTTTAAAGAATCCACTTTTGGTTTCATTGATTTTCTAAACTGATTTTCTGTTTTCAACTTTATTAATTTATTATCTTAATGATTTGTGTTCTTAAGTTTGATGTTCATTTGTTTTACTTTTCCCAGGTTTTTAAGTTGCAATTTTAGGTTATTGATATTAGACCACTGCTTTTTCTAACAAAATAATTTATTCCTATAAATTTTATTGAAGCACTGCTTTATCTGTGTCTCACAAATTTTGACATTTAATGTCTTTCTTTTAAGTTAGTTAAAAATATTTTTTAATTTCCTATGGAAATTCCTTCACTTGTAGTTTATTTAGAAAGCAGCAAATTGAATTAATGCCACTGAATTGTATTGTTTAAAAGAGTAAAATGGCAAATTTTATAATATATAATAAAATAATTATAATATATATGAAACATTAAAAACAAATTGTATTTCTATATTCTACCAGTGAACATGTAGATGTGAACATGCAATCATTCAATAAATCAAATCATAGACACAAATCTAACAAAACATATGCAAGACTTGTCTGCTGAGAACTGCACACCACCAGTGAAAGAAACCAAAGATGATCTAAACAAAATAGAGACATACAGTGTGCATGAATTAGAAGAGTCAACATAAAAATGGATATCAATTTCTCCAAGATGACATACAGTTTAATGAAATTCATGTCAGAATCCCAGCAAAGATTGTTGTAAGTATAGAAAAGATTACTCTAAGGTTGACATAGAAAGGCAAAGGAACTATTCTATTTTTTTTTTTTAATTTTCATTTTTGGACACATGCACTATTGTTCTTTTTTGTTTGTTTTTAATCTCTTTTTGTTTTGTTTTGTTTTGTTTTGTTGCTGTACACGGGCCTCTCACTGTTGTGGCCTCTCCCATTGCAGAGCACAGGCTCCAGACGCATAGGCTCAGCGGCCATGGCTCATGAGCCCAGCTGCTCCACGACATGTGGCATCTTCCCAGATCGGGGCACAAACCCGTGTCCCCTGTATCAGCAGGAGGACTCTCAACCACTGTGCCACCAGGGAAGCCCTATTGTTCTTTTTTTAAAAAAAATTTCATTGAAGTATTGAAAAAAATTTTATTGAAATTTAAAACTTTTTTAATGAAAAAATATTGATTTACAATATTTCAGGTGTACAGCAAAGTTTTATATATATATATATATATATATATATATATATATATATATATAAATATAATTTTTTTCGGATTCTTTTCCCTTATGGGTTATTACAAAATATTGAATATAGTTCCCTGTGCTATATAGTAAGTCCTTGTTGCTTATCTATTTTTCTAGTGGTGTGTATCTGTTAATCCCAAATTCCCAATTTATCCCTGCCCCTGCTTTCCCCTTTGATAACCATATGTTTGTTTTCTATGTCTGTGAGTCTATTTCTATTTTCTAAATAAGTTCAGTTGTATCACTTTTTTTAATTCCACATATAAGTGATATCATATATTTGTCTTTCTCTGTCTGCCTTATTTCACTTAGTGTGATAATCTCTAGGTTCAACCATCCTATTTAAATGGATGCCAAGTTTTGCCTAAAACTTTGTCAGGTATCTGAGAAAATCAAATCCACAGCAAATGTCTATGGCAGATATAGGCTGAAATACATCTAGAACAGTATGTGAGTATTAGTGTGAATGCTGAATTATCAAGTAAGCAATTTAAATTCCCTTGGTAACATGAACTCCTGTAGCCCCCGTTATTCAGTTTCCCGCAGTGGTAACATGTAGTAAAACTATAAGACAACACCACATCTAGGACATTGACAGTGATACAGTAAGCTAGAGAACATTTCCATCAGGACAAAGTTCCCTCATGTTGCCCTTATAAGCCTAATCAATTTCCTTCCTACCCCTACTCCTTCCTTAACCACAATAACCACTAAGCTTTTATCCATATCTGTAATTTTGTCCTTTAATATATTACATAATTAAAACCATACATTATGTATCTCTTCCAGATAGCTTTATATTACTGAGTGGTAATCCTTAATATGGATGTACCACAGTTTGTTTAAACAGTCACACATATAAGGACATCCTGTTCATTTCTTCTAATTTGTTTTACTATTATGAATAAAATTGCTAAACACATTCATGAGCAGATTTTATGTAAACATAAATGTTGATGTCTCAGGATAAATGTCCAAGAGTGCAATTACTGGATAACATGGTAGTTGCATGTTCAGTTGTATAAGAAACTGTCAGTTTTCAGGAATAACTATACAACTTTATATTCCCATTAGCAAAAATCCACTTGCTCTACATTTTCACCAGTATTTAGTGGTATCACTATTTTTTTATTCTATCTCTTCTCATAGGTGTGTGGTGATATCTCATAGATGTGTGGCTTTAATTTGTATTTCCCTAACAGCCAATGATATTGAGGATTTTCTCATGTGCTTATTTGCCATATGTATAATTTTTTAGTGAAATGTCTCTTCATGTCTTTTGCCCACTTTGTAATTGGATCTTTTTGTTTTTTATTGGTGAATTGTGAGAGTTGTTTATATATTCCAGATACTATCCTTTTGTTAAATATGTGATTGTGTATATTTTCTTCCAGGCTCTTTACAGAGTCCTTTGGAGAGCAAAAGTTTCTAATTTTGATTAAGTCAAAATCATCAACTTTTTCTTTTTTAATGAATTATGCTTTAGTGTTAAGTCTAAGAACTTTTTGCCTAGACCTGAATTCCAAAGAATTTTTTTCTATGCTTTTTATAAAAAAACTTATAGTTTTAAAATTTACATTTACATTTTATAGTTGTACTGTTTGTACCTGTGAGCATGATTCATTTTGAGCTAATTTTTACATAAAGGGTAAGACTTCTTGTATTATTACCCTTTCTAGTCCCTTTGTTTCTGTCATCATTTCTTCCTGTGAACATTTTGGTGTGCAAGAAAATTTTAATATCTTTACTTATGTCATCATTGTTTTCTACAGAAACACTTCAGCTATGTGACAAAGTTCATTCTACCATTTTACCATTACACAACCTAACCAAGATCTGATTCCTGGGATTCAGTTCTAATATCAAACATCTGAAAACTAAGACAGACCTGAGCCAAGTACTCCCTAAGAAACTCAGGTTTCTCCCCCTCCAGGAAGCTTACACTGAATAACCCACTTGGAATGAAGATCTCTTTCATTCAAAAATCTATAACATATTTTATAGCTTTCATTGGATACATCTTTAACCAGTTTGAAATCAGGATTTTATTTATATAAATTTATAAACAAACATATATCTTTTTTTGTGTGTGTGTGGTACACGGGCCTCTCACTGTTGTGGCCTCTCCCATTGTGGAACACAGGCTCCGGACACGCAGGTCCAGTGGCCATGGCTCATATGCCCAGCCACTCCACGGCATGTGTGATCTTCCCGGACCGGGGCACGAACCCATGTCCCCTGCATCGGCAGGCAGACTCTCAACCACTATGCCATCAGGGAAACCCCAAACATATATCTTATCTTTCCCTGTAACCTCTGAACTATATGATACTTGAGATCAAATCTTATGTTTCATTTTATCTTTCATAGTACTTTTCATAGGCATCAGAGCAAATATTTGATTATTTACAAATAGTTACCAGAGAGAACTTAAATCCATCTTAGATCAGATCCTCACAAACGCCACCAATCATGTGTTTGTATTTCCTCTAGCATATTTTTTGACAAATCCAACCCATTCTGAACACTTACTGAGATATGAAACAGAGTTTCAAATATAGAACTTTATCTCAACATCAGTAATATAGTTCCAGTTTTTTCATCCTTAATAAAACAATTATTCAAAGTCAGGGCCTTTTCATTTCAGGGACATTTTCCATATATAAAAATAAAAATAATAATATAGATAAACCCAAATAAACAATAGAGTAAGAGAGTTAAATTATGCATATTATGCAATTTTATTAGGGTAAGACCACACTTAGGTCATTAAAAGTGCCTCAAATTGGATTTGAATAGGAACTACTCAGTTGGACAAAGAAAGTTAACATTTATGAGAAAGAGGATAATTGATAATTACTTGTTAACAACAGCTTAGAGTAATGAAATGTTTATGATTCAGGAAAGAACTTGTTAGGAACTAAATTTAAAATCAAAGTAACTCCATAAAGATTCACCCTTGCATACCTAGCAAATAGGAGTATGATCAAAAGCTAGACAGATCTACTTAATGAGATTTCACATAGGTTCTTAATTTGGGGAATTATTGGTATTTATTTATGTAATGCACAATCTTTTATATAAAATGATCCACACTGATCAATAGTTAATATTATTTAATAATGAAGATTTTTTGAGAATTCTAAAGAAAGTTAAAAAATATCAGATATATAATATTTAAACTTGAAATGTTCAGAATTTAAAGTCTTAGGTGAATTTCTTCCCTTCCTTCCTTCCTTCCTTCTTTCTTTTCTTCCTCCCTCCCCTCTGTCTCTGTTTCTCTCACTGTCTCTAACTCTTGTTTGTTTCTTTCTTTCTCTTTCTAAAAACAGTTAAGAGCTTGTACATAATGTAACATTTTATTTATATATTTTTGTTATTATTTTAATTTACTCTGCTTAAAATTATTAATTTTATGTAGTTAAGCAAATATAATGTGAAATGTCACCTACTGAGTAAATCAAGTTTATATGGTAATTGATTTTTCTGTATTTTTGTGCTTACTTTCTTTTGACAGATGCTGGTTTTGTACTTTCATTTGTTTCCTCATTTTCATATTATTGATTGAGACTGCTAGAAAAAATTGGAATTGTTAGGCTATTGTTTTAAGGTATTAATTAATTTGATTTATATATGGATTACACTTTGAGTAATTACACTGTGAAGAAGCAATGCTAATGTAAATAAATCACTTTATTTGAATAAACTACTTTTGGTGGTTATAGTAAGTAAACCTCTCATTTCATAAAAAGTATTTGTGATTAGAACAAAATCAATACAATAATTTTTCACCCTTTCCCTCACACCACAAGATTTTGTCTCTTTTCACATAGCTCTTAATCAGGGTCAAATGAAGAAAAATAGAAAAACCTAAAAATCCAGCAGTGATGATCCTAGACCCTGTATTTAACATTTTAATCAGTAGCCCAATAAAAGAGTAAACATCTTCCTTAATATTAGGTATATTTCACAAACACTAGGTTATGGGAAAGGTACATTCTGAAGTTTTTAATACATGTTGAATTGGTAATAAGCAAGAAAGTTACCAATGACAAAATCAGGACTGAATATCTGCATATATATATATGATATACATATATATATATACATATGCATATAAATGATAAAAGAGAATGACTTTCAACTTAGATTTCTAAATCCAGAGAATAGGGGAGTTCAGATCAAGATGTCAGAGTCATGAACTTCACCTCCCCACCCACCAAGAGCACATCAAAATTACATCTACATGTGGAACAATTCTCACTAAAAACTAACTAGAAAGTGACAGGATTCTTGTACGACCAAGTCTATAAGAAATATAGGCACATAACCTGGTTGTATAGGAAGAAAAAGGATCAGGTTGGCACATGTGCCCTGGGACAGGACTCAGAGGAAAAGGGAGGTTGTAGTGGGGACAGCTTCCCTGGTGAGTGAGTGGTTTGAACCACAGTTTGGACACACCAATCCTGGGGTCCTAAGTGGGGCAGACAAGACCACTTGGCTGGTTGGAGGACAGCTGGGACTAATAGGATGGCTGTGGGGAGCCAGGACTCCAACTGTGAGGATCATGTGTGCGCAGGCTTGGCCCCAAAGTAGGGTGGAGAAAGACCTGCTCTAGATGCTGCCAGGTTTCCCAGACCAGCCTCACTGCAAACACCAGTCTGAGCTGAGTGAACACTCAGGCCCCAACTCACTCCACACCACAGAGCAGCACAGAGCAGCACTGGATCTGGGGCAGCTAAGATTCTTCTTCTTGGGAAAAGAATCTACCAAGACTGAATCTGGTTGGGACTTCAGCAATCATTGTTGGCCCTTACTCAAGCAGTGCCTCAGAAGCAGCCCAGATCTCTGACTGTGGATGGCTCCTCCACCATAGCTCACCATCCCTCCATACATGATGAGAGACCACACAGGCCCTCCTGCCTGAACTGTTGAGTGATTCCACAACAGGGCAGCCGAGGCTGGGGTTAGTGATTGGTTGTAAGGAGCAAAGGGGACTTGGACCTGAGGCTGTGTTTGGGCACAGGCACTGTGCTGCACAGGCACTGCATTAGACCTCTGTCTGTTGCCACCATAAGCTGAGAGCTTACACAGACCCCACTTGCTTCAGCATTCCCACCTCTTTGAGGCAAAGGTCTCAGTGAAGGGAGAGGGGAAACACACACACTTAAAGGGAACAGAGCCAGCTCAGGCCCAGACTTCATGGTTTCTACTCCAACAACTTGGTATCAGACCCCACCCCTGATAGAGCAGTGATGGCCACTAAGAAGAAGGAAGTCTTACTTCACACTGGGATCCATCTCTAGGCCCTGCATCTCCAGTCCCACCTCCTATGAAGGTGGTAGCTGCCAGTACACCCTCAGGAAGGACATGATTTCATCCACATCAAAGTCAAATCTAGCTCTCCACCAAAGGCATTACTGATACCACACAAAGTCTGTATAAAGGATGCACTGATGAAAGGTCACCCTTTCAAGACTGTCATAGGTAACTATTGCATCATAGTGCAGAGTAAATGAACATCCATCTTAACATGCATGGGTCATGTGGAAAGGTTGAGGTGGTGGTCTGTTGTGGGTTGTCAGCTTAAATGGGCTGAAAAAAGTAACTCTGGGTGGTAAGGAGAAGGGGAGATTGAATAAATAGAGCTGGATTGATGAATAAGTAAATATATTAAGGATAATGGGAGCCAGGTATTTTACTACTGGAGTTGCATATATAGAAAAGAAAAAAAAAACAAGAACAATTTCTGTCATGTTGCATTAGAATTAATCAGTTAGAGCTCGTGTAGTTCAATATATATCTATCAATATAGAAATAAGCACAGATGTTAATGTAGATGTTTATATATATATATATATGTATATATATATATATTCACTTGTGTGTGAATATATATATTCCCTTGCTCTGCCCACTAAGAGGACAGAGGAACAGTGATAGTCCCACACCTAGCATCCAGATATTGGTTTCTAAATTTGATTTGGCATACTAAAAGTAAACAGCACTTCTGAGAGAAATGACTGATTCCTAGGTTAGGGAAAAAAAGTATAAGATAGACCTGGAAAATATGCACCAGAAAATAAAGTGCTCAAAGAAAGGTGGAACCTCATCTAAATAACATAGATCTGATTTTAAAAGGCCTCTAGGAGGAGCTTCAAGATGGTGGAAGAGTAAGACGTGAAGATCACCTTCCTTCCCACAGATACATCAGATATACAACTGCATGTGGAACAACCCCTACAGAGCACCTACTGAATGCTGGCAGAAGACCTCAGACCTCCCAAAAGGCAAGAAAGTCCACGTGTACCTGGGTAGGGCAAAAGAAAAAAGAAAAAAATAGGGACAAAAGAATAGGGACGGGACCTGCACCAGTGGGAGGGAGCTGTGAAGGAGGAAAGTTTTCCACACACTAGGAAGCCTCTTCACAGGTGGAGACTACGGGTGGTGGAGGGGGGAAGCTTCAGAGCCATGGAGGAGGGCGCAGCAATAGGGGTGTGGAGGGCAAAGCGGAGAGATTCCCGCACAGAGGACTGGTGCCGACCAGCACTCACCAGCCCAAGAGAATTGTTTGCTCACCCACCGGGGTGGGTTGGGGCTGGGAGCTGAGGCTCGGGCTTCGATCTGATCACAGGGAGAGGACTGGTGGTGTGAACATAGCCTTCAGGGCATCAGTGCACCACGGCTAGTCGGGAGGGAGTCCGGGGAAATGTCTGGAGCTGCCGAAGAGGCAAGAGAATTTTCCTTGCCTCTTTGTCTCCTGGTGCGTGAATAAAGGGAACTCAGAGCACTGCCTAAATGAGCTCCAGAGATGGGCGTGTGCCGCAGCTATCAGTGAGGACACCAGAGATGGGTATGAGATGCTACGGCTGCTGCTGCAGTCACCAAGAAGCCTGTGTGCAAGCCCAGGTCACTCTCCACACCTCCCATCATGGGAGCCTGTGCAGTACGCCACTGTCAGGGTCCTGTGATCTAGGGACAATTTACCCGGGAGAACACACAGCGCCTAAGGCTGTTGCAATGTCATGCTGGTCTCTACCACTGCAGGCTCACCACACATCCATACCCATCCATACCCACGGCCTGAATGAGCCAGAGCCCCCAATCAGTTGCTCCTTTAAGCCCATCCTGTCTGAGCAGGAACAGATGCCCTCGGGCGACCTATAAGCAGAGACAGGGCCAAATCCAAAGTTGAACCCAGGAGCTGTGCTAACAAAGAAGAGAAAGGGAAATCTCTCCCAGCAGCCTAAGGAACAGTGGATTAAATCTCCACAATCAACTTGATGTACCCTGCATCTGTGGAATACCTGAAAAGACAATGAATCATCCCAAATTGAGGCAGTGGACTTTGGGAGCAATGATATATATATATATATATATATATATATATTCACTTTTTCTCTTTTTGTAAGTGTTTTAAGTGTATGCTTCTGTGTGCAACTTTGTCTGTATAGCTTTGCTTTTACCATTTGTCTTAGGCTTCCGTCTCCCTGGTCTTTTATTCTTTTTTTTTTTTTTAGTACAGTTTTTAGTGCTTGTTATCATTGATGGATTTGTTTTTTGGTACAGTTGCTCTCTTCATTCTTTCTCTTTTTTTAATTACTTTCTAATTTTTTTTAATTTCTAATAATTATTTTTTATTTTAATAACTTTTAATTTTATTTATATTTTTCTTTTTTTCTTTCTTTTTTTCCTCCCTTTTATTCTGAACCATGTGGATGACAGGGTCATGGTGCTTGGCCAGGTGTTAGGGCTGTGCCTCTGAGGTGGGAGAACCAAGTTCAGGACAGTGGTCACCAGAGACCTCCCAGCTACACATAATATCAAATGGTGAAAATCTCCCAGAGATCTCCATCTAAATGCCAAGACCCAGTTCCACTCAATGACCAGCAAGCTACGGTGCTGGACACCCTTTGCCAAACAACTAGCAGCACAGGAACACACTCCCACCCATTAGCAAAGAGGCTGTCTAAAATCATAATAAGGTCACAGACACCCCAAAACACTCAAGCAGATGTGGACCTACCCACCAGAAAGACAAGATCTAGCCTCATCCACCAGAACACAGACACCAGTCCCCTCCAACAGGAAGCCTAAAGAATCCACTGAATGAATTGTATCCACTGGGGGCAGACACCAAAAACAACAGGAACTACAGACCTGCAACCTGCAAAAAGGACACCTCAAACACAGTAAGTTAAGCAAAATGAGAAGACAGAGAAAGAAACAGCCAATGAAGGAGCAAGGTAAAAACCCACCAGACCTAATAAATGAAGAGGAAATAAGAAGTCTACCTGAAAAAGAATTCAGAATAGTGATAGTAAAGATGATCAAAAATCTTGGAAATAGAGTGGAGAAAATAAAAGAAACGTTTAACAGGGACCTAGAAAAACTAAAGAGCAAACCAACAATGATGAACAACACAATATTTGAAATTAAAAATTCTCTAGAAGGCATCAATAGCAAAATAACTGAGGCAGAAGGACGGATAAGTGACCAGGAAGATAAAATAGTGGAAATAACTAATGTACAGGAGAATAAAGAAAAATGAATGAAAAGAATTGAGGAGAGTTTCAGAGACATCTAAGACAACATTAAATGCACCAACATTCGAATTACAGAGGTCCCAGAAGAAGAAGAGAAAAAGAAAGGGACTGGGAAAATATTTGAAGAGATTATAGATGAAAACTTCCCTAATATGGGAAAGGAAATAGTTAATCCAGTCCAGGAAACACAGAGAGTCCCATACAAGATAAATCCAAGGAGAAACACTTCAAGTCACATACTAATCAAACAATAAAAATTAAATACAGGGCTTCCCTGGTGGCGCAGTGGTTGAGAGTCCGCCTGCCGATGCAGGGGACACGGGTTCGTGCCCCGATCCCGGAAGATCCCACATGCCGCAGAGCGGCTGGGCCCGTGAGCCATGGCCGCGGAGCCTGTGTGTCCGGAGCCTGTGCTCTGCAACGGGAGAGGCCACAGCAGTGAGAGGCCCGCGTACAGCAAAAAAAAAAAAAAAAAAAAAAATTAAATACAAAAAAAAAAATATTACAAGCAGCAAGGGAAAACAACAAATTACTTACAAGGGAATCCCCATAAGGTTAACAGCTGATCTTTCAGCAGAAACTCTGCAAGCCAGAAGGGACTGGCATAACATATTTAAAGTGATGAAAGGGAAAAACCTACACCCAAGATTACTCTAAAGAGCAAGAATCTTATTCAGATTTGACGAACAAGTTAAAACCTTTACAGACAAGCAAAAGCCAAGAGAAGTCAGCACCACCAAAGCAGCTTTATAACAAATGCTAAAGGAACTTCTCTAGGCAGGAAAAACAAGAGAAGGAAAATACCTACAATAATGAACCCAAGTCAACTAAAAAAATGGTAATAGAAACATACATATTGATAATTACCTTAAATATAAATGGATTAAATTCTCCAACCAAAAGAAATAGACTGGCTGAATGGATACAAAAACTAGACCCGTATATATGATGTCTACAAGAGACCCACTTCAGACCTACGGACACATACAGACTGAGAGTGAGGGGATGGAAAAGGTATTCCATGAAAATGGAAATCAAAAGAAAGTTGGAGTAGGAATTCTCATATCAGATAAAATAGACTTTAAAAAAATGACTATTACAAGAGACAAAGAAGGACACTGCATACTGATCAAGGGATCAATCCAAGAAGAAGATATAACAATTGTAAATATTTATGCACCCAACATAGGAGCACCTCAATACATAAGGCAAATACTAACAGTTATAAAAGAGGAAATTGACAGAAACACAATCATAGTAGGTGAATTTAACAGCCCACTTTCACCAATGGACAGATCATCCAATATGAAAATAAATAAGGAAACACAGACTTTAAATGATACATTAAACAAGATGGACTTCATTGATATTTATAGGACACTCCATCCAAAAACAACAGAAACATTCTCCAGGGTAGATCATATCTTGGGTCACAAATCAAGCCTTGGAAAATATAAGAAAATTGAAATTGTAACAAGTATCTTTTCCTACCACAATGCTATGAGACTAGATATCAATTACAGGAAAAATCTGTAAAAAATACAAACACATGGAGGCTAAACAATACACTACTCAATAACCAAGAGATCATTGAAGAAATCAGAGGAGGGACTTCCCTGGTGGCGCAGTGGTTAAGAATCTGCCTGCCAATGCGGGGAACACGGGTTCGAGCCCTCGTCCGGGAAGATCCCACATGCCGCAGAGCAATTAAGCCTGTGAGCCACAACTACTGAAGCCCGTGTGCCTGGAGCCCATGTACCACAACAAGATAAACCACTTCAATGAGAGGCCCAAGCACCACAACGAAGAGTAGACCCTGCTCGCTGCAACTAGAGAAAGCCCACACCCAGAAACAAGGACCCAATGCAGCCAAAAATAAATAAATAAATTTATTAAAATATAAAAATAATAAAATAAAGGAAATCAGAGGAAATAAAAAAAAATACCTAGAAACAAATGACAATGAAAACACGATGACCCAAAACCTATGGGATGCAGCAAAAGCAGTTCTAAGAGGGAAGTTTATAGCAATACAATCCTACCTTAAGAAACAAGAAACATCTCAAATAAACAACCTAAACTTACAGCTAAAGCAATTAGAGAAAGAAGAAGAACAACAACAACAACAACAAAAGTTAGCACAAGGAAAGAAATCATAAAGATCAGATCACAAATAAATGAAAAAGAAATGATAGCAAAGATCAATAAAATTAAAAGCTGGTTCTTTGAGAAGATAAACAAAATTGATAAACCATTAGCCAGATTCATCAAGAAAAAAAGGGAGAAGACTCAAATCAATAGAATTAGAAATGAAAAAAGAAAAGTAACAACTGACACTGCATAAATACAAAGGATCATGAGGGATTACCACAAGCAACTATATGCCAATAAAATGGACAACCTGGAAAAAATGGAAAAATTCCTAGAAAATTTCCCTGTGGAAAGTAGGCATAGAGGGAACTTACCTCATCTTAATAAAGGCCATTTATGACAAACCCACAGCCATCATCGTCCTCAATGTTGAACAACTGAAATCATTTCCATTAAGATCAGGAACAAGACAAGGTTGCCCACTCTTAGCACTATTATTCAACATTGTTTGGGAAGTTTTAGCCATAGCAATCAGAGAATAAAAATAATTAAAAGGAATCCAAATCAGAAAGGAAGAAGTAAAACTGTCACTGTTTGTAAGTGACATGATATATCTATACATAGATAATCCTAAATATATTACCAGAAATCTACAAGAGCTAATCAATGAATTTGGTAAAGTATCAGGATACAAAATTAATGCACAGAAATCTCTTGCATTCCTATATACGAATGGTGAAAAATCTAAAAGAGTAATTAAGCAAACCCTCCCGTTTACCATTGTAACTAAAATAATAAAATACCTAGGAATAAACCTACTTAAGAAGACAAATGACCTGTATGCAAAACTGTATAAGACACTGATGAAGAAATGAAAGATGATACAAAGAGATGGAGAGATATACTATGGTCTTGGATTGGAAGAATCAGTATTGTGAAAATGACTGTACTACCCAAAGGAATCTACAGATCCAACGCAGTCCCTATCAAACTACCAATTGCATTTTCACGGAACTAGAAAATTTTTTTTTCACAATTTGTATGGAAACACAAAAGACCCTGTATAGAAAAGGCAATCATGAGAATGAAAAACGGAGCTGGAGGAATCAGGCTCCCTGACTTCAGACCATACTACAAATGTACAGCATTCAAGACAGCATGGAACTGGCACAAAAACAGAAATATATGTCAATGGAACAAGATAGAAAGCACAGAGGTAAACCCATGCATATATGGTCAACTTACCTTTGATAAAGGAAGCAGGAATATACAATGGAGAAGAGACAGCCTCTTCAGTAAGTGGTGCTCGGCAAACTGGACAGTTTCATGTAAAAGAATGAAATTATGACACTCCTTAACACCATACAGGAAAATAAACTCAAAATGGATTAAAGACCTAAATGTAAGCCCAGACACTATCAAACTCTTAGAGGAAAACATAGGCACAACACTCTATGACATAAATCACAGTAAGATCCTTTTTGACCCACCTCCTAGAGAAATGGAAATAAAAACAAAAATAAACAAATGGGACCTAATGAAACTTCAAAGTTTTTGCACAGAAAAAAAAAAAAAACATAAAGAAGATGAAAAGACACCACTCAGAATGGGAGAAACTATTTGCAAATGAAGTAACTGACAAAGGATTAATCTCCAAAATTTACAACCAGTTAATGTAGCTCAATATCCAAAAAACAAAAATCCCAATCCAACAATGGGCAGAAGACCTAAATAGACATTACTCCAAAGAAGATATACAGATTGCCAACAAACAAATGAAAGGATGCCCAACATTGTTAATCATTAGGAACATGCAAATCAAAACTACAATGAGATATCATCTCACACCAGTCAGAATGGCCATGATAAAAAATCTACAAACAATAAATATTGGAGAGGATGTGGAGAAAAGGGAACATGCTTGAATTCTTGGTGGGAATGTAAATTGATACAGCCACTATGGAGAACAGTATGGAGGTTCCTTAAAAAACTAAAAATAGAACTACCATACAACCCAGCAATCCCACTCTTGGGCACATATCCTGAGAAAATCATAATTCAAAAAGAGTCACGTACCACAGTGTTCATTGCAGCTCTATTTACGATAGCCAGGACATGGAAGCAACTAAGTGTCCATCAACAGATGAATGGATAAAGAATATGTGGGGCCTCCCTGGTGGCGCAAGTGGTTGAGAGTCCGCCTGCCGATGCAGGGGATACGGGTTCGTGCCCCGGTCTGGGAGGATCCCATATGCCGCGGAGCGGCTGGGCCCGTGAGCCATGGCCGCTGAGCCTGCGCGTCCGGAGCCTGCGCGTCCGGAGCCTGTGCTCCGCAATGGGGGAGGCCACAACAGTGAGAGGCCCGCATACCGCAAAAAAAAAAAAAAAAAAAAAAAAAGAATATGTGGCACATATATACAATGAAATATTACTCAGCCACATAAAGAAATGAAATTGAGTTATTCATAGTGAGGTGGAGATGGATGGACTTAGTGTGTGTCATACAGAGTGAAGTACGTCAGAAAGAGTAAGACAAATACTGTATGCTAACACATATATATGGAATCTAAAAAAAAAAAAAAGAAAAAGGTCATGAAGAACCTACGGGCGGGACAGGAATAAAGATGCAGACCTACTAGAGAATGGACTTGAGGACATGGGGAGGGGAAAGGGTAAGATGGAATGCAGTGAGAGAGTGGCATGGACATATATACACTACCAAATGTAAAATAGATAGCTAGTGGGAAGCAGTTACATAGCCCAGGGAGATCAGCTTGGTGCTTTTTGACCACCTAGAGAGGTGGGATAGGGACTGTGGGGGGGAGGGAGACACAAGGGAGAAGAGATATTGGATATATGTATACGTATAGCTGATTCACTTTGTTATAAAGCAGAAACTAACACACCATCGTAAAGCAATTTTACTCCAATAAAGATGTTAAAAAAATAAATAAGTAAAAATTAAAAAAATAAACTGTCTTGGGTTTCCCTGTTGGCACAGTGGTTGAGAGTCTGCCCGCTGATGCAGGGGACTTGGATTCGTGCCCTGGTCTGGGAAGATCCCACATGCCGTGGACTGGCTGGGCCCGTGAGCCATGGCCTCTAAGCCTGAGTGTCCGGAGCCTGTGCTCCGCAATGGGAGAGGCCACAACAGTGAGAGGCCCACATACCACAATCAATCAATCAATCAATCAATCAATCAATCAATCAATAAATCAATAAAAATAAAATGCCTCTATTACTTCCAATTCCTATCATCCTCATGACTAGTAAGTGAACACAGTTACTGCAGCTCTTACCATCAGCCCTGACCTAGAGAGAACTGCCAACTCTGATTTTCTTAGTGATGTTGGTGCCCCTCTTAATAAACAATCTCTTATTGATTTTACAAATCCAATGTTCTCCAGACCCTTTCACAGAACATAGTCATAATGTGAGTTTTCTAACCTTACATCATATATCCACACTAACATACTCAATTATCTGGGCCTTTAGATTCTTTCTTCCACCATCTCTCATAGCAGTTCTGGTATTTTCACTTTATGTAATGTGCCCATCTATTTCTTCATGCTTCTAGTAGCCATCCTAAGAGCATCGTCTCTAAGTGTCTTTGCTAGGATATTCAATTCCATATTGATAATCTCCTTTAACTTTGTTTTCTGCACGTCTTTTCTTGATTCCGCACCTGCACAGTCCAGTCCCATATGCACTTTTTCTGACTCCTATGAGTGCATCTTGGCTAGTTCCTGTACCTTTTTCGGGATACAGATTCATTCCTTCCTTGGGAGGTCTTTCACTATGCTGGGAAGGTTATTTTTTACTTAATCCTATTTATTGGTTTAAATATTGAGAATAGTTTCTGAGAATAGGGAATAGTTCGTATCTCGCAAGGAAGAGGTCTTAGTCTTGCCTTCCAAAAAGGGGGAGACTTTAACAGTGAGATGTGGGTCATACCTGTAGAGAACTTTGATTCTCAGGAAAATCTGGAAATTCAAACCAACGAAAATATTCCTATCACATGTCTCAGTCTTCTACTTCTCAGTCAAGTCCCTGGCCTGTCAGGACAGAGGATTCAAGCTTCTGTGGATTCCTGCTGACTCCTATGACCAAGGCCCAGGCCCAGTCTTCACTGTTTTCTGCCCTGTGGGTGCAGGAAATGAGTCTCCTTGTAGATTTCAAGGAAGCCTTCTGGCTTTCACCCTCCAGTTGTCTTTCTCCAAAACTTTTATGTGACAGCTATCTAATTCCACTGTCACTTTAACTAAGATTTCTGGTGCCCCTAATACAACTCAAATGCCCAATATGTTGCCTCAACTAGCACATTTCCTTCTACCATTATGGCAACTTAGTTCAGTGACCATTTGAATAATTGTTCTGCTCCCACATACCAGGGAGTCTGAACATGACACCGAGGACTAGTGTGATAAGGCCCTCATTGTCAGCTGACCGACAAAGATCTAACTTCAAAATCCTAGTTTAGAGTCTTTCTTGTACCTCTCCCACAGCTAACTTAGTGGTTAGGTCTAACTGTGAGAAGGAGACTCAGAAGGAGATTCATGTAGGAAGTTACTGGAGAATCCCTATAAAAAATGAAAAAAACAAGATTTGGAAAAGAGAGAAGTTTAATTTGAATGAAGTCATAATAAAAGTCTCAGTCAGTCCCACAGGGAGTTCTGGAGCTGGGATGGTCATACAGATTTGCTTGTAGTTAGGGCAAGGGACATGGATATTGTTACTCCACACTGGACAGTCATTGGATTCAGGTCACTCCAGGGTGTGAGCATAATTATGGGCAAGGCAGTTCTCTTCAGATAAGGTCAACTGCAGGGAGAGAACTTAAAACTAAACAGACAGCCTTCAGCCATCGACATTCCCAGCAGTCAGTTCTTCCTTCCTGAAGGGATACATCTGGGCAGCACACCACATTACTATTATAGGTGGAAATGGCTGGGCAGGTAGTTTTCACTTAAAGTATTGAACCACTGGAAGTTTAATGCTGTCTTTTAACAAATGTATCCATGGCATTGCTACCGCCCAGGGTCCTAGGCTTTCCCAATCAATGGAAATTGATAAGAGACCAGTAAAGAAATTCAGGCAACGCTTTACTGGAGCCCCTACTGCAGCAGGAGGGAGTGAGAACAAATAACATGTTCCCTTGCTCACTCCCCAAGGGGAGTGCCTTTTGCTCCCGACACCCAGTTTTTGCTCCCAGCTCTTCAGAAGTAGCAGTTGATTTTTTTGTTTTTGTTTTTTGAGGTTTTTTTTTTTTGTCTTTTGTCCATAATTTGCCTCAACTGTGCATGCACACAGTTATTTTTAGTCCCATAGAATTTCTTTGTAATTTGTAGCTTGAGGAGACATTTGTCCAGGTGGAAGCATTACAGCACTGCAACTAAGGGTTTCAGGTCTCAGCCTGTCTCAACATGAGTTGGCTGTACTACAGGAGGACTGGGTATCATGGTATGTGGCATGATACTATGTTGGTGTTTTGAACTACTGAAAGAAATTCCAAGATAAAAATCCCTTTTTTGGTTGACTTTACAACCTTTCTCTGAAAGGGCTTCCACAAGTAGTCATAGAAAGGTTTGACTTGATTTGTTCAGTCCCAGGAAAATTGTATCTTTGGAAACTTTTAGATTAATATCCTACTTTGAAATTAGCTTCTGAAAATAAAACTGATGGCCTGAACTACATTCTGATAAATTTAGGGTTTCAGAGTGAAATACAAACTCCTCTCATTTAAAACCTTATAAAAATGATTTAATAGTGTTAAACATGCTTTCTCCATTAATATTATATTAATTAAGAGCTATATATGGAATTGATTTAAAAAGTGCTGTAGTAGGAAGCTAAATATGATAATGTTGAAATGCTAGAATTTTATAACATATAGAAAGTGGTTATCATAATATATTAAAAATTATGCAAACCATTCTGTGTTTAGAAATCCTAATATACATTTTTCCCCAGTTAAAGGAGTAAATGAGTTTTGTAATGCATATCATTAAACAATAAACACAAATACTGATTGATATCTTTGTTCATAAGAAAAAAAATAAGATTTCTGTGTTCAAAACTAGAATAAAATTATAAACTTTTGAAGAATTCAATAATGGTATTTTCAATAGTATTTTATATAGTATTCTTACACAATAAAGCATCTTCGATTATATTTCTGGAAAACACATACACACACGTATATATTGAGATAATACTACACACCCACCAGAATTGCTATAACTAAAATGTGACATATCAAGTTTTGCTGAGGATATAAAGCAATAGAAACTTTCATATCCTGCTGGTGGGAATATAATTGGTATATCTTTTTGAAATTACTTATGTATCATATATTAAAGGTAAGATAATAATATTTGAGCCTGAAATTCCACTCTTAGAAACAGTCACACAGAAATTGGTATAAGTGTGCACTAAGAGAAATGTGCAAGGTTATGTACATAATAAAAGCAGTCAAAGCAAAAATAAGAGTGAATGATTTCTAGTATTCAACAATTCAATCTATGAATTTCAAAGATTTATAGAATGTAGAAAATTATAGAAAAAAACACCCAAATGAACATATAGTAGAATATAAAACAAGCTTATAAGGAAAAATTAAAGTACTCTGATGAGGTGAAAACTTAGCATTCTTAAATTATTTGAAGGATTATCAAATAGTTGTAAAAGATGGAGTATGGAATATAAAGTAAATCCAATAAACCACAAAATCCCTGTGCCAGATGCTAACCCAACTGTGGGTTTTTTAAAAAGTCGCTGCCTGATATCTGACATCCCTTTGGACCACTCAAGTCCAATAACCATGTTCATGTAAATCTGAACCCCAAACACCTGACCACCATGAATCTTTATAAGACTAAGGAAACACTGCTCATGATTCTGACAGCTCTCTCTTCTGCAAAAGCACAGATTATATATATATATTTTTTTGGTAAATCTCAGGCAGCTTTTCTGACCAGAACACTTTGTTGGACCCTCATACCCACATTTGATTATATTGTATTGGCTTCCCATAAAGCTGCTTTTACTGAGTTGCAATTTAATATGAAGTCATCAGGTTATATTGAAGACATCTAAAAACACAGTCATATAAAATTCACTATAAAGATGATGAGAATATTTCTCATTCAATCGCACAGTGTTTTTTCTCTCCATAACCCCCCACTTCAATAAGGGTATCTTGAAATTAATTCTCCTTTGGTGTAAGTATAAGAAACAAACCATATATCTTAGAATTCAAAGCAAAGTTTAAGCAGAAATGAACCTCTTATATGTTTAGAAGACAACTTTTGCAATAAATACATAAGCATGCATTAAATATTCATGCTATATAAAATATTCCAAAATGAATACAATATTGTCAATGTTTTCAATTCATTTTTGGGAAATTACTTCTTTCAAACATCAATACTTGATAAGGCAATACCATAAATAGCATTACAGCACCAAATAAATAAATTCAAGTGATAATGGAACATTAACAATTCTTAGAATTGGAGGAAAAGATAGACAAAAAGCAAGAACACAGATGATTTTAAAAATAAAATCATAGGGCCTCCCTGGTGGCGCAGTGGTTAAGAGTCCGCCTGCCGATGCAGGGGATACGGGTTCGTGCCCCGGTCTGGGAGGATCCCATATGCCGCGGAGCGGCTGGGCCCGTGAGCCATGGCCGCTGGGCCTGCGCATCCGGAGCCTGTGCTCCGCAACGGGAGAGGCCACAACAGTGAGAGGCCCGCATACCGCAAAAAGAAAAAAAAAATAAAATAAAATCATAGACATATATTTTAATAGCTAGAACTCTTCCAGTCTGTGTTATAAGCAGGTAATATGTTTTCTTTACTGGCTTTCCTTAACTGCTAAAATGGCTTAAAAATTACATGTATACACACACACATATGATAATCATAAAAAAACTTCAATACATTTCCCAAATTGGAAATTCCTCAGTCTATACTTTCTGTAAATATCACAGTAAATTTAGATAATAGTAATAGAAGTAAAAATATATTAATAAAGAAAATAATGACACCATATGAAAATAGTACATTGTCTCAAACCAACTGTTAATGAAATAGAAAATAAAAACTGAATTAAAAAAACTTGTAAATCTATGTTTGTTTTTTTTTGTTTGCACATCTTTGAAACATATTGATATCATATACACTTTAAACAAAAGATTCAATATAGTTAATTGAGGAATTTAATGACAAAATCCAATAGAAAAATTTTAATAAAAGCTAGAAAAAAAATAATAATTCAATATAATTTTACCATTAAAAAGTCATGGATTGATAAAAACAATAAGCAATACAACAGAAAACAGTTTAATCAAGTTCAATCAAGAAACAAAATAATTATAAAAAATAAAGCAGAAATAGCAACATATTCTTATTTAAAACTTAACGATAGTGGTTTTTCTTGAAAACTTGATAACAGATTTTTTGAAATATTAGCTAATTAATTCAAGAAGAAATAAAGTAATCAAAGTGTATGCATGCAATAAATACTGCATTATTAAATAAATTCTGTTAAATAACCACATTCAAAATGACATAATGCAAATTCTCTCATATTTTCAAAGTGCTGATCATTTCCATATCAAACAATCTAGTCCAACATAAATAAGGTGAAATACTTTGCAATTAATATTATGATTATATATCCTAAAAAAACAAATTACCTGATAAGTAATGTAATGTAATATAATATAGTATGTAATATTATAACTGATAATGTAACACAGTAAGTAATATTTGAGATTTAACTCACATGTGAGCACTGGAGGCAAATAACTTTAGAAAAAAAAAAAACACTAGTAATTTAATCCAGCAGTGTACTAAATAATAGTTTAGCAAAATCAAATAAAGTTTATTGTCGGATAGTTACAAAACCAGTTGGTATAATTAACTATAATAATTCAATAAAAATAATTAATGAAATAATTAATAATTAATAAAATTAATTTTGATAGCAGTTGAAATATAAGTCAGTGCAATTCAACTTTTATCCCCCTCAAAATATTTTATAAATAAGAAATAAAAAATACTGTTTATTATTATAACTGGTATCTAATTGACACATCATTCATACCATTAAATACATTTCTATTAGAATCTGAAAATGTATCACAATTTACAACATAATTAACATATATTCAATATGTTTAACATAAACATATTTGTTTCTTAAAATGTGAGGACTGTATAAAACTAATAAAATATTCTCATGTATATTTTAAATAAATTATTTTCATTATAGTATTACTTAAACATGTAGAAAATTTACAAGTACTTGTAAACCTATTCTTCTGACTTTTTTAGAAATGCAAAATCCAAGTAAATCATATACAAATTAATTAAATGTAAAAGACAATATTATTTGATGAAACAAAATGTCTTCTTTCAACACAGCTATGACAGTAGTCACTATTGGCAAAGGTTCCTAAAAAATCAGCATTTCTATACAAACACATGCTACAGTTATCTGAATCATTTATTGTTTTTTAAATTAATTAATTACTTTATTTATTTATTTTTGACTGTGTTGGGTCTTGGTTGCTACGCGCGAGCTTCCTCTAGTTGCAGCCAGCGGGGCCTACTCTTTGTTGTGGTGCGTGGGCTTCTCATTATGAAGGCTTCTCTTGTGTGGAACATAGGATCTAGGTGCAAGGGGTTCCGTAGTTGTGGCGCCCTGGCTCTAGAGATGAGGCTCAGTAGTTATAGTGCAAGGGCTTATTTGCTCCACAGCATGTGGGATCTTCCAGGAACAGAGCTCAAACTTGTGTCCCCTGCATTGTCAGGTGGATTCTTATCCACTGTGTCACCAGGGAAGTCTGAATAATTCATTATTATTCTGCACCTTTTATAGACCAAAAATAGTTTTAAATCATTACTGATGTAGTACATCTACCTTACTTCTTTTTTCATTAGTCTCTGATGATTAAAACAGCACACTACTGTGTCACAAATTGTCCTTTCCATGTGCTGGCAAATTCATACACAATTTTTAAAGTAACTTCATTGACTATACCCTTACTATTTAAAAATAGACTTTTAATTTTGAACTGTTACTGAAAGCATCTTTGTATGCAGTTATTTAAATAGTTTAGATAAATTTAGATAAATCCAGGGGTCCACAAGGACTACTGTTGCCATTTTGTGCTTAAGATGTGTTGACAAAAAAATCACGCAACATAAAAACTGTGAGTTATGCTTTATTCCAGGACCTTACTGAGGACTATAGCCTCGGAGACAGTCTCTCAGATAGCTCTGAGGAACTGTTCCAAAGAGGTAAGGAAGAGTCTGGGTATATAGGAGTTTTCACTGGTAAAACAAAGCAAAACAAAAAAACAAACAAACAAAAAATTAGGTAGTCAAACATCAAAGGATTACTGCTAATCACACACACACAAGACATCTCTAGTTAATGATTTTAGTGCTTTTCTATGTAGGGGAAGATGCAAGAGTCCTTCAAGGCTCCTTGAAATTATTCCTTTGATAGGCACTTTAACTATCTAGGGCCAGTATCCTGTTTATCTTCATCCTGAATTCCCCTCAGGGTGCAACGTTGGGGGCAGCTGCAGTGGCTGAGGGCTTGAGGGCAGAAATACTTTTTGTTTACTGAAATATCAGACAACATTCTTTGTCCACAGATGTGTCAGTCTAACCAAAAACATCTGTACATTAGGAACAATATATTAGAAATTAATCACATATATATATATATAATTTTTTTTTTTTTTTTTTTTTTTTTTTTTTTTTTTTTTGCGGTAAGCGGTCTTCTCACTGTTGTGGCCTTTCCCGTTGCGGAGCATGGGCTCCAGACGCGCAGGCTCAGTGGCCATGGCTTACAGACCCAGCCGCTCCGCGGCATGTGGGATCTTCCTGAACCGGGGCACGAACCCGTGTCCCCTGCATCGGCAGGCGGACTCTCAACCACCGCGCCACCAGGGAAGCCCAATCACTTATATTTTAATGTTCACCTGTATCACTGTGATCAATATCCATAAATGATATTGGCAATCTATCTGGAAGCACAAATAAGTCAGCTGAAAACTATTATACTTAAGAGGGTTCAGGAAGACAAAAATACATCATGATGCTTGAATTATTTGCCCTAAATGCTTATTTTCTTTACCTATATTTTCTGTGGTAAAAGGTAAAACAAGTCTCACTGAATGACTTGTGTTCCATGGCAAATTAAGTCTATTTCTTTCAATTGGTTTCAATTTACATTGCATGATGTCAAAAAAAGAATGCTGTAATTTATTTACTAATACACAACTTTAAATTTCTTGGAATGAGATAGATTAAGAAATTGTGTGGGGATTTACTCTCATTGCCCTGGGAAGAATTAAATCCTTGTTATAAATTGGAGCTAATAGTGGTCACCATGTAGTGTAGTTCAAAATCGTTAGGACCATGTTATATGACTCTAGAGTATAGTATATTTTTGAAGACTGAGTCTGCAGTCTTAATAATTTATGAATATTTTATTTTATAAGTTGTAATTAATAAGTTTTCAAAACCTATGAAAATACCTTAGAGATACATAATATTAAATAGTTGTTCGTAAAAAAATTGCATATTGGTGAATTCATCAACAGAGTAAAGTAAAAAGAGAAAATAATAGAAAAACTCAAGATTGGCAATTGGGAATGTGAGTCATGATCCTATGACTCCTATGTATTCACTGGCTTTCCTTAGTCACTATGATTTTTTGGATCTCAGTTTCCTCATCTGTCATAATCAAGAAGCTTGGACTCAAAAACCTCTAAAGATGCCCAAGTTCTAAAATCCTGTTTTTTACTGTGATGTTAATTCCATTATATTTGCACTTATTCCAGGCTACTAAAACCTGCCTGTCCCACAAGTTGCACATCTAATAGCATTCTATCCAGCAAGCTTTCTCTAATCATCGAGACAAAAATAAAGTAGCTTTTCTTTAAATACCTATAGCTTGCATATAGTAATTTTGCAGTATTTATTTTGATCTATTTGGTCCTTATCAATTCATTTGTCTTGGTTCCATACAAGAAGTCAGGGGTCGTTTTGATGACTCCCCTCCTTCTGCATTACCCCTACCGCAAGGGCCTTCTAGTGCCACATATACATGGAGGGTATAGTAAAAGTTCTGTAAAAGTGTGCTGACCCAAACTTGAATCTTATCTTGCCTAAAAGAGCTACTAAATCTTCTTCTTAACTTACTTGATTATTTGGCCTTATCAATACTTCAGATATTCCCTAGAAATCTCAGCTCTGAATAAATCAGTGTTGATTTTTTGAACTTACTAATGATATGATCCTCTCAGTTTCAAATGTACTATCTACCATCCCAACTAATAACTCTAAATCTCTTTCATGGGCCAGATTCCCCTATCTCTGTCACTGGCCTTTAACAGAAACTTAGAGCAAAGCTTTTTTTCAGTATTTTCCCTACTTGTAAAATATTTTTTAACAATTTGAAAGAAAATAAAAATTATATTGTGAGGGGATTGCCTGTTTCTTTCAAATCACTGTATTGTACTTTTATCAGATCATTGTTCATGCTTCATTTTAATTGTACATTAATTTTTACTACACACTAGGCTATGAATTTCTAAGGACAGGGATTTTTGTCTTTAATCTCTGTTTACTCCGTACTTAATATAAAGCCTACCAGAGGACCCCACAGAGCATGAACTACCTGAATAAACAAGCTCTGTGCCAGGGCCTGGGTGGAATACATGAGAACTATAAATTGTGGTTGATGCCTGAGAAAAGCTCACAGTCTATTTATGATGACAATGTAGGTGTATAACATGTGGCAATAGAAAAATCACTGGGTAACACGTAGATCTTTTCTTTGAGGAAATTAAATCCTTCTTGATAGGACAAATCTAAATATTCAGCAAAGAAGGGATAGAAACCTGTCAGAAGAGGTATAGGGATATCAGAGTTAATTGATTGAGCCTATAATACTATTTATATACATCTCACAATATTGCAGAGTGTTTAAAAATGTGAAAATGGATGTATAGAGAATATAAACATGATAAATTAGTATTATTCTTGGTGAAAGTGAGAAACCCATAGGTAAAGGCTTGAAAAGAAACAAATCAAAATTAATGGCATTCTTCTGAGTGAATATTGATACCAACATAAATTATAATTTCTATAAAGTTCATGAAGTATAAATTAAAATTCTGCCCTACACAGCATTGCATAATGTATGTATGTAAATGTAAGTGATAACATGTTTTACTACTCTTAATTTATCATTTTCAAAATTAGAGATGTACATTTATCCATTGAAAATTATATTCTTTTCCAGAGATAATTCTTTTTTGAATATATATATATATATAATCTCACAGTCAGACAATATCTCTATACCTATATACAAACATATATTAATTGACTGTGATTATCCTAATTTCATGTTTATCTAATCTCTATTATGTGAAAATATTAGGGGGAAATATTCCAGCCTAAAATTTAAGGTCTTTAATATATTTGATATTAATAGTATGTTTTACTTTTCAAAACTAAGTCCACTAGTAATGCCACCTATTTCTGCATTCTACAGAATAATATCCAATTTATTTTTTCTAAATATTGTTCTTAATTGATGAATTAATGAGCTATAAATAGCTCATTTCCAAGTTTCTTAAAAATGATTATATATTTTTTTAGGAGTACTACACTAGAAAAATCCTGAAACATCAATATTAGTAAGATAACTTCTTACTAGTTTGGAATATATGAACATTTTCTCAGAACATCACAATAAAAAAATTCAAGAAATCTGAATTTTCCATTTCCATTTCAACATTCTAACCTCCACCTTAGAGGTTAGAGCCATCCTCCAAAAGCAAGATACTGGATTTTTTTTTGACCACCTGAAGTTGCACATTTCATGGAGCATAAAAACACTAATGGCTGAATAAGTACAGAAAACTGTTCCTTAATAGGTTTAATGTTACTATTATTATGGTTAACATGAATTCAACCTTGCTATTTGCCAGACACTGTGCTGATTGCCTTATGATCATTTTTTTCCTCATGTTTTTTCAATTTTATTTTTACAGATGAATGTCAGAACTATTATGTAACTTGGTCAGCATGACATGGCAAAATCAATTTAAAATACACTTTTTATGTCTTCAAGCCAGTGGTTCATAGACTACTCCAAGAAATTCTACTCTTGTTAAGCCACACTGTAATATATCTCATTACAATACAGTGAAAGGGACATGACAGTGCTTTTTGCAGGTCAAGAAGTATATCAAAGACATTGTAATACCAACAAGGACTATTTTGAGAATGAGTCTTGGAATAATGAGAATTTAGAAAGTACATGAGAATCTATATATGGTCCTGTACTGTAATAGCTAATACTTGCTAGGGAAATCATTTGGATGAGAGGAAATTCGTATAGAAATCAAACAATCTTCTTCTCCTTAATTCAGTTAGAATTATCACAGAAAATGTATTTTTCTGAATATTCTTTAAAATTCAAGCTTTTATGAACTCATCTAATATCTAATATCTAACTTGTACATCCTGTGTTAGGTAGATAACTAACAAGCTTGGAGCAGCTAACAGGAATCGTAGGAAGGAGGAAAGCAATGTCTTTAATAATTAGAGGAGCAGAATTTCATTCTCACCTTGCAGCCACTCCTGTATATTCTAGTTCCTTCATATGAGATATTAATATTATTTCACATTTCGTTTGAGATACCAGTGTATTTCTCATAAGATTTCTGTAAAATGCCAAAGAGCTATATACAATTGAAGTTTTAAATGTTCTGCTATGCAACACATGGCTGTTGTGGCAGAGCAAAAGTTCTGCATCAAGGGACCCGGAAGTCATCCTGCCACTCAAGATCTCCACAGAATAGCCCGCAGGTGAGTTCATTGTAGACCAGGTCTAATCAACTACATATAGATGATTGTTTAATGAACTGAATTATGATAAACAATTAAAAAAATCAAGTGATTGATTATAAGATGGTTATTGGATTCAAGCAAAGAGATTTATTATTGAGGCAAGTTTTAACTGGGTCACTCTCAAGCCTCATGAAATCTTCCTGCCTGAGACAGAATGTATCTCTTTTGTGTGCAGGATGTGATGAATAATAGCATGGTTTCTGGAGTCAAACAGATGACAAATTCCGACTCCATCATTTATTTGTTGTGTGACCCAGGGAAAGCTACTTAATCTAGATATGTGTGCTTCAATCTACTCTTTGTAAAATAGGGGAAATTATGGTTCCTAGCCCAATATATTGGAGGAAGAACTGAATGAAATAATATATGCAAAATAAGCAGTACTTAGGGCAGAGTAATTATTCATATTTTATATTAGTAGTACTAGTATTAGTAGTTGTAGCATGCTCCAAACAATGGTAACTCATAGACTCAAGACAACCATGTTTAAAAATTTTTTTGAATCTAAAAAAATATATTTTTTTTATTGAAGTATAGTTGATTTACAATGCTGTGCTAGTTTCTGGTGTACAGCAAAGATTCTGACCATCCTTGTCCATTTCTCTTTCTCTTTGATCATCTTGCTACAGAGATTATTTAGTAATCCTTGCATCATGTAGAGGTCACATGTGAAAGTAAGCAAGCTTAAAGGGAAAATTTTATTCCTTACAAGCAGCGTATCTTAACATTTTGGCTTTTTACACTCTTCAAAATCACTGAGGACCCCAAACAACATTTGTTTATTTGGGTGTTACCTATTACTATTTACTGAATTAGAAATTAAAACAGAAATTTTAGAAAATATTTGGTTAATTCATTTACCAAGGACATTAATATATTAATTACATGTTAACAAAAGTAAAGTATTTTATGACAAATAACCACATTTTGTAGCAAAAAATGTTGAGAATGACATCATTTTTGCAAATTTCTTTAATATTTGTCTTAGTAGAAGGCAACTGGATTTTCATATTTGCTTCTGCATTATATCTGCAGTAATATATGTTTCAGTTAAAATATGTGAAGTAAATCTGTAAATCATAATACAAGTATGTTTTTGGAAATGGAAGAAAACTTTAAGAGCCTTTTGGGATAATTATGAATATTATTCTTTGAAACTTCACTAAGCAGACAGGTATTAGTTCCTAAAACATAAATTGCAGTGTGGAATCTAAAATTATATTAAAGGTCTTTTTGTATTCTGCTATATTAATCAAATATTCTAACTTGTCCTTTGAATGCATCTTTTCTTTATACATGGGTTTCAAAATATTATGCAATTTTGCATAAAACTGGTTCATTGAGTTATACATACTTATCAATGTTGACACATTTCAATATACAATATTTAAAAAAAAAATATTTGTTTATATCACCACCAATCTCAAGAGAAAAATCTTTAGTGTTGGAAAGATTTCAAGCTTACATGGGAGGATACTATTTTTCCAGAATTCTAATATTCACTTGAAAGTTTGAATTTTATCATTAGCAAAAACATTGTCTCTTCTTTTCCTTAAGGTGACATTCATTTTTGAGCAATATCTGCCAAATCCCTATGTCTAAATAACTATAGTTTATCATAGTTTTTAAAGTAAAAATGACTTCTCATGGAAAAAAAAAATAGTTCAACCCTAAACTTAATCACACAACTACCTTATGCTCAAGGAAGTTACTTAAAGTTGGGTATGCAGCACAAGTGCTTTGTTAGCTCATCTCGTTTCTTCATACAGAATACTAAAAAGACTTGTATTGAAAAGCTGAGATTTCTAAAAGTGAATGTCCTTTACTGATTCATCAAAGCATTCTTAAATGATGTGTTTTTTTTCTTTTTTTAAACGTTATTATTATTATTATGCACTGGTAAAGAATACAATGAAAGCTAGTGAGGCTTGGTTTCACCACCTTAACTCATGCTAAGGCACTAGCAGTTTTGCCCATGATTGCCTTTGCACACTGAGTGAAAATATCTATTTAATGGAGATGGAAAATAGCGTTTTGGTATATTATGAGAAAAGTTTTGACCACAAGGACCCCCTGAAAGTGTCTTGGGGCCCTCTGCGATTTTATGGAGCTCTTTTAATGAACTGTTTTCTTAGAGCAGAATTTGAGCAGATTGGATCTTCCCTAAAATATTTTATTTTGAAAACTACAATTATTTCAGAATTTCTATTGACAACTTGTAAAATGTTCCTAGAGAACATTCAAACTAAAATAAAGAAACTTTATCAAAATTAAATGGTTTGCATAAAGTCACAAAAACACTAATGATAAAACAAAAATCATGTCTTTAGGTCAGCCTTAGCTTTTCTCTCCTGTACTATTTCCTCTTAATTTAACCTTGTAAAATTTGTCAAGGCATTGGTTCTTTCTAAACTATTTCCAACTTCTGACAAACAAATATTTGACAGAAATCTTTAAGATTTAGGAGTTACAGTCTTGAAATTATAAGAAATCACAAATTCATAACAAATTTGAGACAGCAAGGTGAAGAAAATATGATGCAATTAAAAGGTGAAACTACATTAATTATTCTCAATAAAAAATCACATATGTAAAAAGAATTTCTAAGCTACATGTTTTTAGCATAGCAGAATAGTCCATGCTGAAAGAATAAATTTTATTTTTTTCCTAGTGTTATTTATTATTAATCATTTATGGCTATCTGTGAAAATCCAATGCCTTTTTCTATTTAGACCAGCTAAACGTATAAGAAAGAGTTTTGCTTTTTTGGGAACATGATAAATTAATTATGAAAGGACTGCAATTTTGAATTGTACAGTACTGTTGCAAATACACTAATTAAAAAGTAAAGTATTAACATGGTTTTTCCAAAGAGTTTTTTCTATTTTCCTATGTATGCTTCAATAAAATTCATCGAATGCTTAAGGATTTTAAAAGTTATAAGCATGAAAATATTTCCTTAGGAAAGCCAATATATGTATGTATGTGTATATATATATATAATTTCTTAACAGTAAGGAACCTGGACAGTACAAATGTGGTTTTCAAATTTCAAGGATTTTGGTCAAACTAAGCCTGAGGTTTGTATCTTTTCTGATTAATCAAAAATATAATATTTTACCTTATAGTCTGATAATTTTTGGAACATATCTCCAAAGACCACATAGTCTTTGTCTCCATAGCCCTCTGTGCCAAACATAGTGCTTTCCATATAGTGCACATAATAAATGCTGGTCAAAATGAATTTTTAAATGAACATTCAGAAATCCCCATTTTCCTGGTAGAATAATGTTCATATGACCTATGAAAGATGGAGAGTAAGATGAAGAATGGACCATTTAGATTTCATTTTCCAGAACACATGGCCTTTTTATATGCCAGCATAATGGATACACAGGTGCAGGGAAGTTGGATGATTTTTCTCCTGGGCTGTTCCATATTTATCATCTATGTTGTCACTGTGTACACAAGGTCTATGCACTTTATAAGAGGATTTCTGCCTAGAAAGCTATATTTTATTTTTCTGCTAAGATGATCAGCATAAAAATGATAAGTGTTTGCAGCCTGAGTTTCAAAGTAGTTCCTGAAACTAGAGCATTTTATTCTCAGTCTTAATGGAGCCACCAGCGTAGCCAATTGTTTAATGCTTATTTCAGTTGTATAGATATGAAAGCCCTGAAGACTCACTTGGTTTAAAATTAATAAACTGAGCAAAGGAAAAGGCCAATTTGCTATTTATATGAGTCAAAAGGATGCACAAATAAGCTACTGCCCAATTTACGATTATATTTACACAGCAAAATAAAACAGTGCTACTCTATTTCCTTCCAAGGATATTGTAAATTAAGGTAACTGTGAAAATTACTATGAAGTGTTTTGATATCAAAAGGAAGGATAGTGAAAATGCAGTATCATTCTTGTTACCATTCATGAATAGGTCAATTGAACAATATTTTGGGGTGCCCATCTGCTCATTCCAGTATAAGGGGTTCAAACTAGAGATTAAATTGTAGATACTCCTGAATATCAATAGTTGAACTACAGTATTTCTAACAGCCTTTTCACATCTCTGTAGAAAAGGTTGAATCAAGTATGAAGTAAACAAAATTACACAATTCAAGAGAAAATACTGACTTCATTGAACTATAATTCTTTGAATGATATTTACCTCCATCAGTTATATTATTAAATACTTATGGAGAGTGATAAATAGATTAAGTTTTATTTGTTAAATTTTGGATTCTTAATCTTTATATTTTTGTGGTGTATTTTTCTTAAGTTTAAAAATGCTTTAAAAAGATGAAAATAGAACAGATTAGGAGGTAAAATTTGAAGAGTAAGGACTGAAGTTTATTTCTAAATATTTTTTGACAACAAAATAATGAAGGACTAAGTTTTTAGACATTCTACTCAATATTAATTTTAAAATACACTTTCTTAAAAATCTTAAATTCCATCTTTCTTTTGTAGTGATGTTTATATCTCAAAAAATTGTGTAGGAAGTAATTATAATATGATGTATTTTTAAATAAATAGATATTGATATTCAAGCATTCAAACTGTATTTCCTGTAAGGAATATAAGAAGGTGTCATTTGATGGCATGTAATTTAGAGAAGACTTTTTTTTTAGGGTAACATTTTCTCTAAGTGGAAAAGCCTTTGCTAATGACAATGTATGTGCTAGAGTGGAATTATTCTGAGTACTATTACCTAGCACAGTTTTTAAATTTAGAGTCTGAAAACTCTATTCTGATGGGAATAAGAGTTTTTATAATAATTTTAATAGTACTTTTACTTATTAATGTTTATATAATACTTTTACTTATTACAGTGAATGTTTCCATCTCTTTTTAAAATCTTCTCTTGTAATGATTCCACTGAAAAGTTGAAATTGTTAAAATTTCTCTAACTCATGATAATGATGACCAAAAAAATACTACAGCTATTGAACATTTATTATGAACCAAACAACACACCGGACACTGTACATGCATGATCTTTGTTAATCCTCACAGTGACCTCTAGGCAAAAACCACAATACATTCAATTCACAGATGAGAAAAGGGTCTCTGGGAGTTTAAATAACTTTTCTAAGGTTGCACACTAGTAAGTGACAAACCTGGGATTCAAACCCAGGGCATTTTCTAGTGTGAATGATTTCCTCTGAATTTAGCTGGAATTTGACTTGTGAAGAAGTTGATTGTAAAAATCACAATGAACTGTAATGTATAGCTAAGTATCCTTATGCTATGTTTATATTAAGTATCATTTAGATGATATTTTAGGTCAGCAAGATCTGTTTAATGAAGGTCTGTTCATTCTGTATTATTTCACTGTTTCCCAAAACATAATCTGCTGTCAAACAGGATGAGGCATTTATAAAAGAGAATGATGCCATATAATTATATATATCACCATCTATCAATGGTGAACAAGGCTTATGAGCTCTAATCTAGTATTTGAATCGACTCAGTGCTTAAAATGGTTACATTGGGATCTGTTACAGTTTAGGATATTAGTCAATTTTCTTCCTGGGTTAATAGGCTAAGTAATTTTCATTCTGTATTAAGGCAATAAGGACTCAGTTTATAAGAACTAAATATATCTTAGTAAGGTCACTCATGGCTTTTTCTTTACCTAAGAGAAGAAATTTTAAAGAATTATGAACTTGGATTATTAGAACTCTTTTTCCATCTATAACACCTTTCATTGTGCAATATTTACTGAGTAATACCAAGATCTAGGCACTGTTCTGGAACCTGAAATATAGTTTTCTCTGTGGTCTCATGTGCTTACATTTGCAGGTGGGGAATGAAGAAGGAGACAGACAATAGATGAGAAAAATATATATGACAAAATAATGAAGTGACATTATATAGTAAAAACAAAGTGGGAGCTGCAATGTAGAATAATAGGGCCGGAGGAGTGTCTTTATGAGCAGGTAACACTAAGCTAAGGACAGAAGGGACAGACAGTTGCAAACAAAGGTGGAATTTGGCTTTTAACAACAAACAAATGACAACAACCAAACAGAAAAAAGTCCTATATTTCTGAATTGTATGGAAAATGTAAGAGAGTGAATTGAGATAAATTCAGAGGGTATTAGACAGGGGGCAGATGCTATCAAGATATTTACATTTTACACACAAATACATACACACTTGCACACATGCATCAGCTTCATTAGGACATACCTCTTTGAGTGGTGCCACAGATCTTAACACTGAAAATCTGGAGATATCACAGATTGGCGTTTGCTCATCAAGAGGACATACGTCTCTACATAAATTGGGTGAAGTTTCTAATTTTCACAACTAAGTAGTTGGATATTTTTTCTTGGTTAAGGACTTCAGCTGATGGAGCTTTAGCAGGATTTTCTCTTATGCAGAATTTAAAATGTATCCTACTCAAAGTACCGTCATTGTACGAGATAGCCATGGGGGAAAACATTCAGTTAGACTGTCACAGAATGTCACAGAATAAGGTTTAAATATGAATGCTGTTCAAAATCTGGATAACTGTGCAACAATGTTAGAATACCATAAGAATAGTTGCATAAATAGACACTGGCAATTGTATAAGAGTGATATTTCTTTGATAATGTTCTGATGATACACATATCCATGAATAAACTTGTGTCATCTTGTTGCAACTAGTATGTTAAAAAAATAAGAGAAAGAGAAATGCAAGCAGATATATTTTCAACATAATTTTTATTGGCCTCCTCTATTAATATTATTGTTACCACATTCCAGAAGAAAATACATATACATGAAAGCACAGGTAGCCTAATTCAGAAAACAATTTGGTATGCTCTGTAAGACTTAATGCTACATCTGATACCTATCATATCTGAATAAAAGTGGTGATTTCTTAGCTTCTTTATTGCTTACTAGAAGTAGACAAGATATCACATTGGACTTAGCTAAAATAAGTATACTTCCTAGAATATTTCGGGCTTATTGACATCATTATCCTGCTACTACTATGAAATGTAAATATTTCTTTCCCAAACACTCTCTTGCTTTGAAGATTATGGTATCCCTATAATACAGCACCAACCGGGTATTATTCATATTGGGATAGACTCCATGATTTACAACTTGTACCTTGCAACAAATTGCAGTTTGTGAATTGAAAATCATTTTAGACAGGGATAAAAATATTCCTACTCTCCAAGTATTTACCATATTATAAATTTAAGAATGTACATTCTAATCCTTACCTAGAATCAAGTTAAAAAAAATGTACAGAAGAAATACATTAAATAGTGAATGTAATTCCCTTAAATTTTATATTATTAATTTAAAACTTTTTATCAAACTAAACTTATGTTCTATCACTATTCTTCTTAAAGCCTTCCAGTAAGTCCTCAGTGCAAATTAGAATAGAATTTAAATATGTTAACTGGCCTGAAAGACTGTGCATAGCCTGATTTCCATTTACTTCTCCAAACTCATTTCACTCTGCCTTTCTTCCTCCAACTGCTGTACTCTACTTACACTGGTCTCCTCTCTCCCTTGAACACATCAATCTCATTTCTGTCTCTGGGCCTGGGAACATTCGTTTCTTTGTCCCTGAAAGCTACTCTTGCTGGACTTACCATTACTGCTTATACTAATTACATGGTTCTCATGTTGAATTTCACCTAATTGTGAGAACTTTTTTAACCACCCAAGTGAAAGCAACCACCAAACACCTTCCACACAGATCATTCTAGTTCTACTCTATCTCATGGCTCTTTTCAAATTTCATTCATATTACCCCCATTTTAATAGATAATTCAATCAGGAATTATATCACCCACTTTATACTTTAATTTCCATCTCACTGTGCAGAAATTTTAAATGCTGTATGGATAGAAATAATGCTTTTTCTATTCACCACTGTTACCATAAGAAACCACAATAGTGCCTGGCGCATGACATATTGTCCATGAATAATAATTTGGAAGACAAAGACAATTAAAAATTGCAATTTTTAGATCCTGAAAGAGTTGCCTTTACTATCATATCTGCTTGCACTAGAGATGCTACAAGAAAAGTCACAAGCATCCATTTACTGTATTTATTGTAGAAATGTTTTCAAGGGTTTTTCACTAATTACTTTGTGGTCTTAATGAAAAGTCTATCAACATTAAGAAAACTAGTATTTGTTTTAAACATTTGTTTGTTCTGTTTCTTGTGCACTTTATCATTCTTGTGAAAGTATTGTTCTCTTTTCTTTAGTTACTAAGGATTTCAAATCAAACTTATGACACTACTCCAGTGACATGCAGGGTCATCGGATGTAAATATCTACATGTCATTTTTATCTGTCTTAATTTTTCTTCCTTTGAATTCCACTTATCCAACTTTCACAATAATTTTATAAATACATCTTATATATTTATAATATTATAATGGCCTTAAATATTATGTGGAATAAAAAAGTGAATAAAACTTTCTGTCCTAACACTGAATGACCACTTCAAAATTTTTGGAAATATGAAACAACAACAATAGTTTTGAAGCTGACCCAACTAATATTTATTAGTTACCTTTTATGTAATGTGTTATTCTAAATATTTCCATTAACTTTTTAAAGAATTCTAATATCATCTCTTAGGGAGACATATTGTTTGTCTAACTTACAGATAAGAAAGCCAAGAAAAGCATACAGGTTAAGTAAATGACCTTAAGAGAAGAAATCTGTGAGTGATAAAATTGAATCATTAAGTCCTACACTTATGCCTCAAAATTCAGGGTTTTTTTATTTCAGATATTCCCTAGAGCCATCACTGAGATATTGTGCATTCCACTAAAACCTAAGGACAATTACAAGAGATGTGTTTACTTTTTAAGGATGAAAATATTGATGTTAGCAAGAGTCACAAAATTTAGGACTACTTATCTTTGTCTCTTTCTTTAAAATATTTACAGTGACCTCTAGCATAAACTGATCACAATGCTGTCTGAGGATTCTCTTCTAAGCCCAAACCCTTAATTGTGGTACTGCATAGGCAGTGTGTATATTTTTGTTGTTCAGTGCTTATGAGCAGACACCTGTCTTAAAGCCCTAGGGGGCAATAGCTCAGGCCAATTCCATGAGGCATCTGCTGCTGACCTTCTCAGGCTATGCTGGGTCTAATTTCCTCGGATTGATGTTAGAAGTCTTCTGTGACCCACACCCTCAAGCCTATCAGATCACATTGGTGACTGCATGTGATTTCAGGGTGGAACACTTCTCAAAATGGAAATGTCAAATTGCATGAACATGGTGACTGACGTATAAGGGACTTGAGGAAGCAAAACAATTTTATAATTTTAATACAAAAAAGAAAACTTGCTGTAGAGTTTCTGTGCTTTCGTGAAAGCACATTTTTCCTTCAGATGACCATCTCATGTTATCTTGATACACTCAATGCACCAAGTCCGGGAAGTCTTCACCTTCGCTCTTTGGAAAGAAACGTTGTCTCTTTATCTTAAATTAATTGTGTAAATTCCAAGAGATTTAAAAAGGAGTAGAGACACTTGGGGTAACCTGACAGTAGGCACCCTATTTGTTTTTGAAATTCACTAAGTTAGTGGAACACTTCCAAAGAAAGGCCTTTTTGATCTTAGGAAACAAGCTCTTTAAAAAATGTGCTCCCAGTTTAATATAAAATTCAACTTCTCTAATTACAGCTCTGTACCTGTGATTAGCATTAAATGAATTAATAGTATCTATTCTTCCTGAGAATGAATCTTCACTGGACTCGGTTGAGATCAAAAGGAAAAACATATTCAGACATTCCCTATTAAATCCCAATGCCCTCAAGCAAGTTGTCTGGCTGAAAGTTGGTACAAACTATTAAAGATGCCCCAGAGCAGCATGTTAGAGGATATCAATTAATACAAATGGCCAGATTTCTATTGCTCAATATGTCACTCCTTGCACAATCAGTACTATTGAATTATTAATAGTACAACATTCTGGGACTTGCCTCAATGATTTCCACTCAGAATTAAAGAAAAGTTTTAAGACATATGAGAACATATGCCAGGACGGCTAGAATTTTTGTCATGTCTGTTTCAAGATCCTCTTTTTGGCTAGAAATTATAAGATGATACCTAAGTTCTTTATTTGATATTAGAGATCATGGGTCCATGAGCTACTGTGATTGTATTTTGTACTCAACTGCAATAACTTCTCTCTCAGAGTAGGTAATTCAGAACAAAATTTCCAGAAATATCTCCTCTAAAGTCAACTTGCCTATGGATATACCTACTTGAAGGACTTCTTAGAGTTCCAGAAGAAGAAGAAGAAGAAAAAAAGAGCAGTTCATTCCTTGCCTTGCTATGGAAAGAGATGCAGCTTAGTATTCCAAAATCAATTGATATTCCAGGGTGATTAGATTCACCACTTTTCTGATTAAAAAGTTGTGCCAAGGAGATAGGAACACTGAAGTTAGTGCATAGTAACTGGTTTGTTAACATTGATTTTGTGAGAATAAATTGATTTATGGTAAGGTGAGTGCAAGGGAAGGAAAACTTGTTGAATATTTAATGACCTCACCTATATACTGTCTAAATAGAACTATGTGTATCGTCTCTTTGTGATGATTTCTTGCTGTGTGTTTTATACAATTTTAATGATTATGTAGTAAAACAGTAGGACTCTAATGTCTATTTTAAAAATATTCTCAGTAACACATTTTCAATGTATCATAAAAAATAATTCATTTTCACTATATAAAATTTTGGTCTTTGAAATGACAATATGTTTCAGCATTTGACAGGCAAAGGCATTTTTGAGAGATGCTCATGATAAGCTCAGCAGTTTTGTGCTTAAAAATTTAGGGTAAAAAGATTTTGACAAGCCTTAGAAACTTATACCCTGTCTATCTCAACAGGAGTAGATATTTTTAAATGATTAAATACCACTGTAGAACCTAATGAGGAAGCCAGTACAGTCACATGTTAGAAAACATCATACTTGATCATCTCTAATATTAATTATCTCTGAAATAACTAGAATTTAAAACCATTTAAATTAAGATCTGGTTAAACAAAATAATTAGCTATAAAAAAGTATATAGAGTTACAGACACTCCCCAAAATCCTAATATGAGAGAGTTAGAATGTGATAGAAATGAAAGAAAGAGTGAGAGCAAGAGAAGAGAAAAAGAAAAACTTGCATAATGAAATACCATTCATTTGTGGTCCAGTCACAAACAACCAAAAATACCCTAACTATTTTTGTTCTGAAATGTAAACATATTGACAATTAAGTGATCCTTCAGAGCATAAAAGGACTGCATGTTAAGAAGTAATATTGAGGATGGTCTAATTTAATTATTTTACATGTGGCTGTCCAGTTTTCCCAGCACCATTTATTTAAGAGACTGTCTTTTCTCCATTGTATATTCTTGCCTCCTTTAACATAGATTAATTGATCATAGCTGTGTCAGTTAATTTCTGGGATTTCTATACCATTCCATTGATCTGTAAGTCTGTTTTTGTGCTAGCACCATACTATTTTGATTACTGTAGCTTTATAGTATAGTCTGAAGTCAGGGAGCCTGATTCCTCTTTCTCAAGATTGCCTTGGAGCCACGCCTTCAAGATGGCAGAGGAGTAAGACGTGGAGATCACCTTCCTCAACACAAATACATCAAAACTACATCTACATGTGGAACAATTCCTACAGAACACCTACTGAATGCTGCCAGAAGACCTCAGACTTCCCAAAAGGCAAGAAACTCCCCATGTACCCTGGTAGGGCAAAAGAAAAAAAGGAAAAAAAAGAGACAAAAGAATAGGGACAGGACCTGCACTGCTGGGAGGGAGATGTAAAGGAGGAAACGTTTCCACACACTAGGAAGCCCCTTCACTGGTGGAGACAGGGGGTGGGCTGGGGGGAATCTTTGGAGCCACAGAGGAGAGTATAGATTCTCGGGTGGAGAGGGCAAAACAGAGAGATTCCCACACAGAAGATCAGTGCTGACCAGCACTCACCAGCCTAAGAGGCTTGTCTGCTCACCCACTGGGGCGGGTGGGTGTTGGGAGCTGAAGCTCGAGTTTCGGAGGTCTGATCCCAGGGAGAGGAGTGGGGTTGGCTGTGTGAACATAGCCTGAAGGGGGCTAGTGAACCACAGATAGCTGGGAGGGAGTCTGGGAAAAAGTCTGGATGTGCTGAAGAGGCAAGAGACCGTTGTTTCAGGGTGTGTGAGGAGACGGGATTCAGAGCACCACCTAAAGGAGCACCAGAGATGGGCACAAGCCACTGCTATAAGTGTGGGCACCAGAGACTGTCATGAAACGATAAGGCTGCTGCTACAGCCACCAGGAATCCTGTGTGCAAGCACAGGTCACTATCCACACCTCCCCTCCCAGGAGCCCAAGCAGCCCACCACTGCCAGGGTACCGTGATCCAGCAACAACTTCCCCAGGAGAACACACTGTGCACTCCAGGCTATTGCAATGTCATGCTGTCCTCTGCCACCGTGGGCTTGCCTCACATTACATACCCCTCCATACTCCTGGCCTGAGTGAGCCAGACCCCCTAATCAGCCGCTTCTTTAACCCCATCCTCTTTGGGGGGGTAACAGATGCCCTCAGGGGACTTACACACTGAGGTGGGGCCAAATCCAAAGTCGAACCCTGGGAGCTGTGCGAACAAAGAAGAGAAAGGGAAATCTCTCCCAGCAGCCTCAGGAGCAGCAGATTCAATCTCCACAATCAACTTGATGTACCCTGCATCTGTGGAATTCCTGAATAGACAACAAATCCCAAAATTGAGGTGGTAGACTTTGGGAGTAACTGTAAACTTGGGATTTGCTTTCTGCATCTAATTTGTTTCTGGTTTTATGTTTATCTTAGTTTAGTATTTAGAGCTTATTATCATTGGTAGATTTGTTTATTGATTTGGTTGCTCTCTTCCTTTTTAAATTTATATATATATATATATATATATATATATATATATATATATATATTCATTTTTCTATTTTTGTGAGTGTGTATGTGTATACTACTTTGTGCAATATTTTCTGTATAGCTTTCCTTTTGCCATTTGTCCTAGGGTTTTGACTGTCCTTTTTTTTTATTTTTTTGTATAGATTTTATTGCTTCCTATCATTGGTGGATTTGTTTTTTTGTTTGGTTGTTCTTTTCTTTCTCTCTCTTTTTCTTTTTCTTTATTACTTTTTTATTTTTTATTTTTAATAATTTCTTTTCTATTTTAAAACTTTATTTTATTATTTCTTCTTTCTTTCTTACTTACTTTCTTTCTTTCTCTTTCTCCATTTTCTTCTGAGCTGTGTAGCTGACATGGTCTTGGCACTCTGGCTGGGTGTCAGGCCTGAGCCTCTGAGGTGGGAGAGACGAGTTCAAGACATTGGTCCACCAGAGACCTCTCAGCCCCACATAATATCAAACAGAAAAAGCTATCCAAGATATCTCCATCTCAGTGCTAAGACCCAGCTCCACTCAATGACCAAGAAGCTAAGTGCTGGACACCCTATGCCAAACAACTAGCAACACAGGAACACAAACACACCCGTTAAAAGAGAGGCTATGTAAAATCATAATAAGTTAACAGACACACCAAAAATCACCACAGGACACGGTCTTGCTCACCAGAAAGACAAGATCCAGCCTCATCCACCAGAACAGAGTAACCAGTCCCCTCCACCCAGAAGCCTACACAACCCACTGAACCAAACTTAGCCACTGGGAGCAGACCCCAAAACAACGGGAATGACAAACCTGCAGCCTGTCAAATGGAGATGCCAAACACATTAACTTAAGCCAAATGAGAAGACAGAGAAATACACAGCAGATGAAGTAGCAAGGTAAAAATCTTCCACACAAAACAAATGACGAGGAAATAGGCAGTCTATCTGAAAAAGAATTAAGAGTAATGATAGTAAAGATGATCCAAAATCTTGGAAATAGACTGGAGAAAATACAAGAAATGTTTAACAAAGACCTGGAAGAACTAAAGAACAAACAAGCCATGATGAACAACACAATTAAAGAAATTAAAAATTATCTAGAAGGAATCAAGCAGAATAACTGAGGCAGTAGAACGTAAGTGAACTGCAAGATAAAATAGTGGAAATAACTACTGCAGAGCAGAATAAACAAAAAAGAATTGAGGAAAATCTCACAGACATCTGGGACAACATTAAATACACCAACATTCGAATTGTAGGGTTCCCAGAAGGAGAAGAGAAAAAGAAAGGGACTGAGAAAATATGTGAAGAGATTATAGTTGAAAACTTACCTAATATGTGAAAGGAAATAGTCAATCAAGTCCAGGAACTGCAGAGAGTCCCATACAGGATAAATCCAAGGGGAAATACACCAAGACACATATTAACTAAACTATCAAAAATTAAATACAAAGAAAAAATATTAAAAGCAACAAGGGAAAAGAAACAACTAACATACAAGGGAATCCCCATAAGGTTAAGAGCTTATCTTTCAGCAGAAACTCTGCAAGCAAGAAGGGACTGGCAGGATATATTTAAAGTGATGAAAGGGAAAAACTTACAACCAAGGTTACTCTACCCAGCAAGGATCTCATTCAGATTCAACAGAGAAATTAAAATCTTCACAGAGAAGCAGAAGCTAAAAGAATTCAGCACCACCAAACCAGCTCTAAAGGAACCTCTTTAGGCAGGAAACACAAGAGAAGGAAAGGACTTGCAATAAAAAAACCAAAACAATTAAGAAAATGGTAATAGGATCATACATATTGATAACTACCTTAAATGTAAATGGATTAAGTGTTCCAACCAAAAGACATAGACTGGCTGAATGTATACAAAAACAAGACCCATACATATGCTGTCTACAAAAGACAAACTTCAGAGCTAGGGACACATACAGACTGAAAGTGAGGGGATGGAAAAAGATATTCCATGCAAATGGCAATCAACAGAAAGCTGGAGTAGCAATATTTATATCAGACAAAATAGACTTAAAGATAAAAATTATTACAAGAGACAAAGAAGGACACTACATAATGATCAAGGGATCAATGCAAGAAGAAGATATAAGAATTACAAATGTTTATTCACCCAACGTAAGAGTACCTCAATATATAAGACAAATGCTAACAGCCATTAAAGGGAAAATCGACAGTAACACAATCACAATGGGGGACTTTAATACTCCAGTTTCACCAATGGACAGATCATTCAAAATGAAAAAAAAATAAGGAAACACAAGCTTCAAATGATACATTAAACAAGATGGACTTAGTTGATATTTATAGGACAATCTACTGGAAAACAGCAGATTACTCTTTCTTCTCCAGTGCTCATGGAACATTCTCCAGGATAGAACATATCTTGGGTCACAAATCAAGCTTTGGTAAATTTAAGAAAATTGAAACCGTATCATGTATCTTTCGACCACAACGCTATGAGACTACATATCAATTACAGAAAAAATTTAAAAAATGCAAACACATCGATGATAAACAATACACTACTGAAGAACCAAAAGATCACTGGAGAAATCAAAGAGGAAATCAAAAAGTACCAAAAACAAATGACAATGAAAACAGGATGACCCAAAACCTTTGTGATGTAGCAAAAGAAGTTATAAGAGGGAAGTTTATAACAATACAATTCTACCTCAAGAATCTAGAAACATCTCAAATAAACAACCTAAACTTATACCTAAATCAATTAGAGAAAGAAAAACAAAAGAAACCCCAAAGTTAGCAGAAGGAAAGAAATCATAAAGATCAGATCAGAAATAAATGAAAAATAAATGAAGGGAATGATAGCAAAGATAAATAAAAGTAAAAGGTGGTTCTTTGAGAAGATAAACAAAATTGATAAGCCATTAGCCAGACTCGTCAAAACAAAAAAAAAGGGAGAAGATTCAAATCAACAGAATTAGAAATGAAAAAGGAGAAGTAACAAATGACACTGTAGAAATACAAAGGATCATGAGACATTACTACAAGCAACTCTATGCCAATGAAAGGGACAACCTTGAAGAAATGGACAAATTCTTAGAACAGCACAAACTTCCAAGACTGAACCAGGAAGAAATAGAAAATATAAACAAACCAATCACAAGCCCTGAAATTGAAACTGTGATAAAAAATCTTCCAACAAACAAAAACACAGGACCATATGGCTTTACAGGCTAATTCTATCAAACATTTAGAGAAGAGCTAATACTTATCCGTCTCAAACTCTTGCAAAATATAGCAGAGGGAGGAACACTCCCAAACTCATTCTATGAGGCCACCATCGCCCTGATACAAAAACCAGAGGAAGAGCCACAGAAAAAAAAAAAGAAAACTACAGGCAAATACCACTGATGAACATAGCTGCAAAAAATCCTCAACAAAATACTAGCAAACAGAAGCCAACAGCACATTAAAAGGATCATACACTATGATCAAATGGGGTTTATTACAGGAATGCAAGGATTCTTCACTATAAGCAAATCATTCAATGTGATACACCATATTAACAAATTGAAGTCAACAAACCATATGATCATCTCAATAAATGCAGAAAAGGCTTTCAACAAAATTCAACACCCATTTATGATAAAAACCCTCCAGAAAGTAGGCAGAGACAGAATTTATCTTAACATAATAAAAGTCATATATGACAAACCCACAGCCAACATCATTCTCAATGCTGAAAAACAGAAACCATTTCCACTAAATTCTGGAATGAGACAAGGTTACCCACCCTGACCACTATCATTCAACATAGTTTTGGAAGTTTTAGCCCCAAAAATCAGAGAAGAAAAAGAAATAAAATGAATCCAAATCAGAAAAGAAGAAATAAAACTGTCATTCTTTGCAGATGACATGATACTATACATAAAGAATCCTAAATATGCCACCAGAAAACTACTAGAGCTAATCAATGAATTTGGTAAAGTAGCAGGATACAAAATTAAGGTACAGAAATCTCTTTCATTCCTATACATCAATGATGAATAATCTGAAAGAGAATTTAAGGCAACACTCCCATTTACCATTGCAACATAAAGAATAAAATACCTAGGAATAAACCTACCTAAGGAGACAAAAGACCTGTATGTAGAAAACTATAAGACACTGATGAAAGAAATGAAAGATGATACAAACAGATGGAGAGATATACCATGTTCTTGGATTGGAAGACTCAACATTCTGAAAATGACTATACTACCCAAAGCAATCTACAGATTCAATGCAATCCCTATCAAACTACCAATGGGATTTTTCACAGAACTAGAGCCAACGATTTCACTATTTGTATGGAAACACAAAAGACCCCAAAAAACCAAAGCAATCTTGAGAAAGAAAAACGGAGCTGGAGGAATCAAGCTCCCGGATTTAAGACTATACTACAAAGCTACAGTAATCAAGACAGTATGGTACTAGTAGAAAACCAGAAATATAGACAGAAAAGGATAGAAAGCCCAGAGATAAACCCACACAAATATGGTCATGTTATCTTTGATAAAGGAAGCAAGAATATACAATGGAGAAAAGATAACCTCTTCAATATGTGGTGCTGGGAAAACTGGAGAGCTACATGTAAAAGAATGAAAATGAACACTCTTAACCACATGCACAAAAATAAACTCAAACTAGTTTAAAGACCTAAATATAAGGCCAGACACTATAAAACTCTTAGAGGAAAACTTAGGAAGAACACTCCATGATATAAATCACAGCAAGATCTTTTTGACCCACCTCCTAGTTGAATGGAAATAAAAACAAAAATAAACAAATGGGACCTAATGAAATTTAAAAGCTTTTGCACAGCAATGGAAACCATAATCAAGACAAAAAGATACCATACAGAATGGGAGAAAACATTTACAAATGAAGCATCTGACAAAGGATTAATCTCCAAAATATATAAGCACCAAATGCAGCTCAATATGAAAAACACAAACAATGCCAAAAAAGAGCAGAAGATCTAAATAGACATTTCTCCAAAGAGCATATACAGATTGCCAACAAACACATGAAAATATCCTCAATATCACTAATCATTAGAGAAATGCAAATAAAAGCTACAGTGAGGTATCTCCTCACACCAGTCAGAATGGCCATCATCAAAAAATATACAAACAATAAATGCTGGAGAGGGTGTGGAGAAAAGGGAACCCTCTTGAACTGTTGGTGGGAAAATAAATTGATATGGCCACTATGGAGAACAGTATGGAAGTTCCTCAGAAAACTAAAAAGAGAACTACCATAAGACCCTGCAATCCCACTACTGGGCATATACCCTGAAAACACCATAATTCAAAAAGACTCATGTACCACGATGTTCATTGCAGCTCTATTTACAATATAGGACATGGAAGCAACCTAAGTGTCCATTGACAGATGAATGGATAAAGAAGATGTGGCACATATATACAAGGGAATCTTACTCAGGCATAAAAAAAAATGAAATTGAGTTATTTGTAGTGAGGTGGATGAAGCCTAGACCATCATACATTGTGAAGTAAGTCAGAAAGAGAAAAACAAATACCATATGCTAACACATATATATGGAATCTAAAAAAAAAAAAAAAAAAGATGCTTCTGAAGAACCTAGTGGCAGGACAGGAATAAAGACACAGACTTAGAGAATGAACTTAAGGATATGGGGAGGGGGAAGATTAAGCTGGGATGAAGTGAGAGAGTGGCATGGACATATATGCACGACCAAATGTAAAATAGATAGCTAGTGGGAAGCAGCCGTATAGCACTAGGAGATCACCTCAGTGGTTTATGTCCACCTAGAGGGGTGGGATAGGGAGGGTGGGAGGGAGATGCAAGAGGGAGACAATATATGGATGTATGCATATATATAGCTGATTCACTTTGTTATACAGCAGGAAGTAACACGCCATTGTAAAGCAATTATACTCCAATCAAGATGTTAAAAAAAAAAAAAAAGATTGCCTTGGCTATTCAGGATCTTTTGTGTTTCCATACAAATTTTAAGATTTTTGGCTCTAAATCTGCAGAAAATGCCATTGGTAATTTGATAGGGATTGCATTGAATCTATAGATTGCCTTGGATAGTATATCATTTTGACAATGTTGATTCTTCCAGTCCAAGAACATGGTATATCTTTCCATCTGTTTGTGTCATCTTAGATTACTTTCATCAGTGTCTTATAGTTTTTGGAGTACAGGTCTTTTACCTCCTTAGGTAAGTTTATTCTTAGGTATTTAATTCTTTTTGCTGCAATGATAAATATGATTTCTTCCTTAATTTCTCTTTCTGATTTTTCATTGTTACTGTATAGAAATGCAACAGATTTCCATATATTAATTTTGTATCCTGAAACTTTACCAAATTCACTCATGAACCCTAGTAATTTTCTGATGGCATCTTTAGGATTTCCTATGCATGGTATGATGTTATCTGCAAACAGTGGCTGCTTTACTTCTTCTTTTCCAATTTGGATTCCTTTTATTTCTTTTTCTTCTCTGATTGCCATGGTTAGGACTTCCAAAACTATGTTGACTAAAAGTAGCAACAGTGGACAATGTTGTCCTTTTCCTTATCTTAGAGGAAATGCTTTCATCTTTTTACCATTGAGTATGATGTTTGCTGTGTGTTTTTTATATATGTTCTTGATTATGTTGAGGTATGGTCACTCCATGCCCACTTTCTGGAGAGTTTTTATCATAATGGGTGTTGAATTTTGTCAAAAGCTTTTTCGGCATCTATTGAGATGGTCATATGGTTTTTACTTTTCAATTTGTTAATGTCATATATCACACTGATGGATTTGTGGATATTGAAGAATCCTAGCATCCCTGGGATAAATCCCACCTGATTATGTTTTATGATACTTTTAATATATTTTGGATTGGTTTTCTAGCATTTTGTTGAGATTTTTTGCTTCTATGTTCATCAGTGATATTTGCCTATAATTGTATTATTTTGTGTTGTTTCTTTGTCTAGTTTTAGGATCATGGTTATGGTGGCCTCACAGAATGAGTTTGGGAGTGTTCCTTCCTCTGTAATTTTTTGGAATAATTTCAGAAGGATAGGTGTTATCTCTTCTCTAAATATTTGTTAGAATTTTCCTGTGAAACCATCTGTTCCTAGACTTTTGATTGTTTGGAGTTCTGTAACCATAGTTTCAATTCTAATACTTGTGATTTTTCTGTTCATATTTTCTATTTCTTACTGGTTCAGTCTTGGGAGGTTGTACCTTTCTAAGAATTTGTCCATTTCTCTAAGTTTTCCATTTTATTGGCATGTAGTTGCCTGTAGAAATCTTTTATGATCCTTTGTATTTCTGTGGTGCCAATTGTAACTTATTCTTTTTTTATTGCTATTTTTATTGATTTAGTGTTAGAACATTCTCTACACCAACTACAAAAATAAACTCAAAATGTATTAAAGACCTAAAGCTAAGACAGGATATTGTAAAACTCTTAGAGGAAAACATAGACAGAATACTCTTTGACATAAATTGCAGCAATATATATTTTGGATCCACCTCCTAGAGTAATGAAAATAAAAACAAAAATAACCAAATGGGACCTAATTCTACTTGAAATCATTATTATTATTATTATTATTATTTTTGTGCTACACAGGCTTCTCACTGTTGTGGCCTCACCCATTGTGGAGCACAGGCTCTGGATGCGCAGGCTCAGTGTCCATGGCTCACAGGCCTAGCCGCTCTGCGGCATGTGCTATCTTCCCAGACTGGGGCATGAACCCGTGTCCCCTGCATCAGCAGGTGGACTCTCAACCACTGCACCACGAGGGAAGCCCTGAAATCTTTTGCATAGCAAAGGATACCATAAACAAAACCAAAATACGACACACATAATGGGAGAAAATATTTGCAAATGATGTGACCAACAAGGGATTAATCTCCAAAATATACAAGCAAGTCATGCAGCTCAATATCAAAAAAAAAAAAACTAAAAACAAAAAACAAGCAACCCAATCAAAAATGAGCAGAAGATCTAAGTAGACATTTCTCCAAAGAAGACATACAGATGGCCAAAAAGCACATGAAAAGATGTTCAACATCACTAATTATTAGAGAACTGCAAATCAAAACTACAATGAGGTATCACATTACACTTGTCAGAATGACCATTATCAAAAAGTCTACAACAATAAATGCTGGAGATGGTGTGGAGAAAAGGGAACCCTCCTACACTGTTGGTGGGAAGGTAAATGGGTAGAACCACTATGGAGAACATTATGGAGCTTCCTTAAAAAACTAAAAGTAGAGCTACTGTGTGATCCACAATCACACTTCTGAGCATAATTCGAAAAGACACATGCATGCTAATGTTCATTGCAGCACTATTTACAATAGTTAAGACATGGAAGTAACCTAAATGTCCCTTGACAGATGAATGGATAAAGAAGATGTGGTACATATATACAACGGAATATTACTCAGACATAAAAAAGAATGAAATAATGCCATCTGAAGGAACATGGGTAGACCTAGAGATTATCATACTAATAAGTCACACAGAGAAAGAAAATATATCACTTCTATGTGGAATCTAATAAATGATACAAATGAACTTATTTACAAAACAGAAACAAATTCACAGACTTCGTAAAGAAAGTTATGGTTACCTAAAGGGAAAGGTAGGGGAGAGGGATAAGTTAATAAGTTGGCATTAACATATACACACTACTGTATATAAAATAGAAAATCAACAAGGACCTACTGTATAGCACAGGGAATTCTACTCAGTACTCTGTTAAAACCTATATGGGAAAAGAATCCAAAAAAGAATAGATATATGCATATGTATAATTGAATCACTTTGCTGTACACCTGAAACTACCACAACATTGTAAGTCAACTATACTCAAATACAAAATAAAAATTTTTAAAAACTAATGGAGGGCTTCCCTGTTGGTGCAGTGGTTGAGAGTCTGCCTGCCGATGCATGGGACATGGGTTCGTGCCCCGGTGCGGGAAGATCCCACATGCCGCGGAGTGGCTGGGCCCGTGAGCCATGGCCGCTGAGCCTACACATCCGGAGCCTGTGCTCTGCAACGGAAGAGGCCACAACAGTGAGAGGTCCACATACCGCAAAAAGAAAACAACAACAACAACAACAAAAAACTAATGGATTCTCTTGAATAATGTTTTATACTATTCTGACTAATTTGTGTTATGTTAAAAACTACATTTTAAAAAAATTTTGTATTTGAAAATCAAAAAACAAATTTACTACATGTAAAAAAGGAATAATGTTGATATTAAACAGCAATTATGATTAAGGTGTTTTCACATTGAAAATGCACAAATAAATTAACGTAACTTACCTCTAAACAAATCTTGGATTTACAGAATTACAAAGGGAAGAATAATTCATCTAAGTTTATTTAGAATATTTAACGGGGAAAAATTTAAACTTTGCCATGCAAACATGTCTTCAATATTTCAGCTTGGCCATTCTCCCAACTGAATTCGTTCTTTCCCAGTGAGGGAAAGAGCATTAGGATATCTTTCTCATTCAGCACAGTTCTTTGCACATAGTGGTTGTTTAAATGTGTTTAATGGTGATCATGAAAAGAAAGCTGGTGATTAAGAATAAATTCTATATAAAAGATTGGTTCCTTGCTGAGCTCAAGATGTCACTGCCGTATTTTGTTAGTGCAGTGTCACACTTACTTTTAAATAAAAATATTAAGTAAGAATTCACAGTGTACTGAAGGTTCTTTGACTGTTTGGAGTCTTTTGTGTTTCCACATAAATTTTAGGATTGTGTTTCCTATTTATGTGAAGAATACATTGATATTTTGATATCTCCATTTGGTAGACTGCATTGACTCTGTAGATAGCTTTGGTGGCATGGACATTTTAAAAATTTCAATTCTTGGGATCCATAAACCCAGGATATATTTCTTTCCATTTGTGTGTATTTTCAATTTATTTCCTCAAAGTCTTGTATTGATAGTTTTCAGTGTACAGATCTTTGACCAATTTTGCTAAATATATTCTATAGTACTTTATTATTTTTGATGATATTGTGAATGAGATTATTTCTTTCTTTCTCAGATGGTTCATTTTAATATATAAAAGCATGTAAAATTTTTGTTGATTTTATAACCTGTAACATCACTGATTTTTAAATTTTTACTAATTCTTACTATTTTTGGTAAAGTCTTTCAGGTTTTTTATATATGTCATCTAAAAAGAGAGATAGTTTTAATTTTTCCTTTACAATTTGGATGACTTTTGTTTCTTTTTCTTCCCTAATTACTCTGTTTAAGCCTTCCAACACTATGTTGAATAAAAGTGTCAAGAGTGGGCACTCTTGTCTTGATCCAGATCTTAAAGGAAATGCTTTCAACTTTCCAGCATTGAGTATTATGTTAGCTGTGGGCTCATCATATATTTCTTTATTATGTTGAGGTACATTCCTTCTATACCCAGTTTTTTGAGAATCTTTATGATGAAAGAATTTTGAATTTTGTCAAATGTGTTTTCTTCATCTAATGAGATCATCATATGGTTTTTATTCTTCACTCTGTTAATGTGGTGTATGATAGTAATTGATAGAAATCTTACTTCTGGATATATACCCAAAGGAAATAAAAGCAGAATCAAAGAGATATTTGCATTCCCATGTTATTGCAGCATTATTCACAATAGCCAAGACATAGATAAAACCTAAGTGTCCATCAATGGATGAAAAGATAAACAAAATGTGAACACATGTTTCTATGTAATGGAATATTATTCATCCGTAAATAGGAAGGAAACTCTCTAAGTGAAATAAAGCAGACGGAGAAAAGCAAATACTGTATGATCTCTCTTATATGTGGAATCTAAAAGAGTCAGATTCCTATAAGTAGAGTAAAATTGTGATTTTCAAGGTCTAGGGAGTGGGAGAAATAAGATATTGGTCAAGGGGTACAAACTTTTAGTTATAAGATGAATAAACTCTGGGAATCTAATATTCACCATAGTGACTATAGTTAACAGTACTATATTGTATACTTGAAGTTTGCTTAGAGAGTGGATCTTAATATTCTCACCACACACACACACACACACACAGGTAACCATGTGAGGTGATGGATGTGTTAACTAATTTTGTCATGGTAATCTTTCACAATATATAGATATATCAAATAAAAAAATAATTCAGAGGATTGTGTGAGAATTAAAGTGATCAAGTGCCACCAAACAGATCCCTAGATGAAACTATTATAACCCTTTATGTGTTATTTTAATTTATACAAAATTTGTTTACTCAAAATTGTATAAATATGTTGATTTAGAAGCTAATTTGCGGCTAAGGTACAAATTTGGCCCAGAAGATTTTTGAGATACAATATGCCTGTTAGTTAAAACAAGACAGGTAACTCTGTCTATAATTGACTGAAATGGGATTTGTAGTTCTATAATTCTACAGGGAAAGCAATGTAACAGCTGCTAAATAACGTGATTCTTAAATGGAATTTTTTTAACAAGTAGTAAGGATTTTTAATTGATGTATTTAGCAGGTATTAAACAGCTCTCTACACTCATGTCCAGTAAGAGGTGGTTGTCATGTGTCCCATGCTGTTATACCATATGGCAGAAATGCTCACATTGAAAATTCCTTCCATTTGGATCCAATCAAAATCCCTGACTAATTCAGACTTGCAATTGGAAGTGTTGTAAAGAAATATGAACAAAATACCATTCCAAAATTAAGGTTTTCCCCTCTACCTTTCGATAGCTTAGATAAAGCATATGTAGCCAAGTTTTATTTGAGGATTAAGGTCATGATAATTTTCCTTCATGTATTAGTTGAGATCAGATAAAACATTATTTTTAAAAACTTCCTTTAAGAGTAGTGGACGGGCCTCCCTGGTGGCGCAAGTGGTTGAGAGTCCGCCTGCCGATGCAGGGGATACGGGTTCGTGCCCCGGTCTGGGAGGATCCCATATGCCGCGGAGCGGCTGGGCCCGTGAGCCATGGCCGCTGAGCCTGCGCATCCGGAGCCTGCGCGTCCGGAGCCTGTGCTCCGCGATGGGGGAGGCCACGGCAGTGAGAGGCCCGCATACCGCAAAAAAAAAAAAAAAAAAAAAAAAAAAAAAAAAAAAAAGAGTAGTGGACATTTCACAATGAAAACAAAGAGGATTAACTATATCAAATATGTGAGAACAGTTTATAAATATTAAAGTTTGATATAAATGAAGCATACTTGGTACTATTTGTAGAAGTCATATATTTTAGAAGCAATTCTTTAATATGTAGCAAGAGTCTTGATTATTTTTAGCTTTTTTTAGTAGCCGTATTTTTATATCTTTTGTGATGAATTCCCTTATGAAGGGACCAAGGCAGCAGTAGTGAAGTGTGGTAGAAAAAGCTTAGGATTTGTTGGCAGTTTATCTAAGTTTAAATCCTGGATCTGAACGTCTTAGCTTTGTGTTTCACCTAAACTTTCTAAACTTTAGCACTCTATTCAGGAAAATGTGCATAATTCAATGATCATTGCTGTTTGGAAAAACTTCAATAAAAGTCATCTAAACCTACTGCAGTGTGTGACACATTTCATTATTTGATAAATATTCAAAAAATAATGAGATTTAAAAAATTCTACAGGAGATTACATTTGTAATTGTAATTATTATTGTATTATTTAATTATTAATTATTTAATTATGAAATTAAAATAATTGCTATTATTTTTCTTCTGATTAAGTATCTGGAATTAAAATAGTCTCATAAAATTGTACAGCAATTAAAAAAATCAAATCTATTTCTGTCGTGAGTTGTGAGAACTGATAAAAATTAAAGCTTTTTTTGAACCGATGTCTATGTTTATTAAATTATATTTATACATTGTCACTGCCCTGAACTGAAGAATTAAAATATAGTTTTGTCATTTTTAGAGAAAAGAAGCATTCTTCTTGTTTTACAATTGTGCCCGTGTGTGTGAAGGAAGCAGATGGTGGAGCAGAGGGATGAGATGGTTCACATATATTATCAACTACACAGCATATAAATCAATACTCTTAAAACACAAATTTAACTTAAGAATGACTTGATCAGATTCAGTATAAAAGTTATGTCATCTCCAACATAAAATATGCAGTTACTAGAATAATCGTTTTGGTGTTTTTTGTTTTTTTAACTATAGTAGATAATTTAAATGAAATATATAAATTATAGATATACTATCCAGGTAGTTAATAGTATGTGGAAGTTAATGAGATTCTGATTTAGAAGAATGCTATTTCCACAAATTAATCTTCACCCTGAGGACTGAGAAATCTTTACCGAATATATAAAAGGAAGACTGTATCTTTGCTGAATTTCATCCATGCTTGACATTATAACATTTTGCCACTAGAGCTCATTGTTGCTCTTTCTATAGATTCCAGGGTTCAATTTTCCTTTCCCTTTCTCCCTTCCTTCCTTCCCTCCTTCCTTCCTTTCTTTCTTACTTTCTTGCTTTCTTTCTCTTTCTTCCTTCTTTCCTTTCTTTTTTAAATTTTCTTCCTTCCTTCCCTTCTTCCTTCCAGCCTGCCGGCTTTTCTGCCTTCCTTCCATCTTTCTATCTTTCTATTCTTTTTCCTTAAATTATTCTGCAAGGTGGTATAGTAAACTCTGAAAAATGTTGCATTCTAAAAATATATTGATATTTAAGCAGGAAAATATCCCAAGATCCAGAATCTCCTTCTAAAAGTATGATAAGATATCCAAATGATGAGGATTTCTTTTTTTTAATATATATATATTTTCAATTTTTTATTTTTTTGCCACACTGTACAGCATGTGGCATCTTAGTTCACCCTCCACCAGGGATTAAATACATGCCCCCTGCAGTGAAAGCACCAGAGTCTTAACCACTGGACTACCAGGGAAGTCCGAAGGTTTCTGATAATATAATACCTTACAGAATAGTTTGTACGAATATCAGCCTGGTAAACAAATGTCTTTTAAGGAAACATATTACACCATGTTTATAAAACATGTTAAATTGTTCCTTTGCAAGTATTCTCCAAGCTTGATCAATTTAATAACATATTCTAGAGAATTCTGCCATATATAATTTGGACTACTTAAAAATCATTTATACTGTAATTTCTTAAAACCTAACCTTTTTCAATTATATTCCAATATAGTTTAAATGTCTTATTTCTAAAAACCATTACCTAGACCAATAGCTCTTAAAGAGCTTTTGGATTCTTCATTTTACATCAAAAGAAGGCTCTGCCATGTCAAATTGAGAATTTGTCATCTTCAAGTCTCTGTTTTATCCGAAAACAAATAAAAAATATTTAAACTATATGAGGAGAATATATACAGAGATAAAATAAGTTCCTTCCACTTTCTGCTTTATCCTTGCTCTCTCATACATGTCAAATTAGCACATGCCCTTCTGCTCTCCTAATAACTTGGAAACTGTCTAAGTCGAACTCCAAATTCAGTCAAATAGAAAATGATCTTCTTTATCGTTGACCAAAACTCACTGAATGTGTGTAAGACTTTCCCAGGTACTGTTAGATAACAGAAGGCCAAACAAAATATCCAAATAATAAAATGATCGCTATTTATACTAATTTAGTAATTATAAAGTTATCATGGTTCACACATACCTATTAAACTATAGATACTCTTTCCCTAGGAAAACTCCCACTTGGAAATTTCCAGTAGCCCAAAGCAAGTCAAAATCCCAATCTAAAACTTTCCTAACTAGCTGGGAGATTGATTTCCAACTCATGCCCTCTTTCATTTTTTCTCAATAAACCTTTGATGAAAAACATAATGTTAAAATGTGTGTGTGCATGCTACATACACACACAGACACACACACACCCCTCTCGTTTGCCCACATGCATTTATGAAAGTATATTTCATAAAAGAACAGAGTACTCTTTTTAAATTTATTTTATTGAAGTGTAGTTGATTTACAAAGTTGTGTTAATTTCTGCTGTACAGCAAAGTGATTCAGTTATACATATACATACATACTTTTTCATATTCCTTCCCATTATGCTTTATCACGGGATATTGAATATACTTCCCTGTGCTAGAGGACCTTGTTGTTTATCCATTCTACATATAATAGTTTGTATCTGCTAATCCCAAACTCCCAGTCCATCCTTCACCTGCTCCCCCTTCCCCTTGGTAACCACAAACCTGAAGAACAGAGTACTTTAATCTGGTTCTTGCAAGGGTTTGCCCCACTTCAATTCAGATGCAAGTCTTATGTTTCAAGCCCACCTACCTCCACCCTCAACTAATTGAGACTCTTATTTAGTGATCAAAGTAAAAACTTTCCTTCTGCTCTACCCTCTGCTTCACTGAGGTAGAAATCTAAGCATTTCTCTTATAAATCTCCAGTTCCCTGGATGTAAAATAATGGATAGTCAAATTGCTTATGTACTTTTATAAAACACCAGGTTATGAAAAGAAATTGGGCTTAGAATTTATGTTCATATTTTAATAACTGGTATAGGTAACTTTCCTATTTTTTGCCTAGTTAATTTTATATGCTGAGAGAGTTCCCAGAGATACAGGCAGGGTAAGGGGTAGGAGAAGGAAGATGGACAATGTAATTTGAATGAGAAAGATGTGCTGTGATACTTTTCCTCTCAAATTACCTGACAATTCAAGAGACATGGGTTATATATTAAGGAAAGAATGTAGTTCCAGACAACATATTCCTGTCTGCCTGGGACTGTCTTAGATAAATGGACAGCTTTCTATACAGTGGAATTTAGATATTATATTCACGATAAAGGGTTTGACTGACACATCAGTATCTGAATAATACCTGGCATATCATTACCTTCATGAAAATAAGGACAGCCATCCTAAAATCATCAGCTGAGCTTTTGGCTGGGGGTGAGCCTGAATAACTAAAATCAGGAGTGCCGAACATGCTTAACATTTCCACAAAAATCCACAGATCAGAGAAGTAATATGTGAAAACTATATAAAGTAAATGTAAAACAATATAAAGTAAACATAAAACAACTATCAATAATTTTTTTTGAATTATTTCACTCATGAATTGTTTTATGAAACATAAAATCTTTCAAACCTTTTTATTTTATAACATATGCACAAGAGTAGTGAATCATAATAAGAATTATATCTACCTGAAAACTTTAAAAAGTTAAATGTTCAGAAAATATAAAGGATGGTTATTGTTAACAGATGATAGTACTTGGATTTCATTCTTTTTTTTTTCTATTTTTTGTCATTTTACTTTCCTTAGAATATTTCAATAATCATGTTCATTATTTTCACAAAAAATAGTAAGCACTATTCTCAAAGTAATTAACATATTTAATTTATCTTCAACTATAGGAAACACACTCATCCTTAAAGCCTAGCTATTTTTCACTGTACCATCTTTTTCAACTCTCCAACGCCTGTCCCACTCCAGGTTTCAGCCAATCCTTTGGGGATTTAAAATTTCCAAATTTTTGAGAGTTCCATCAAATTTGTTTTCATTATGAGATAACTTTACGACATAAAGTAAAAAGTCATCAACATCAACACAGACAATGCAGTGTGAAGGTTCTTTATGATACTCTGCCTTCTTTTTTGATCCTAAGACAAGGCTTGGTTCTTGGAAACTAAAAATTTCTGGTCTCATTGGAACAGTGTTTTATAAAAGGAGTTGATGCCTATGTGAATACAGTGTGCACAATTATGCAAGTAGTTGTTAACCTTTAAGCTGTATCCAGCTCCTCCTGAGCACAATCATTTACTTGGGGATATCAAGTTAACATCAACTGAGCTGGTATCATCTTACAGACCTATGAATGTATTATTTGGCATTTACAGTCTATGGTCTCTTCACCTGCGTGTTATTTTCCTGTAGTTCAAGAACTCAAGACTATGTCTTCTTATACAGTAAAGCTGAACAAAAAAATTTGATGTTCCTCTTTTCTTTTACAGAAGACACTGATTTCCCCAGTGGTTGCATAGAATTGTTTCAAATTCCTGGGCAATGTAGTTCCAAAGTCTATACTTATTTGAATTATGCAGATAAGATTTTAAAGAAATCCTCTTCATTTTCTTTATTATTTTACCTGTGGGAACAATTCATGTTTTGAATGTGCGCATGTGTGTGTGTGTTTGAGGAAGGGTTATAGAATTATGTGTTAGTCCATGTAATAAACAAAGAGAGTCTGTATTGATCAGCAGAATAGTTAGAAAGTGCTACTTCTTGACCATAAGGGGTAGAGGAGGTTCTTTTTGTGCAATATATTTTCAAATGTTTCTATATGAATTGTTTGTTTTTGTGCTTTATTTCTGGTCATTTATTTTTCTATTTTAAATCTTCTTTCCAGAAAATATCAACCAATTCTTAGGCTGTACCAGTTTCCTGACAAGCTGAAATGAGCAAACACAATGAACACATTTTATCACATGCTCAAATGCTGTTTAGATATCTTGAATAAAATGAAAGAAACTCACATATATCTACAACTACCTCAAACTTCACAAATATCTATTAAGGAGTTTATACTTTTCTTTGTTTATCTTCAACCAGCTGAACTGGCCATTCTATTTACAATGAGCTGGTCAGAAACCTGTGTGTCATCCATGAATTTACTATTTTCCACATCCTTACTTCCAAATAACCATCCCTTAAAGATCACTTAATATTGATTTCTTTTCTTCGTACCCCTAACACTTTGCTACTGTGGTTTTGCATTTTCTTTCTTGTGGTTTACTGTAGTAGCCTAACTTGTCCACACTCTTGAAAACTTCCAGGCATGAACCGACATTTTACTGAAGAGGATAACCAGATGGCAAATAAGTGCACGTAAAGTTGTTCAACATCATTCATCATCAGGGAAATGTAAAAACCCCCATGGGATTTCACTAAATATCTATCAAAATGACTAAAATAAAAAAAAACTGTGAAAACATCAAATGCTAAGGAGGATGCAGAGAAACAGGGTCCCTCATGCTTTGCTGATAGGTATGTAAAGTGATGTAACTTCTTTGAAAACACTTTGGCAGTTTTATTATAAAACTAAACATGCAACATGCAAGACTTATGTTTACACACAGACCTGTACATACATGAATGTTTAGAGCAGCTTTAATCATAATAGCTAAAATCTAGAGACAATCTGGATGTGTTTAAACAGGTATATGCTTAAACAAACTGTGATACAGCCATGCCATGGAACACTGCTTGACAAAAAAATGCAACAAGCTACTAATACATGTAATAACCCGGATTAGTCTCCAGAGAATCATGCTGATTCACGTCAATCCCAAAATGTTATATACTGTATGAATCCATTTCAATAACAACATTGAAATGACAAAATTATAGAACTAGAGAACAGGTCAGCGGTTACCAAAGGTTAAGGACCTGGCAGGAAGCAAAGAAAAGAAGAAATCAGATTAGAAAAAGGCAATACAAGGGATCCTTGTGGTCATGGAACTATTCTTTATCTTCACTGTGTGATGGGTGAATGAATCTACACATGTGATAAAATTGCACAGAACTAATCACACACAAGTACAAGTACATCTGGGAAAATTTGAACAATGTTGGTGTGAAGGGAGAGACTACTGAAATAGAGGAGAGAGATTGAAACAAAGGGCAAGAGAGTTTTTAAGCTCTGGGGCATGCTAGTGAGAAAGCACTGTTGGAAGTTAGTGGGGAGGTTGATCATGATAATGAGGCCATCTGTGTTTGCTAATTGTTGCTCATTGAAGTTAGGCTTCTACTCTCCTACAGAGACCCGGATATAGGTCACTACTTTAATGATTACATTTCAAAGGGATGGATCCCAGGTCCTTGAGAAGGACATTCCTGGGTTGTAGAAGATTTACATCTCAAAGAGGCAGAGAATTTACAATTTACAAAGAAATGCTCTTAAGAAAAGGGAGGTCAGGGGCCTAGATCAGGAAAAAAATAATACACATCTAAAATTTAGCTCAGTTGAGGGGAATGTTCAGGCTTTCTTGGTCATTTCCAATCCATTCCTCACACTGCAGCAATTTCTTTAATTTTTTTTTTGTGAAACAGCCATTAGAAGTTTTCCTGAATCCATTATACCTCTTCTTGGAAAACTTTGAAGGCATCTTCTACTAATGGTATTTTTATTATTCTATCTCACGCAGTGGACTGCAAGCTCTTTGAAAGCAAGTACTGTGTCCGTCACCTTGTGTTCTTTGCATTAGACTAGAACCTGGCACATAATTTTTTTATTCATTTGGCAAATCTCTATTAGGCAATTCAAATATGTCAGAAACTCTATAAACCCTCTTTGTCATGTCACTTGCTTTTTTTTTTCCTTTGGATTTCTTTCTTAATACTCACATATTTTGCAACTCAGAACAAAATTTGTGCACACACGTAGTTGTTATTTTTCCAAGTGAAAAAATAGTGTATGTTCACTCCATTCAGGATATTCAACAGACTTAAAATTTAATTAATACTTTTTGTTCCCTCCAAACCTGTTCCTTTTCCTTATTATTTATTGTAGTTAAGGATAACAATATTCATGTCATTACTCAAAACAAACAAACAAAAAATGAAGTCATCCTAAACCCTTCTTTCTTTTTCAGCTTGTGAACAAAGAGAAACAAACAACATTGTTCACCACCCAGTTCTACAAGGTTTAAATCATAACCCACTGCAATTGTCCACCTACCTGAACCCTGAGAGGAATTCAGGGTGAAAAACAGTCATTCTGTGCTTTGGATAAACAAGCAGATAGATAGTTAGACACATATCTCAGGAAAATTTCAATAACCCCAAATTTTCACATTTTCCCATACATAGAAAAGCACCAAAATCATTAACTTGAGATGCTTGTTCTTTGTGATTAGCAGTCATCCATAACAAGATGTATGCTTGACTGTATGTTTTTCTTAGCCAGAAAATTCATATATAAACTAGATTTTCTACAAACTACTGAGTTACTGAGAGGCTATCATCTCCCAGGTTATAGTCCACAGTAAGGTCCCTGAATAAAACTTAAAACACACAATTCTCATGCTGTGCATTTTTCTTTAAGTTGAAAAGCCCCTACTTTTATTTTGTGAGCAGGCCCTAATGATTGTGCCACTAAAGTGGCATTTCCATCTCCTCTTTTTCATACCTAAAGTCATTCCTTTAGGTCTTCAATAACCTGGTATTAATCTCTCTGACATGCCCAATCCTTTGTCCACATTCCAATCAAGTAATTAAAAAAAAAATAGAATCTAATCATGCCACAATTCTGAAGCACTTCCTACCCTCTCTTCCCTCTACCCCCATTACCAAATATAAACTCTAGAGTCCTTAGCATGGTATACAATGATCTTCAGGATCCAGCTCCCACCTCCCTCTCTAGATTCTTCACGTTCCTTCACTCATGTTATGCTCCAGAAATGAGCTTGCAGTCTCAATACTTCTGTGAGACTGCAAGCTTGCCCATGCTTTGGTATTTTTGCACATTTCTCTTTTTAATTTATTTTCCTGAAATGATCTCCCTCTCCTTTACCTCCCCCCACACGCTTGTCCTCAGTATATTACACAAAATAATCCTCCAAGTAGAAATACACCTTCAGTGGGAAAAGTTTCTCTGACTACACCCTACTCTTAACTTGATTTAAGTGAACACTATAGATTTCCATCTGCCTGTCTGTCTGTCTATCTATCTATCAATCATCTCTCTATCTCTTTAAAAGCTCTAATCAAACAAGTGTTACAGGAAATTAGGCACACTCAGAAAGGCAAGAAGATTCACAATCTACAAATATTGGAAATCATAAATACATGAAGGAACAAATGCAGAGCATCTCCTGATCCTTGTTCTTAAAATGAGAAACAGAACTGAGGGAGGTGTTTTCCATGCTTCACTGGCATGCCCAGGATTATTTACCAGAACACTTAAATGAAAAAGGTCACATGCAGTATATTACAGTCCTTTTCTTAACAGTGTGAATCATTTGAAACTAGTAATGTTGTAAAAAAAAAAAAAAAGTGAAGTTTCAAGAGCAGAACAAAATACATTGAAAAGACTTGAGCCCAAAATTCTTATTATAACTTGTGCTGTAAAAAATGTGCAGCTCAGATTTCATGCAATCTGTGAAGAAAATAAAATATAGCTTGCATAATGCATATCATAGTAATAACATTATTCATGATAGATGAATAAAGCTAAAGAATTTGCTTTATTACTCTGTGTCTTGTCTGAATAACGGCTAAAATGTACTTGTGTTTTCAATTAGTATCATTGCCTTTATATAGAGAGTCAAGTGCGGCCAAATTGCATAGAGAGGTGAACTGACAATTCGTCAATTCATTGGCTCAATTACACACCCAAAGAACCACTTTGGGTTTTAGATTCAGAGCAGATTATTTACACTGATTGAATTAACTAGTTCAGAGATAAATCTCCAACTCTGAGGACATAACTTGGAAATGAATATATACCTACGAATCATTTAAAAATTGTTGCTGGCTCAAACTTCTATGTTCTAAACTTCACAACTAACAAAACAAAAAGAAAGTTACCATATATTTTTGCTTATGGGTACTTTATCTAAGATATTGAAATTTAGGTAGGTGCTAGATTCCTAGATGATGTCCTTTAGAACTGGAATGAAGAGCGCTTTACAACACGGATAGGGAGATGTAGCTTTTATTTGCAAAAAATATCTGATTTCTCATAATGCTTTATTGCTTCCTAGAGCACATAGCCACTGTATTTTTGTTCTAAGTGAGAACACAGAGCCACTGCACAATTTTTCTAATTATTCTTGTTAGAATTTAAGTTGAATTCATTGCTGAAAATGGATATTTCATCATATGTAATAGAAAGTTAGATTTAATTAGAAGACTTGTTGAGAATAAAAATATTCCAATAAGAAATTCTCACTTTATAGAGAGAATACCATTTATTAGCAAATTTTACTTGTAATATTTTCCTACGTTTACTTGCTATTTTATTTGCTAAGTTTTTTTCAGTATATACTTCTGAAATATTTTAGAATGTAAATCAGAATAAATGCTTAAGTATAGTAAATATTATGGCAACTTTTTGAAAGGAAACCCTATGTGATAAAATCATTATTTTAAGAATGTTGTTCTGGACACCAAGCCAAGGCCAAAAAAAAAAAAAAAAAAAGAGGTATTAGAAATGTAATATCTACCAAAACCTGAGGTGGTGCTAAGTGCCTGTGTTAGAAAAAAAAAAAAGAATGTTTTTCCTATACATTGGTGTTACAAACTGCATCCTTTCATTATCCCTACATTCACTCCTTTGCAAAAATGTTCCCTCTGCCTCAGTACTGTCTCTGTAAAAATGGAATCCTCTCTTTGATACTTGGCTGAGATTCCATCCCTTGTGAGGTGATCCTTTATTATTCTGGTTAGTATCAAACGTTACTAATTCTGTACCCCTGAGGCCCAGGGAGTGGAGTGTGAGCTACACGGTATTTTTTTTTATTACTATTTCTTGATATTGCTGCCATTATTTTATATAATTATTTATAGGCTCATTTGTTCTGTCTTCTCAACTAAACTTTATTTTCCTAAAAGCTTTTATTGTAACTTTACTTCTTTTACATTTCCATAAGGATTAGCAGTGCCCTGATTCTCACTTTCATACTACTAACTTTTTTTCTATGGGTCTTACCACTCTCTGAACTCATCTTGTCCATCCATGTGTGTAAATGCTTTTGTTGCCTCTATCCACACTAGAATGTGAGCTCAAACAGTGCAGGGATCTTGTCTTTCTTGATCCCAGAAGTTTCTCAATTCCTAGAAGAGTTCTTGGCCAAGAACAGGCCCTTAAATATTTGTTGAAAGAATGAAGGGGCAGGGTTCTGATTAGGTAGTAGCTGTGTGTACATAATGGTTATTTTGAGCAAGGGTTAAGGAACAAGTGTTCTGAAAGTTCAAGCCCTGCACAGTACTGGAAAGAGATTCCAGAGAGTAAGACCAGTAGAATTCCATTCAAGCCAACTCTTCCCCTGATCAGCTCCATGACTTGGGCAAATCAGTAATACTCTCTCAGCCTCAGTCTCCTCATTTGTAGAATGGGGCTGACAATATAACTGTATTTTTTCTACCCATAATCTTGTAGGTTAAGTATGTGAAAATTATTTTTCAACCTATATAAGAGACTGTGCTGTCCAGTGCTATGATATTGGCACATGTGCTTGCTATACCCATGTCTCTTAGATTCATTCTTTTCACTTTTAGTAGATGTTAACAAGTAGACTTTCTTTATAAGTATAAATGAATATATGCTTATCCACTAGAGTTTTATCTGTCATACATTTAATGTTAAAAGATGTATTCATTTTCTGTCGATAGATGGCAGCAATGCACCAAATCTCACGTAACGATAGTCGACCTGGTGAAAAAGTTATCTGTATGCTAAATACCATGTTTTCTTAATAGTACATGAAAATTATTTAAGAACTATAGCATCAATAGAATATGAACAAAAATATTTTTAAAATCCTCCACAGCCAGTCTCAGTCCTTTATTCAGTGAACTAAAGCGTTTCTTCAGTTTGCCCAGCATGGGAGTCTTTGTCATTTTAACTGAATGTCACAATAGATATTGATAAAAATAAAACTCTTTTAAGATAATAGCAATTCAAAACAATACCAGGAAAATGCCCTGTCTTTCAGTAGTGGCTATTAAAAATGGATTAATACATGCATGCAGCTCTCTTTTATTTGTTTAAAAAATTAAAATGACTGGAAAGTGCTTACATCCAGAAACCTTTTATAAGGAAAGAATGGGGGAAAGTAAAGAAAGGAGATTTCCAGATTTAGACACTGAGGACAAAGCAAACGAAGAGAAATGGGCCCATGGGAGACAAGAAAACCTACAAGACGAGATTGAACTGGAGAGAAATATAATAAATCTAAACAATGCCTCAGACTGCCTATCAGAGCACAAAACATATTTCGGTCAGCTATTGAATTTTCTGTCTATAATATTCTCTGTCACATGTTGAATCACATCAGCTCATTTTTTCCCTTTCTAAATTAACAGTTCATTATGAATACTTTGGAAAATTACACCAGTGTTGAGAATCCAGTTGTGTGGAAGAAATATATTTCCATGTTAAATCATGAGAATTAAAAGAGCAGTGTGAGGGCCTCCCTGGTGGCGCAGTGGTTGAGAGTCCGCCTGCCGATGCAGGGGATATGGGTTCGTGCCCCGGTCTGGGAGGATCCCATATGCCGCGGAGCGGCTGGGCCCGTGAGCCATGGCCGCTGGGCCTGCGCGTCCGGAGCCTGTGCTCCGCAACGGGAGGGGCCACAACAGTGAGAGGCCCGCATACCACAAAAAGAAAAAAAAAAAAAAAAAAAAGAGCAGTGTGAAATTCCTCTATTATGCAACACTTAAAATCTGAAAATAATCTTCTGGTAATGAAAATATTTTAACACTTAATTTAAATGATTTGGAGAGAAGCATGCACCTAAAGAAAAAAAAAAAGAAGACAATAAGGAGAAAGAACTTTTAAGACAGGCAGAGAGAGAAAACGGTGACACCCCAAGCTGCCCAATGTACGGCTAAACAGGGATGCAGCCCGACAAAGAGAAAGGACTGTTGAGTTCAGGTTCAAAGCAAAACTCCAAAACAACTTACAGATGTGGGATTTATCCATATCAGGGGTAGGTCTTTTAATACTGGCTTACTTAGCTCTTTGACTCTAAAAAATCCTAAGTCCTGTAAATCCTCTAGGGCCTACTATCTAATTATATTGGATATCCTGCATGTCTCCTCAATAAAAACTACCTTATTACTTAATAGATGGACTTTGGAGTCTTTGAAGACTAGGTTCTGCTCTGTTGGAAATAAATGTAAAAATGCTGCTTTCCTTTTACTATAGTTCTTAATTTGGACCTTAATTTTCCATCTCATCATTTCACAACCAACCACAATCATGTATTTTCCTAAATGAATTCATTTTCACAAATCCAGCAGTACAGACAGGAACTGTCCCTTTTTCTTGTTGTTGTTGTTGTTTTTTTCCCCCATATAGTAAATGTCTTTTCTAGGACAACAAAATATGAATTTCATGCTATTGGTCCCGCCTGTTTATAACTCTGTTAACTCATAGAAAACTAAATCAACAACAACAAAAAAATCAGGTTTTAGCTTTATCCTAAAATAAGAGGTAAAAATAACAGATACAGGGAAGCATACAGAGCATTTGGAAACTACTAAGCTTTGGCACAAATTTCAAGTTGTCTATTAGTCATAAATTTGAGTTTTTCAATTTATATTTTCTTTAAGTAAATCTGCAGGTTAAAATGTACCAAAAATATCTTAATTGCTACTGCATGAAGAGGAGGTGATAGCAGTGATTCTTTTTGGAAACTATTTTATTTTTGATAAATAATACTCTGAAAAGCAAAACCTTAGAAAAAAATGTTGTTTGTTCTTTGAAATTGATTACTCAATTGAATAAAAAATAAGATTCAAATTGAATATTGTGTACCATGTATCTTTATACAGTGTCTCCCTAAACTACATAAGGGGAAAATACTGATAGATGTTATATCTACATTGAAATAGTTTTTGGGGAGAAAATACTAAAAATATTTTTAGAAAATAATTTTAAGGGCATTTATTGCAATTTTGAGTCTTGTTATTTTGAGCTAGAAACATGATCAAACTTCTTATTGAAATCACTGATATAAAAATAGTAGTGGAATTTTTTTGATTACTCTTTGTCACTTTAAAAATAATTAGAAAGGTGAAAATCTACTCCTATTAGGAAAATATAAAATTCTTTCAAGACAATTCTTACACCCAGTTCCATAATCTTCTAATGTTAACTTCTGGTACAAATAAAATCAAATGACAAAATGTACTTTCTGAGTGCACTGTTAATCACTAGACACTCAACAGCACAACTATCTAATGGAAATTATTTCTGAGATGACTGTGTCCACATAATTCACCCCCCAAATATGTGTTTTATTTTATCACCCTATTAGATGAAAAAATAATCTCTCTCATTTAACAAATAGGAAGGGATACTGAAGTGAAAGTGGCACAGTATATATAACCAAATGTCCTTGTACTAGAGCTAGTGTATTCATCAGACTGCAAATAAAATGATTGCACAAATGTTTAAATGTCTTCTTTCCATTAACAGAAATGATGAAGCCCCCAGAAAGCTAAATGATTAAAAGTTGGGGAGGGAGGGCAGATTCTAATCTAAAATGCATAGTGTATACTGCTGTGTATCTCAGAAAGCTGTTACAGTGATTGCAAAACAGAAACAGTGAAGTGTACAGTGTGCTTGTCGGAAGTCAAGGTGGTTGAAATTAAAGTGCCAAGAATCAGCCATGTGATATGTGGTCTGCCTTTACAGGAGGGAACGAAGGAGGGGGAATTCTAGCATTAAAAAGTCATCACAGCAGTATGAGGTATTACAACTTGTTAATTAAAAAACATAAAATTATAGTTCATATGGTTCTGTCTTTGAGAATTTAGATGTAGACTATAGTTCTATAGAAAATTCCTAAGAGTTACCAATAGAAGCCAGGAATATTCTGACCCTGAAATTAAGATCTATTTTTGCATTCTCATTTGTTGCTGTATGCATTAGTGTTACAATTCTATCATGAAAAATATTCTTACATAAAATGCATATATAATAAAGTTATAACATCATTTCTGTTTATTTTTATAGTAATATATATACTTTAACGTTGTCTACAAGAAATAATTCTGTATTACAAATACTTTCATTGTTTCTTGCCCCTGCCATAGTTATTTTTTATATTAAATTTAATGGGTAATTCATAAATATTTATCAGTAAGTGAATTGTATAATTTCTTCCTAAAAATGAAAGCCCCCCCAGCCAGCACTACATGGTAAACAGGTGTATTAGAGAGATACTTCCTTCCTAATTCTAGCATCCATATCCTCTTCTACAATAACAAGCCAGTTAAACCTGCTATTGAGTTCATAACAAGAATACATCAACAGATGAGTAGTTCTATTTTTTTCACAATCTCTTACAAAATAGGTTGGGCTCATCTTTCAATGACAAATTACTTCTGCAACTACTAGGTGTCTCAAAACTTTTTCCTACAAATAATTTGAATTTTGGGTCTCAGTCTTTCACTTTTTTCTCATCATTGTTCCTAATTTTTTATTCCATAGTAAAATACTTACATAAACTGTTTAGCTAGTGATTCTTTTAGTTAAAAGACATTTAATACAATAGATTCCTTACCACTGGAGGTTTTTCATGGTAATTGCTGGAGATTCCTTGTTATTACAACCATGCTTTCTAATTCTGCCTAATGAGCCAATTCTAGTGATAAAAAGAACCCCAGGGTAGAGTGAAGGCTGTCACTTTTGGAAAAACAAATGGTATAAATGACACCTGAAGCCCAAGGTTTGGAATGGAGAGCATGAGGTAGAAGGAGGTTTTATTTTTGCTCGCAATAGACATCAGCATAAGCTAAATGGTAAACTCTCTGAGAGATTATAATTGCAATATTTCTGATAAGATGGGGTGTGACATTAAAAACTCTTGTTAGTCTGAAAGGGTGAAAACACAAAAGTAGTTTCTGTGGCTTAGAAGGTACACAAGAGAGTTTTATTTATCTAGGTCATGAATAAGAGAAGCATTTTTCCATCTATTGACAGACATTTTGAATACGGTAATATGAGATATAAGAGGAAGGAAACGATCATTTTGGGGACATTTACTGTGTGTTAGAACCACTGTATATACTGTCATTAAATGATCACAACAATCTAAAATAGGAATTTGTATCCCTTTTTAAATATTAAAAAATGAAGATTTAGAGATATTAATAAATTGCCCTCAGAGATATAACTCAAAGGGACAAGGCTGAGATTTGGGAATTGGGTTTCTCTGACAACAATATTTAGCTCTTTTCATGCTGTCACATACTCACTTTGTTTTATACAGTGTTTTTGTAGAGAGATGAACCAGATACATGGGAAATAGACAAAAGACTCAGACAGTGGCAATTACCTGGAGCATTACGGTCACGGATGGTTAACGAGGAGAGAGTAGTTGAGTTGTGTCAAGAAGTAGAGATGTTTTGTCAGGCAAAAAAGATGGTCAGAGAATTCCATCGTAAGGAATAGGAAAGGCTCTGGTATGTGAGACACTCATGAAAAATTCAGCATGAATGGATCTCAGGGAATAGGAGAAGCCTGTTGATAGAAGTGAAGCTAGAGAGATAGGTTGGAACTAGAACTGAAAGAGCCTTATTGCCCAGGGATAGGATGGCCAAATAATTAATACTAAAGAAAATTACTAATATATAAACAAAAACGTAGTCACCAGCTATATGATTAAATATTTTCCATCCATCAGTTTTATTCCTGTAACATAGTAACATAGTCAAATATTTTATTTTATTTTAATTTTTAAATTTTTATTTTAATTTAATTTAATTTAATTTAATTATTTAATATTTATTTATTTTATTTTAATTTTTAAATTTTTTTAATATTATATTGAAGTATAGTTGATTTACAATGTTGTGTTAATTTCTGCTGTATAGCAAAGTGATTCATATATATATATATATATATATATATATATATATATATATATATATATATATATATATTCTTTTCCATTAAGTTTTATCACCAGGTATTAAATATAGTTCCCTGTGCTATAGAGTAGGACCTTTTGTTTATCTTCCTCTTGGAGGAGTAGCACATAGTCAAGTATTTTAGACCATTTTACACTCTCAATTCATAACTGAGAATATTGAGAGATTCATAAAAGTAATGTATTTTCTCAATGTCTTAAAGTTACTTTTGAAGGAATATGTTCTAAAATCCAGATCTTATAACTCCATAACTTCTCCATCATGCTGTGTATTCTTGCTGCTTTTTGACATATGCTGAAATATGTGTTAGCATATAAATATGAACATGGTCTTTGACATATTACACTTGCAGATATAGATGAAAATAACTAAGGTCTGTTCTAGAATTATAACATTTCAATTTGCCCAAAAAGAAATGCCAAATTCTCCGTATTCATCTTGCTACTTACTCTAAAACTCCCATGGATGCGTGGTAGGAGCTCTATGGTAAAGCCATTTTCTTGAGATGAAATGGAATGATAACTATTGTCAGTGATCCTTAGAAAATGGCCTGGCAAGTGGCCCAGAGCATAAAATGAGGACTTTGGAGGTTCAGCTCCTGAGGTAGGAAGGCAGGAGGGAACCTGGTTGTTGTTGTTGTTGTTTTTAATTTGTGTCTTAAAAACTGACAGGTTTTGGCACTTCCCTGTGGTCCAGTGGTAAAGAATCCGCCTTCCAATGCAAGGGACGTGGGTTTGATCGCTGGTCGAGGAACTAAGATCTCACACGCCACAGGGCAACTAAGCCCACACGCCACAACTACTGAGTTCATGGGCCTTAACTAGAGAGCCTGTGTGCTGCAAACTACAGAGACCACGTGCCCTGGACCCCATGCGTCACAACTAGAGAGAGAAAAACCTACACACCACAACTAGAGAGAAGTCCGTGTGCCAAAACCAAGAGCCCGCACACCGCAACAAAGATCCCACATGCCTCAAGGAAGACCCCGACTGCCACAACTAAGACCCGACACAGCCAAAAAAAAAAAAAAAAAAAAGAAAAAAAAGAAAGAAAGAAACCTGACACATAGCCTCCAGGTAAAGGAGAAATGTCCAAGGGTCCTCCTAATACAGAGAGAAAGTTTTCTGCCACTACTTAAAGGGAAGTAGAAAGTTAAGAATACTATTTAGTAGGAGGTACCTAAGGGGTGGCAAAGTTCTGTGAAATTTGAGAACAGCTATATATAATTTTCTGTTTCCAGTACCCCCATTTTAAATACCTGTCTGTTATCCTAAGACACTTAGTTATAATCTGGTTGTAGTTAACCTGTGGGGAAGTGATAGAAGAGACTAATGTCAATATTTAATATGCCAATTTGAAATAATATCAATAGGAAAAAGCAGTATGAAAGAGATAAAAGGTCTTTCTTTTAAGGGAGGAGATTGCAATATGAAAACTGATGAGTATTTAAAAGGGGAGCAGTGAGGAGATAAGCTACATTGAGTTGAATTTGTGAATTCCAAAATCTCCCAATTGGAGACTTCCAGAAATATCTGGGGAAGGAAATCTAATAAAATATCCAACTCCTACCACTTAAGCGGAATATGGGTTTAAAGGGTGTGTGACATAAAAATATGGCTAAATCTGGGTTTCATGTTTACCAGAATAATGTTTAAGGAAGATAATGGGTCAAATAAATGTGATAGGGTTACAAAATTAATTATAAAATTCTAAGATATGCAGAGAAAATGAAGCTTCTGTATTTTTCTGTAACTGATTGATCTTATATTTCACAAGCATGTCAGGGGGTGTGGAACAGGGGAGATCAGAGAGTTGAAGCTGATAATCTCCATTGTATCCAAAAATCTAAACATCCCTTTGGATATTCAGTTGCTTGGAAGACTTGATCTTTCAGAATCCCATCCCTTCTTTCTGTTTCAATCTGACATAATATGTGGGTACAGATTAGATAGATGGGCAGTGATGATAAGCATGGCATATGAAACGTGACATGGGTTGCCCCTTAAAACCACTAGTTGACCATGGATGTGTAACAACTAACCCATCAGAAAACATGCTTATATCCACTGCCTTAGACCATAACACTGACCATTCACTCTTATTCCCTGAATAAGTAGTTATTTCATTTAAAGTCAGTGCTTTTGTTAGTTTTTTGACCCTTTTAATTCACTTCCGCGTTCCCTCACAAGGGAGGAGAAAACCCAGGATCCCTTGGACGCCATTCACATGTCCATGTGTTTACCTGCTCCTCATAGACCCTCAGCACTCTCATAACAATGCCATGTTTGACTGAGATGAAGGCTACAACTACCAAGTTGACTTTTATATTTATGGAAAAACAAACTTTAGGTTCTAAAATAATTGAGGGATGAAACTTATCAAATCATAGGACTATCTTTATTTGCCTTTAATCATAAATAAAAATTTTATATAAATAATTGTATATTTAAAATACTGATAATATAGAAAAAAATGAATGTTTTTTCTGAGTTATAATGGCATTACATTTTTAAATGTAATTGATCTTAGTTATTTTCAGAGGGAAAACATGAAGGGAAACATTCTCAGATGACAGCTTATTACTAATTGTTTCTCTTGTCTTTTTAAAAATTTAGTAATGACAAGATAGCAATTTATAAAACACTGAGTGGAAGCTATAGTATAGAAGTACTACAGATTTATATGGGTCTTAGTGTGAGTATGCATACTGGTACCACAGTAAGAAGTTTACAAGGACTATATGATATAATTCTTACAACAATCGATTAGGTAGCTTTGATTTTATCCTTCATATTATAGATGAAGAAATACAGGCACCAGAAATTTAAATAAGTTTATCAAAGTCTCAGTGATACCAAATATTAGTGGGATTCAAGCCTAGGCATTTTGACTTTGCAACACATCAATATAAATTTATATTTATGCTTGTTTTCTTGTGGGTTTTTAAAATATAATGGTTGATACAAGATTCAAATATTACAGAAATGCTAACATAGAATTAGCATATTATTCTTAATTCTTAAAAGATGAAATTTGAAAAACAATCTAAAATTATTATTAGCTAGCACACAGCATTTTATTCATGCTATTCATGTTTATTTGTCTATGTAATTTCTACTTTTTCTGTGTATTTTTCTCAGGTGAATTCATTTAGACAAAAACATGGCATTGCTAAATTTAGAGTAAATCAAATAAGGTATTTATGGCCATCTAACAGGTTGAAAAAGAGTTAAATAACTCAATAGCTATCTCGAAGTATTAAGCTCACAGTAATTTAAAAGGTCTCTTAGTTCAACACAGCCTTAAGATATTACTGATAAAATATATTCACATTATTCTGTGTCCCTGAACTTTTTGTAAACTAAAATGACTTAAATCATTGTATTATTTAAAAGATCATTTGTTTAAGGCTAGGAAAAGCTATGTTATCTGCATAAATCTAGGATGTACCAAGATAGTTTGAGAAAGGTGTGTGTACTGGTCTAGAGTAACTATGTTTGTTGCTTAATCTACCTCAATAGTAATAATTTCCAGCTATCTGTTGAACTTGGTACTATGTAAGCCTGGCACAAGAAAATTCTGATTTCTCTAAAACATGGATTATTTTTAATAACTGAAGAGCTGGAATTGTGGCCAAGAAGTAAAAATGAAATCCATCCAATTATGATTCTAATGACACATATACTGTTACATTAGCTTAGTGTACATAACTCATAAATCTAAGCACTTAATCATATGGTCTTGTAAGGTTGACATTATTTCCTCTCATTTTCAAAATCTCGCTGAACATGAAAACATCACCAAATGGCTAGGTTTCAGGGAAAAAATGATACAGCCTGATTTAGAAATGTAATAAAATCCTCACATTAAAAAAAAACATATTAGACCTTTGGACATGTGCTAACTTAAATGTTTTAGTATTTGAGAGATCATTTCATTTAGCTATTGAAAATTGAGGTGACTAAGTCTTTGGATATTTAGAAAATAGTCTTAAATATGCAACAGTATAATAACGATAACAGTTTATTGCAACCATTTAATTAAGAGTAACAGCTTTTTCAAACTCTAGAATCCAATCCAAACATAAATGCATGGGATTTGATAACTAGAGAATTGTCTTTGAGAGGAAGGATGACATGATAGCTAATGCATGCACATGGAAACTAATTAGATTTTTTAGCTAATGAATCCCTATTTAAATAAATGTGATTCGATAAATAATGGATCCCCATGGAAATGAATAGAATTGGATGACTAACACACCCCACTGAAATGAATGTGATTCGATAGTTATCGCGTCCTCATAAATGTGTTAGATTAAATCCCATTCATTTTAATTGCAATAAATTAAAATAGGTTTTGTTCATGGCCTTTTGGCTAAGACCAAACATTCTGTCCTCTATTTGGGGACTATATTCCAGCCAAGCAGACAACTCAGACTTACTGATCTATTAGGTCCCTTCCTTCTGTAACTATATGATCTATAAATTACACATGCCATTCATTCCAGTAGGGATGACTCTACTAAAACCCGTTCATTTCAATGAAGAATTTGATGTCAATAAAACTCTATTAATTTCAGTGGAGAATTTTTAGCTACTAAAAATAGAACCATCCAAATAATGTATTTAGATGCCACTTTTCTAGGAAAAAGTCAAAAGCATATTTGCATATATAAAATTAGTTTAGTAATGCATGTTTTTTGCTGTATATTACTAAATTCAAATAACTATTTAAATACATTAAAAAGGAATATAATTTATTAATAAATGTATAATATACTTTTGAACTTGTGGAAATAAAATGTGGAAAATATAATTTTGAAAACAAAGCACATGATTATCAAAAATAATAACAATCCACAATGAACAACCTCTTTTGGAGCATTTACCACATTTACTTAATTATATTTATTTATCTTTATTTTTTTCCCATTTGTTTGTGTGTTTTGGGGGTCCAAGACTGTTTTATATACCTGTGTATTCCAAAATTATACAGCATGAGAACATAATAAAGACTTGATGAATTTCTTGAATAAGTAAATGTATAGATAAATAGATAAGTAAATTAATACTTGAATGATTACAAGATGTCAGGGAAGAAAAAATGTATTGAACATTAAACAGTAATATACTTACAGGGATAAATATGATATTTATGCATATATTCATGTGTGTGTATAATCTTTATTTACTTTTCATAACTACTCCCTGAAATGAATGTTGAGATTTTTTAAATTAGTAAACTGAGTCCAAAATAGAATGAATAAAAGATCCTATGGCCAAAAAATTATGGTCAAAACCCAGATATTCTAGATAAGAACGACAGTGGATAATTCCTTTCACTATGCTTTCCTCACTTAACATGCAAATTTCTCCTGTAGGACTGCCTTTAATAAATTTGAGAATATAAACGGTTACAACTTGGGGAAAATATACAGTACTAAAAATGAATATTTAAATAAAAAGAGTAAAAAAAAGGCTTATAATAAAACCTATTTTAAGCACTGGTTTCAAGTATTTCAAATTTACAAGATAAAAATACAGAAAGAGTGTGGCTAATTGAAAAGCATAAAAAGTATTACTTAAATGATAGGAGTAAAAATACAGTAGTGATATTCAGTTTAGCTAAAGACTTACTAAGCTTCCACCATTGCCCTCACACAAATGCAAACATATATATGGAAATTATGAGAAGCTTCAACAAAATTATCTTGTCAGAATCTTGAAAGAAAAGATAGAGTTTGAAAGTGATTCTTTAGATAGAGAGCTTCCTGAAAATTTAAGAAATCCAATCCCTATTTTTCTCTAATTTCTCCTTCTTTCTTAATGATATCCTGATAGAATTATATTATTTCAAATAAATATAACTTCAATAATACTTCTATGTTATTAATGCACAAGCAAACACTGGCCAGTAAAAAAGGATGCCATGCACAGGAAATATGTCTCACAGAACACAGTTTATTGTTATATGCACATTTTACTGAAACATAATCAGGAAGTCACACAAGAAAGCAATAGCTCTTACCAGAAACAAAATTTCAAGTATATTAAAATATGTCAGAGATTATAAATATCTTTAGCATATTCACTATGCTTTGCACTGATTTAAAAAACAGATCCCCAAAGAATAGTTTTACAGTTGATTTTATGGTAGGTGATTTTTAATTATATTTTCCTATATATAAGATTTACAAAAAAAATATATGTACAGATTGTTTTATGTTCTTGTGATAAAAAAACATTCTTGATGACTCCCAATTTCCACTGCATACTATCTGTACTCTCAAACATTACATTTGAAGACCTTCAATTTTCATTAGCTGCAGAAAAAGTCATTGAATATTCAGAAACAAGAAAGAGTAAAGAAAATAAAGATGGAAATTCCTTTACAAGTACAGGGAAGATATGTATAAGAGAGTATTTTTTAACAGAAACTGAACATAAGAAGATATCTTTTAATGTGTGGCCCCTAATTTTTTTTTTATCTGAGACAATATTCACAAACATAGCTTTCAAATGATTTACGAAGATTTTTTTAAAATAAAATAAACTGACCTAATATAAGACATTTGTTTCCAGAAATAATCATGGTATTATAATTACTTACAGCTTTCTGGAATAAGAAAGATCTCTACCAGAAACTTTTTTCACTTATTGCATGCTCAATTTACTTTAGCCTTTTGAAACTCAGGCCCAAATTTCTTGTTTTCCATCTAATGCTACCTTTTTCCCACATTATTTTAGAAGTTTAAATATATTTTTTCCTGCTTAACTGAGATATGGTTGACATGCATCACTGTATAACTTTAAGGTGTACAGCATAATGATTTGACTTACAGACATCATGAATGATAACCAAAATAAATTTAGTGAGCATTCATCATCTCATAAATACAACATTAAAGAATTGAAAAACAATTGTTTTCCCTTGTGATGGGATTATACTTACTCTCAACAATTTTCATTTATAATGAAGAGCAGTGGTAATTATCATTATCATGTTGTACATTACACTGCTACTACTTAGTTTTCCTTATAAATGGAAGTTTGTAACTGTTGACAACCTTCATCTAATTCCTCTCCCCCTACCTCCCACCTCTGGTAACCACAAATCTCTCTTTTTCTATGATTCTGTTTGTTTGTTTGCTTTTGAAGTATAATTGACCTATAACACTATGTTAGTTCCTGTTACATAACAGTGATTTGATATTTGTATACACTTCAAAATAATCACTATGATACATCTAGTTGTCATCTGTCAGCATAAAATATATTACATAATTATTGACCATATTCCCCACACTGTACTTTTCATACCAGTGACTTATTTATGTCATAACTGAAAGTTTGTATATCTTAATCTCCCTCACTTTTTTTTCTCCTCCTTCCACCACCCTTCCTCCTGTCACAACCTATTTATTCTCTGTATCTATGATGGATTCTGTTTGGTTATGTTTGTTCATTTGTATGAGAGTATTATTTTTTTTAACATCTTTAGTGGAGTATAATTGCTTTACAATGGTGTGTTGGTTTCTGTTTTATAACAAAGTGAATGAGATATACATATACATATATCCCCATGTCTCCTCCCTCTTGCATCTCCCCCCCACCCTCCCTATCCCCCCCCCAGGTGATCACAAAGCACATAGCTGATCTCCCTGTGCTGTGCGGCTTCTTCCCACTAGCTATCTATTTTACATTTGGCAGTGTATATATGTCCATGCTACTCTCTTCGTCCCAGATTACCCTTCCCACTCCCCGTGTCCTCAGGTCCATTCTCTATATCTGCGTCTTCATCCCTGTCCTGCCACTAGGTTCTTCAGAACAATTTTATCTTTCTTTTTTTTTTTTTTTTAGATTCCATATATATGTTTTAGCATATGGTATTTATTTCTCTCTTTCTGACTTACTTCACTCTGTATGACAAAATCTAGGTCCATCCACCTCACTACAAATAACTCAACTTTGTTTCTTTTTATGGCTGGGCAATACTCCATTGTATATAAGTGACACATCTTCTTTATACATTCATCTGTCGATGGACACTTAGGTTGCTTCCATGTCCTGGCTATTGTAAATAGTGCTGCAATGAACATTGTGGTACATGACACTTTTTGAATTATGGTTTTCTCAGGGTATATGCCCAGTAGTGGGATTGCTGGGTCATATGGTAGTTCTATTATTACTTTTATAAGGAACCTCCATACTCTTCTCCATATTGGCTGTATCAATTTACATTCCCAACAACAGTGCAAGAGGGTTCCCTTTTCTCCACACCTTCTCCAGCATTTATCGTTTCTAGGTTTTTTATGATGCCCATTCTGAACTGTGTGAGGTGATATACCTCACTGTAGTTTTGATTTGCATTTATCTAATGATCAGGGATGATGAGCATCCTTTCATGTCTTTCTTGGCAATCTGTATGTCTTCTTTGGAGAAATGTCTATTCAGGTCTTCTGCCCATCTTTGGATAGGGTTGTTTGCTTTTTTGATATTGAGCTGATGAGCTGCTTGTAAATTTTGAAGATTAATCCTTTGTCTGTTGCTTCATTTGCAAGTATTTTCTCCCATTCTGAAGGTTGTCTTTTCATCTTGTTTATGGTTTCCTTTGTTGTGTAAAAGCTTTTAAGTTTCATTCGGTCCCATTTGTATATTTTTTCTTTTTTTTTTCCATTTCTCTAGGAGATGGGTCAAAAAGTGTCTTGCTGTGACTTATGTCATAGAGTGTTCTGCCTATGATTTCCTCTAAGTGTCTTATAGTGTCTGGCCTTACATTTAGGCCTTTAATCCATTTTGAGTTTATTTTTGTGTATGGTGTTAGGGAATGTTCTAATTTCATTCTTTACATGTAGCAGTCCAGTTTTCCCAGCACCACTTATTGAAGAGGCTGTCTTTTCTCCATTGTATATTCTTGCCTCCTTTATCAAAAATAAGGTGACCATATGTGCATGGGTTTATCTCTGGGCTTTCTATCTTATTCCATTGATCTATATTTCTGTTTTTGTGCCAGTACCATACTGTCTTGATTACTCTAGCTTTGTAGAAGAGTCTGAAGTCCAGGAGCCTGATTCCTCCAGCTCTGTTTTTTATCTCAACATTGCTTTGGCTACACAGGGTCTTTTGTGTTTCCATACAAATTGTAAAGTTTTCTGTTCTACATCTGTGAAAAATGTCTTTTGTAGTTTGATAAGGATTGCATTGAATCTGTAGATTGCTTTGGGTAGTATAGTTATTTTCACAATGTTGATTCTTCCAATCCAAGAACATGGTATCTCTCTCTCTCTCTCTTTTTTTTTTTTTTTGAGGTACACGGACCTCTCACTCTTGTGGCGTCTCCTGTTGAGGAGCACAGGCTCCGGACATGCAGGCCCAGTGGCCATGGTTCACGGGCCCAGTCACTCCACGGCATGTGGGATCTTCCCGGACCTGGGCACGAACCGGTGTCCCCTGCATCGGCAGGTGGACTCCCAAACACTGCACCACCAGGGAAGCCCTGTTTGTATCACCTTTGATTTCTTCATCAGTGTCTCATAGATTTCTGCATACAGGTCTTTTGTCTCCTTAGGTAGGTTTATTCCTAGGTATTTTATATTTTTGTTTCAATGGAAACTGGGAGTGTTTCCTTAATTTCTCTTTCAAATTTTTCATCATTAGTGTATAGGAATGCAAGAGATTTCTGTGAATTAATTTTGTACCCTGCTAGTGTAACAAATTCGTTGATTAGCTCTAGGAGTTTTCTGGTAGCATCTTTAGGATTCTCTATATATAGTACCATGTCATCTGCAAACTGTGACAGCTTTACCTCTTTTCTGATTTGGATTTCTTTTACTTCTTTTTCTTCACTGATTCTGGTGTTTAAGACTTCCAAAACTACATTGAATAATAGTTGTGAGAGTGGACAACCTTGTCTTGTTGCTGGTCATAGGGGGAATGTTTTCAGTTTTTCACCATTGAGAATGATCTTGGTTGTGGGTTTATCATATATGGCCTTTATTGTGTTGAGGTAAGTTTCCTCTGTGCTTACTTTCTGGAGGTTTTTTGTCATAAATGTGTGTTGAATTTTGTTGAAAGCTTTCTCTGCATCTATTGAGATGATCATATGGTATTTCTCCTTCAATCTCTTAATATGGTTTATCACATTGATTGTTTTGCATATATTGAAGAATCCTTGCATTTCTGGGATAAACCTACACTTGATCATGGAGCATGATCTTTTTAATGTGCTGTTGGATTCTGTTTGCTAGTGTTTTGTTGAGGATTTTTGCATCTATGTTCATCAGTGATATTGGCCTGTACTTTTCTTTCTTTGTGACATCTTTGCTTGGTTTTGGTATCAGGGTGATGGTGGCCTCATTGAATGAGTTTTGGAGTATTCCTCCCTCTGCTATACTTTGGAAGAGTTTGAAAAGAATAGGTGTTAATTCTTCCCTAAATGTTTGGTAGAATTCACCTTTGAAGCCATCTGGTCCTGGGCTTTTGTTTATTGGAAGATTGCTAATCACAAGCTCAATTTCAGTGCTTTTGATTGGTCTGTTTATATTTTCTGTTTCTTCCTGGTTCAGTATTGGAAGGTTGTGCTTTTTGAAGAATTTGTCCATTTCTTCCAGGTTATATATTTTGTTGCATAGTATTGATAGTAGTAATGTCTCATGATCCTTTGTATTTCTGCAGTGTCAGTTGTTACCTCTCCTTTTTCATTTATAATTCTATTGATTTGTATCTTATCCCATATTTTCTTGGTGAGTTGGCCAATTGTTTATCAGTTTTATCTTCTCAAAGAAACAACTTTTAGTTTTATTGATCTTTGCTACTGTTTCCATCATTTCTTTTTCATTTATTTCTGTTCTGACGTTTATGATTTCTTTCCTTCTGTTAACGTTGGGGTTTTTTGTTCTTCTTCCTCTAATTGCTTTAGGTGTAAGGTTAGATTGTCTATTTGAGTTGTTTCTTGTTACTTGAGATACAATTGTATTGCTATAAACTTCCCTCCTAGAACTGCTTTTGCTGCATCCCATAGGTTTTGGTTCATAGTGTTTTCATTGTCATTTTTTTCTAAGTATTTTTTGATTTCTTCTTTGATTTCTTCAGTGATCTCTTGGTTCTTTAATAGTGTATTGTTCAGCCTCCATGCATTTGTATTTTTTACAGATATTTTCCTGTAATTGACATCCAGCTCCATTGCTTTGTGATCAGAAAAGATACATGAAAAATTTTCAATTTTCTTAAATTTACCAAGGCTTGATTTGTGAACCAACATATGATCTATCCTGGAGAATTTTCCATGAGCACTTGAGAAGAAAGTGTATTCTGCCTTTTGTGGATTGAATGTACTATAAATATCAATTAACTCCATCATGATTAATGTAACATTTGAAGTTTGTGTTTCCTTATTTATTTTCATTTTGGATGATCTGTCCATTGGTGAAAGTGGGGTGTTAATGTCTCCTACTATGATTGTATTACTGTTGATTTCCCCTTTTATGAATGTTAGCATTTGCCTTATGCATTGAGGTGTTCCTATGTTGGGTGCATAAATATTTACAATTGTTATATTTTCTTCTTGGACTTATCCTTTGATCATTATGTAGTGTCCTTCTTGTCTCTTGTGATAATAGTCTTTGTTTTAAAGTCTATTTTGTCTGATATGAGAATTGCTACTCCAGCTGTTTTGATTTCCATTTACATGGAATGAGAATATCTTTTTCCATCCCCTCACTTTCAGTCTGTATGTGTCCCTAGGTCTGAAGTGGGTCTCTTGTAGACAGAATATATATGGGTGTTGTTTTTGTATCCATTCAGCCAGTCTATTTCTTTTGGTTGGAGCATTTAATCCATTTACATTTAAGGTAATTATCGATATGTATGTTCCTATTCCCATTTTCTTAATTGTTTTGGGTTTGTTATTGTAGGTCTTTTCTTTCTTTTGTGTTTCCTACCTAGAGATTTCCTTTAACATTTATTGTAAAGCTGGTTTGGTGGTGCTTAATTGTCTTAGTTTTTGCTTGTCTGTAAAGGCTTTAATTTCTCCATCAAATCTGAATGCGATCCTTGCTGGGTAGAGTAATCTTGGTTGTAGCTTTTTCCCTTTCACCACTTTATATATGTCCTTCCAATCCCTTCTCTCTTGCAGAGTTTCTGCTGAAAGATCAGCTGTTAACCTTATGGGGATTCCCTTGTATGTTATTTGTTGTTTTTCACTTGCTGCTTTTAGTATTTTTTCTTTGTTTTAATTTTTGACAGTTTGATTAGTATGTGTCTTGTCTTGTTTCTCCTTGGATTTATCCTGTATGGGACTCTCTGTGCTTCCTGGGCTTGATTGTCTATTTCCTTTCCCATATTAGGGAAGCTTTCAACTATAATCTCTTCAAATATTTTCTGAGTCCCTTTCTTTCTCTCTTCTTTTTCTGGGACCCCTATAATTTGAATGTTGGTGCACTTAATGTTGTCCCAGAGGTCTCTAGACTGTCCTCTTTTCACTTTTTTTTTCTTTATTCTGCTTTGTGGTAGTTATTTCCACTATTTTATCTTTCAGTTCACTTATCTGTTCTTCTGCCTCAGTTATTCTGGTATTGATTCAATTTAGAGAATTTTAAATTTCATTTATTTTGTTGTTCATCACTGTTTTTGTGTGTGTGTGTGTGCTTTAGTTCTTCTAGGACCTTATTAAATGTTTCTTGTATTTTCTCCATTCTATTTCCAAGATTTTGGATCACCTTTACTATCATTACTCTAAATTGTTGTTCAGGTATACTGCCTATTTCCTCTTCATTTGTTTTGTCTAGTGGGTTTTTACCTTGCTCCTTCATCTGCCGTGTGTTTCTCTGTCTTCTCATTTTGCTTACTGTGTTTGGGGTCTCCTTTTCGCATGCTGCAGGTTCATAGTTCCTGCTGTTTTCGCTGTCTGCCCCCAGGTAGCTAATTTTATTTCAGTGGGTTGTGTAGGCTTCCTGGTGGAGTGGACTGGTGCCTGTGTTCTGGTGGATGAGGCTGGATCTTGTTTTCTGGTGGGCAAGACCCCATCCAGTGGTGTTTTGGGGGGTTTCTGTGACTTTATTATAATTTTAGGCAGCCTCTCTGCTAATGGGTGTGGTTGTGTTCCTTTCTTATTAGGTGATTAGCATAGGGTGTCCAGCACTGTAGCTTGCTGGTCATTGAGTGGAGCTGGGTCTTAGTGTTGAGATGGAGATCTCTGGTAGAGCTTTTGCTGTTTGATATTACATGGAGCTGGGAGGTCTCTAGTGGGCCAATGTCCTGAACTTAGCTCTCCCACCTCAGAGGCATAGGCCTGACACCCAGCCAGAACAGCAATACCTTGTCAGCCACATGGTTTTTAGGGCTGTTCTTGGAACCACATGCTGTGGAGTTACTATATGTCAATAATTTCTGCTAGTGTTGGAGGTTCTCCTGCAGAGGTGGGGAGCTGCTGTCACTCACCACAAGGAGGAGGACTCTGGCAGCAGAATTTCTGGGAAGTATTCCTTGGCATGAGCCCTCCAGGAGTCCACAATTAGCCCCACCAAAAAGCCTCTAAGGGAGTATTCTTAATGACACAAAGTTACTGTAAAGTGGGAAATGAAATTTCAGTAAACTAACAAAATCTTTCAAAAATAATGCCATTAGCGTTGTTATAAAACATGTTACATTTTGTGGACATATGTAGCTGGAACTTCCTTTGTGACTAATTTTGCCCCAAACAGATCATATGGCATCACCAAGTAGTTTAATGATTTGATGATAATGATAATAAAACATGCTGCTAAAAAATAACTCAGATGAAATGCTTTGTTTTTTTCAAAAATAGTCAGTGTAGCATGGTGCATAGGAGTGTGTACTCTGGATTTAGTGTCAAAACTCTAGCTTTACCATTTATCTTTATTGTGACTCCTGGTGGGAAACTACCCTCTATAGCCACAGGTAATTCATGTGAATTTCTCTATGAAAGAGGAATAATGATTATACCTATTTCATATCATTATTAAATTTATTTTTTAAAGAACCACTTAGAACAGTGTTTGCCACATAGTAAGCATTATATAAGTGACTTCTAAATATATTTTTGAAGCATGTTATACCTAATTTAGGGAAACAAAGAAATCCCTTAAAACTGAATTTATCTTTTTTTTTTTTTTTTTGTAGTACATGGGCCTCTCACTGTTGTGGCCTCTCCCATTGTGGAGCACAGGCTCTGGACACGCAGGCTCAGCAGCCATGGCTCATGGGCCCAGCCACTCCATGGCATGTGGGATCTTCCTGGACCAGGGCATGAACCCATGTCCCCTGCATTGGCAGGCGGACTCTCAACCACTGCGCCACCAGGGAAGCCCAAAACTGAATTTATCTTTAACTAAAAATAAATTACATTGGAATGGATGTTAAAATCCATACTGATGAAAATAATATTACTTTATCTATTCAAGTAAGATACTGGGAAGTTGATTCTGTATTTTGCCCCTGGCACATGACTGAAGAGTGCTTTTGAACCCTAAATTATCCAAACTTTATATTGATTAAATTCATTAACTGATTATATTATATCTTTATAGATATAATAATATAATAGATATATAAAGATATAATATAATGGCATCACCAAGATATAATAATCAGGATATAATAATATAATAAAAGATATAATAATCAGGCAAGTAATCATTTTTCATGGAAAGCCAGAAGAAGACACACTCTATTAGAAAGATAATTTTATATTAGAACAGAAACTTCTCAAGATCAATTCCCACTCTTTATGTCATCTTGATTATTCCTTACCTGTCAAAAATTTTAAGCGATTATGCAGCTGTGAGTTGAATTTCTTTATATCAAGAGTTACTTTATTTTATTTCTATCCAACAATGACAGACGTGGCACCATGTTGTCTCTGGTTTGTGATTTAACTCTAGTGAGTTTTATGGAGAGCATTTAGACTAATGGTATAAACATGGTGCTGTTATTTTAGGAAATAGTGGACACTGGGAAAAGTGTCGAGTAAATGGAAACATACCAGTTGGTAGTTTGGTTTTGATAACATCATTTAGCTTAAAGTGGAAAATTGTTATTTCACACTAGAGGGGATTTCTGATTTTAATTTAGCCTTCCCAAAAAGGTGAGAAGCTTCATTAAAGATATCCCTCTGTTCATTAAGTAATTGATAAGCTGTTGTAATAAAGTGCTTAGAGGAGTGCTTGTCATTAGGAATTTCTCTAGAGGCAATATTTTAAGAACAAACTACCAACTGAGGAATATCCTAAAAGAGTGTTTAATATACATAAAAAGAAAGGCCAGAGGAAGTTTACATTTCTCTGAAGCTATGAGAAATAAATTTTAAAATCTCAAGGTAATTTGATACTTAAACCATGATTCCTGTGAATTTAATAAATAGTTTAATAGCACACAAGAGATATGGGTAATTGTTTAACAGGCATGTTTATATTAAATATTTATACATAATTTTTTATAATTTTAATACTGTAAATGAAATAGGTATTTTTAAAAAATAATTAGAAACATCTTTCTTTCACTTTCCTTTTTTTTTTTTTTTTGGTCTCTTACAGCAGTAGACTTTGTAATATTGCTTGGCTTTGTCCAACATATTCTTCACTCTCTTTTCCACTCCTGGCTCCCTTCTGCACCACACACAGGTTTTCCGTTGTTATGGAGCTAGTTATGATGCATTTTTTTTTTTTTTTTTACAGAACCTATTCACATTCTCTAGGATCAGTTGTCCTTGGACCCGCAGAACACTTTACTATCACTAGAGTTTGAGAGGCAGTCAGCAGTCACACATGCAGGTAAATATATTACATGACTGACTCTGGAATAGCAGAGTGAGGGACACAGATGACTTTCCACCAACATTTTTCTGGAGAAAGTTATACTAAAATGCAAGCATTTACAATTTCTAGAAATTGCCTAGGGGTATACAGCAAATGGGAAAACGTTCATTCAAGAAAATGTACTAAATCTAAGTAAGAGAAGCAAGATTGTGGTATTGGAACCATGACTAGCTCCCCTACATAAATTCTTCCATTTATAGCAACTATCCCTGGCCCTCCTTCTCCAATCAAGAAGATGAGGATCTCTTTCTCTCCACATCCCAGTCTTGGGCTACATTTTCACCACAGATTGGGCAGGTTGCTGGTGTTTTTCACCTATCCCAGTCCCCTGTTGCAGAAGCTCTAGTCTGAGCAGACACAGCTGAAATGCCTAGAACAACCTTCTTCAACCCAGGCCTGAATTGTTGGGCATAAATTCTACTCAGGGTGAATAGGCAGGAGCATTTGACCCTGAACACTCAGAAACCCGCTAGCACTTATGATGGATGTGCCAAGCAGGAGGGGCAAGCCAAGAAGTCTAGGGCATATCCAACCAACCTGGTTCATAGGGCCGGTATGTCACTCCAGGGCAAGGGGGATGCAACCCTCACTCTTGTGAAGTAGTACAGAGATTCTGCCAGAGAGAGAGAGACCATAGGATCAAACCTTCACAGCTCTGCATGAGGGTAATGATTTCATTTGGAGCAGAGCATGAAGAGTTCCATGCCTTGAGGTATTGTTCAAAATAATGGAGAGAATTAATGAGGGCAGTTTTAGCTCCTTGATACTATTGATACAACTGAAAAGGCAGAAAAATAAGAAGTCTAACAAAGAGAACCAAGGAAAAAGACAGCCAAGAAGAATCATCCTGAGATCACAGTCACTGGAATTAGGAAAATAGTATGTAATGCTAAGTAACACGAATTCAGGATCATCCAATGCAGAACATGCAGAATACTTGAAAACATTCCACAAACTGCATACAGATCAATCAATAAAGAGTAGAATCCCCACTGGAACTAAGGGCTCATGCACAACCTCTGATCAAACACTGACTGAAGATAAGTGACACTGACCAGGAGCGATTCAATAGAAGCCAGGCTTAAAAAGAAAATCACATGAATTCTTGGATGTCTGTAAGCTTATGAGAAAGCTTAAAGCTGCACCTTTTTGAGAGTGATGAGAGAGAAAAAATTCCAGCTACTAGTATTTGGTTAAACAAGTGGCAAAAATGTAAATTCAAACTGTTATAGAAACACCCAATACCCACCCAACAACTGCACACACACACATCTAGTGGTAAAGTGCAATAATCTAACTGACCAACAAGGTGTAAGCACAGCTTTTGTCCATTATGTGGTTTATACTGACCCAGGAGTGATGCGTGGGTAGCCAGTCTAAAAGATGAGAACAAACAAACAAAAATATATAAGTGGAGACTGCAGAACTACACATTTCAGGAGACATTTACTTCACAGAATTATTTCAACCATGTCACTAAATATAGTAAATGACTAAGTAAACAATAGCAACATCAACACCTTGGTGAGGAGATCAGTATCCAGAGTTGCTAATATATTACCTAAAATGTCCAGTTTTGAACAAAAATTATGACACATAATATTTTTTAAAAAGCAAAGTAAATAAAAAGAAAAAAATCAATAGAAATTTCTTTTGAATGAGTCCAGATGTTGGACTTCTCAGAGAAGAAAGTCCCCAAAGCAATTATTATACTATTGTATTTTCATAAATATGCTCAAAAAAGTGAGATCATGACAAAGAATTAAGGAAGATGTAATGAAAATATCTTATCAAATAAAGAATATCATTAAAATATAAAAATGTTATAAAAGAATGAAATGAAAATTCTGGAGTTGAAAAGTACAGTAGCTGCACTGAGAAATTCACTAGAAGAGCTTAAAAATAGTTTGAACTGATAGAAAGAAAAATCAACAAAGATAGATCAATAGATATTATATAGTCTGAAAAGCAGAGATTAAAAAAAAGGAAAAAAAAAATGAAAGAGCCTGTGACACCATTAAGCACATATGTGCTTAATATGTGGCAACATTAAGCACACCTACATATTTATAATGTGAGTAATAGAAACAGGGAAGAGAGAAAAGTGCAGGAAAATATTTGAAGAAATAATAGCTGAAAACTTGTCAAATTTAATGAAATACACTTACCTATATAGCAAAGAAATTAAAAAACTTCCAAGTAGAATAAACATGAAGAGATCCACATCCAATCACATCAAATTCAAAATGTGAAAAGACAAACCAAAAAAATCTTGAAAGTGGTAAGAGAAAAATAACTCATTACCTACAAGCAAAGCCCAATAAGATTATAAGTTGACTTATCAGCAGAACAATGAAAACCTGAAGAATTAGTATGAAATATATTCAAAGTGTCAAAAGTGAAACACTGTCAGTCAAGAATGCTATATCCAGTAAAACTACTTTTCCAAAGTGAAGGGAAAAGAAAGACATTTCAAAACAAAAACAAGATTATGTAATGTGTTTCCAGCAGGCCTGTCCTACCTGAAATACTAAAGGAAGTTCTCTAGGCCAACACTTAATGACACCAGATAGTAGTTTGAATACACAGGAAAATAAAGAACACTGATAAAGGTAATTATATATATATGATATTACAAAAGACAGAATAATTATGTATTATTATCCTTTTTTTCCCCTTAAGAAGCAATTTCATAAAATAATACAATATATGATTGTTTTATTGGTATTGTAGCATATATATGTAATATATTTAACAATTAGAGCACAAAATATATGGATTTGAGAAAACCTGTACCAAAAGGTAACTGGAATCCAGTGGAAAAAATTAAAAAAATTAAATTAAAAATTAAAAAATGGTAATTAGGAAGCTTGATATAACAAACTCTATTAGCACATACTTGCTTTTCCTCTATTCTTTCAGCTTCTTTAAAAGAGATAATATAAAGACATAATTATAAGATGTATTCTTGGGTTTGTAATATGTATAGACATAATATGTTTAATGATCACAGTACAAGGGTGGAGCCAAAGGAGCTCTATAGGAGTAAAATTTCTATACTTTACTGGAATTAAGTTAGTATAAACCTAAAACTTAAAATAGTTTTTGACACATTGAGAATACTGTAAGCTTTAGAGAATAAATTAAATCACTAAGAAAACTGTAAAACATTGATGAAAGAAAGTTTAAAACACACAAATAAGTAGAAAGACATTACATGTTCATGGACTGGAAGAAATAATATTTTTAAAATATTCTTACTACCCAAAGCAATCTACAGTTTCAGTGTAATTTCTATCAAAATCCCAATGGCATATTTTACATAAATAATAAAAAATAATTATATGGAACTGCAAAAGATCTAAAAGAACCAAAACAATTTTGAGCAAGAAAAAAGCTGCAAGCAATCATGCTTCCAGATTTCAAAATGTATTACAAACATACAGTAATCAAAACAATGTGATACTGGCATAAAAACATACATATAGACCAATGGAACAGAATAAAGAGGCAAGAATTAAACCCTTCCATATGTATGTGATTAACTAACCTTTGAGAAATGTACCAAGAATACAAAATGGGAAAACATTATCTGTTCAACAAATTGTGTTTAAAAAAAATTGTATATCCATATGCAAAGAATGTAACTGGACCCTTATACCATACCCCAAAAACAACTTAAAATGGATTAAAGACTTAAATGTCAGATGTGAAACTGTAAAACTTCTAGAAGAAAACAAAGGGAAAAAGCTCTTTGACATTGCCTTAGCAATTATTTCTTGTATGTGATACCAAAAGCACAGACAACAAAAGCAAAAAATAGACAAATGGGGTTATATTAAATTAAAGATTTCTTCACGGTAAAAGAAATAATCAACAAATTTAAAAGGCAGCCTGTGGAATAGGAGAAAATATTTATAAACCATATATCTGCGAAAGGGTTAATATCCAAAATGTATGAGGAATTCCTACACTTCTAAAACAAAAACAAGTAATCTTATTTAAAAATAGGCAAGGGGCTTCCCTGGTTGTGCAGTGGTTGAGAGTCCGCCTGCCGATGCAGGGGATACAGGTTCGTGCCCTGGTCCAGGAAGATCCCACATGCCACGGAGCGGCTTGGCCTGTGAGCCATGGCCACTGAGCCTGTGTGTCCGGAGCCTGTGCTGCACAATGGGAGAGGCCACAAGAGTAAGAGGCCCGCGTACCGCAAAAAAAAAAAGGCAAAAGTCCTGAAATGACGTCTCTCCAAAGGAGATAAACAAATGACCAACAGGTTAATGTAAAGGTACTCAACAACATCAGGGAAATAAAAACTTAAACCAACTGCAATGAAATATCACCTCACACCTGTTGGAATAGCTATAATCAAACAAACAAGCAAACCAAAAAAACCAAAAGATATAAAGTATTAAAGAGAATATGGAGAAAAGAAAACTCTCACACACTGTTGGTGAGATTGTAAATTGGTACAGCCAGTATAGAAAACAGTACGGTCCTTGAATAATTAAAAATAGAACTAACATATGATCCAGCAACCCCCTTTCTGGGTATTTATCCAAAGGAATTGAAAATAGGATCTCCAAGGGATATCTGCATCTTTGCCTTCACAATAGCCATGATATGGAAACAAGGTAAATGTCCACTGATGGATAAATTGGGAAAATATTGTATTTATATAAAATGGAATAGTATTCAGCCTTAAAGAGAAACATCTTGTAATTTGTGACAAAGTGGATGAACGTTATGCTAAAGAACATTATGCTAAGTAAAAATAAGCCAGTCACAGAAGAACAAATACTGTGTGATCCTACCCATATGAGGAATTTAAACTATTCAAATTCATGAAGCAAAGAATAGAATGATAATTAACAGGGGCTTGGGGGACAGAGAAACATAGAAGCCATGGTCAAAATGTACACTTTCAGTTATACAAGATCAATAAGTCCTAAAGATCTACTCTATTGTAGAGTCTATAGTAAATACCGTATTGTATAATTAAAAGTTTTCTAAGAGGGTACCTTTTCTAAGTGTTCTTGTCAACACAAAAAATAAATAAATAAAGCAGGAGGAAACTTTTGGAAGTGATTAATATGTTTATGGCATAGATTGTGGTGATGGCTTCAAGGGTATATACATGTCTCCAAACTCATGAAATGTATATATTAAACATGCATAGTTTTAGTATGCCACTCATACCTGAATAAAGCGTTTTTATTCATCAGGTGTATTTATATATACTAGTAATGAAGAATCCAACTAGGAAAACCATTCAATTTACAATAACATTATGAAAGTAAAATAATTAAGAATAATTTTAAGTGCAAGCCTCAGGTACTGAAAACTACAAAACATTGTCAAGAGAAATTAAAGAAGACCTACATAAATAGAAAGACACCTCCTTGTTTAAATGGTACCTACTGTAGTAGATACTCTGAAGCGCTTATTGGCACACCCCATGTTTTAGTGAGGCAAATCAAAGGGCTCAGAATAAACTTTTTCTTATTATTTCTTCTCATTGGTTTCTAAAGATCCTGTTATAACCATTTGTATGGTAAATGCTGGGAAAATGCAGTGAAGTCCCTGTTTCAGCCCCCCTACAACTTGATATGGGATGTAACTTGAGAGAAATACTTGCTGGACTCATACTTAGGCCAGGGGTTTTCAACCCTGACACTAATAACATTTTGGACAACATGATTCTTTCTCTAGTGAGGAAACTAGCCTGTTCGTTGTAGAATGTTCAGTCCACCCCTGGCCTTTATCTACTAGATGTAAGTCAACCCCCCTATTCTCCATCCCAGTTTTCCTTTAGCCCACAACTTCAGCTCAGCTGTGACAACCAAAAATGTCTCCAAAAAAAATATCTCCAGACATAGCTAAATGTCTCATTGTTCTCGCCCTGTGTAAAAACAACAATTTAGACAATGTGAAGAGCTTCTGAATTCATGCTCATTTTGTTGTTTTTAATTTGGGAATCCCTTCCTGTATCTCTAGCTGTAACTTTCTGTTTGTCTGCTGGTACATAGTAAAGTACTACTACTGCCATTTACCCAGTTTTTGATTTTTGTACAATTATCTTATTTTCTTCTTAGTTCCTAGGGAAACTATTAGGTCACAAGACAAGTCATTAAATGATGTATTGCTTTATATTATTTTCTATTGATTTATGTTTGTTGACTTTTTCTCCACGGAGACTGTATACTTGTGATCAGGAAATATGTCTTTACATATTGTGTTTTCTGTGTGTGATCAACAACAACTTAATAAGTGTTAGGTGTTTCCATGAGTTAAACACACACACACACACACACACCATAAAGGGGAGAGATAACTAAGTATCTTAGTAAAAGAACTATAAACAAATTTACCTTGGATGTGGCAATTTACAAAGTACTTTCAATATTCTATGATCATATAGTTTCTGGTGTGTAGTAGGAAACAAATTCACATTTGGTGAATGACACGTAACAAACAAAGTCCTACCTGTATAAACTATCTTAATTTTTTTCCTATCTCCTAGCAATACATTCTTTTCATCTACTCCAAATATGCAAGCTACAAGTGAATTTGTTAAAATTCACTTCCATTCTCAACATTTATAAACATAATAGGCAATTTGACTTATGATAGCAGAAATAATGGACATGTGGAAAGGGTCACCGAGGAAGTGTATTCAGTGAAATTAAGAAGCATCTAGGCCCTTTCACAAATATTCCACTACTTGAAAGGAAGTTAGTAATTCTGAGATTATAGCATTCATTGGATTTTTTAAAGTTATGAAACATTTCAAAGGTTAAACAAGGTTATTAAATGGTTCTAGGAGTTCATAAATTAGTCACTATAGATTTTTTTTTAACAAAGGCACTTTAAAATAAAGCAGAATGATTTGGAATTGCATTGATTTCTTCAGTTAAATGTGCCAATATATAATCCCTTTCACTATTCATTTAGAAATATAACCAGGAAAATGTTAGTTCTACTGATTGTAATTTTGGATATTAAATTAGAATATTTAAGTAGATCCTAAATGATTTTTGTCCATGAAGCAAAAGAGTCACTAAAAACATATTTGAAAGGAAATGTGTCTGCCCTTATGTATCTCAGGTGGTAGAATAATTTGGAAAAATATAGCACTTGGTGAAATGTGCAAAAACACAGGAGGGTAGAGAAATAAAAACTCTTTTATGACTAATTCTTGAGTTGTGTATAAAATGCATCTTCTGATTTATGGCTTTAAAATAAATTCTAAGTAAAGCTCCAGTTAATCAATTATTTCATATAATTGGGAAAATTATGTAAAATAATGTATTTCATGATGAAGAAATCTCTGGATTTCAAATTTTTGAGGCAACTGCAAGGTGGTAGAAATACAGAAGTGGGAGGTGAAGATGGAATGTGGGACCTGATGGAGAGAAACAAAAAGAGCTTCTGTTGTTTGCTTATTTAATTTTGAGTCAAAATGCACTGGGGAAAAGGTGTAGCGTGTCAAAATCTAAAAAGTCAGCAGAGGTGAAAAAACAAAAGAATAGGCAGTCACTGTGTCAAGGCAGGGTGAAATAAGGGAGATGTCTTGATTCATTGTAGCTCTTTTCAACACGTGCCTGTGCCCTGTCTTAGAGTGACTCTTTCATCCAATGCTGAGTATGTGTGTACTGTGTGTACTGTAAAGGAGGGAGTTGGGAGATGGTTACATCACTAACAGTGCCAGCTCGGTATAGGAGCATGTGAAAACAACCTATTCTGATGCATATGACTACCTGCCCCAGTAATGATCTCCTTTGTGAAGCAAGGGCAATTTATTTTGCACATTATCCTCTCAACATACTTACTGGAACTCTGTTCTCATTGGAAGTCTTTCCTTAGGCAGGAAGAGCCTTCAGTCTGAGGCCACTTGAACTTTAAATCAATACACAGTAAGGCTTAAAAAAATTCGACCCCAACTACAATAACCAAGTTCTTGATTTGCTTTTCCTATGGCAAGTCCTCATTTCTGCCCTTTCTACTTACTGCTTGCTGTGTCTCGTATCTGTGTAATCCTTCAGGTTCAATCTCACAAGACCTCCCTCACTTGGCAGGCCTGGGTGCATGTTTTTAGGTTAAATAGCATTGTGCTTCCACTGAGACTATGACTATATGAACGACACTGCCTGAACAGAAAGCAAAAACAATGCAGAGAAGATAAAGGAGAATTAGAACATAAGTGGGGTTTATTGTTATAGTTTCAAAATGGAGAAAATAAGTTTAGAATGAGTGGCTAGAGTGAGGAATACTACATGAGATATGTGACAAGACTCCATCTTTTCTTAAAAAGATATTAGCAAGAAATGGTAAACTTATTTCCTTTAAATAATATATTAAACTCTGAGCTAAATCTATATCTCTCATATTTTATGCAGCTTTTATCTTATTGATAATCACTATCCTATATTTCAGAAGTGTTATACAATGACCCCATTCTGAAAGGAAGTATACCTGTTTCAATAAAAATCACTGCTGTACACATTACTATATTTAAAATAGATAACAACAAGGACCTACTGTATAGCACAGGGAATTTTGCTCAATATTCTGTAATAACCTAAATGGAAAAAGAATTTGAAAAAGGATACATACATATGTATAACTGAATCACTTTGCTGTACACCTGAAACTAACATAACATTGTTAATTAACTATGCTCCAATATAAAATAAAATTTTTTAAGAAAGTATTTTTTTCTTTACTTTAGCTTTTATTTCCATAATTTCATATGCTTTAACGTCAAAAAAAAATTCACTGCTTTCCCCCAGCCATACAGACTGTGGTAACATGAAATTTAAATCCTGAAGAAAGGCAATAATGATATAAAGACTTTTCCTGAGCACATTAATTTGTATCACAATCAGTATGGTGAACTGTCCAGAAGACACAGCATATACACAGTGTTCAACATAAGGGTAAGTATGAAACTTGCTTTAAGGGATTATGCGACTATTCATCATGCAAGATGTGTCCACCTACAGATCATCTGTGCCCAGACTTATATGTATGTACATGCATATTATTTGAACATATAAATCTCTGTCCTTTTCTGTCTGTACCCCTGGAGCTCTAGCCATCTCTTCTTTTAACCATTCAGATTAAAATACTATCAAAACCAGGCATGATTAGCCATCATTTATTTTATTGTGGTAACATTTACCTTCATTTGAACAGTCATTAGCCAACAAACCTTCAGATGTTGTGTTATGGTGCCTACTCTCTGATATATAACAATATATAGAATTCTCAATAGAATGCATATAATTCAGAATTATGTAACTGAAATGATCATTAGATCTGTACATTTTGCTTAAAAGAAATCAAAGAAGAATAAAATCAGTGTATACCATTTCTAAATTGCCCATATTAAACTTTAGAGTGTTCATGAACAAACTTAATTCTGCTTTGCTGACAAATAAAGCAAAGCAAAATGCAATGATTTTCATCTATTTAGTAGTACTGTAGCACACAAGTGTCATTCTCTGGAACCCATATCTATCAGAATAAATGACTGAATTTACATCAGCTATTTGATGGAATAAAATAAAGTCATTTTAATAGGACATACACAGTGGATCAATGTTTCTTGCTTTGAAAATGAACATCTTAGTTTTCCCTAGGTATTTATGTGGGAACAAGAGATCATTATTCTATGACAGTGTTTCATTCTGCTGATATTTCTAAACAGGGAATATTTCTTTCCATGTGGGTCTATGAATTTGTTCACAAATAGCATGTATATAATTGGGGTAGTAGTAAATCCATCCTTTTGAAAAATGTGCATTTTAAGTGATATTAAGTCTGATTTGTCGAGTGTTTTAACTATTCCTTTTTTATAAGTGAAGCACCACTGAAAAGGTATATTAACTCTTTTAAGGGACAAGGATATTCTTATTGACTAAGTGACTGAATTGATTCATTAAATAGTGCTTTAACAGCCTAAAAGAGTAAATGCAACTTCAAAAGGTGCCAAATCTGCAACAATAGAACATCTCTGGCACTAAAATAATCAATATAACTATTCTATTTTCCATTTTGTGAAGGATTTTATGGCCATATAGTAGAGTTCCTAAGCCTTGTTTTTAGATTTTTTTTTTCTTTCAAGGATACTCCATAGACCTGAATGATATAGCCTGTAGAGAATAAATAAATAAATAAATAAATAAGTGCTATAGTTAGGGTTCAGGTTAGAATGAAGCAGAGTGGCCTATTACCAGCAATGTTTTAAAAATCTCAGAAAGCCACTATTATGTAGAAATCACAGTGGCTTGGGGCAGTCAGAAATCTGATTCTTCTTTTTGAGCAATGACTTAGTGCTGAATCTAAACCAAAATAGAGGCTCTGTATAAAAGTTTTTTTTTTTTTCTATGAGTTTCAAGTACCATGGGTGGAGAGTATGTTAGTAGATAAGACACAGAAAGCTGTATTTAGCACTGTTATTTTTGGACACAATACATATACATGACAAAATATGATTATCTCACATTTTTAATAATGTAATTTATTCATCCACTCAAATTTTTTTTATCAATATCATGTACATGAAATGCTAAGGATACAGAATTGAGATAAGCTCTTCTGATGAGTTCACAGTCTGATAAGGGAAAGAAATAAACAGTCATGGCATGGATGAACACATAACCACAACCACCATTTTATTCACACAACTTTAGCTTCTGCAGATTCTGACAATCTTCCAAGATACACCCACATACCAGAATCTTACACTGTGTCCACTATTTATTGGTTTCTGTACCTTATACACTTTCTATGTTGTAATGAAGCATCTGCTCTAAACCACAAGCTCCCCTATGTATACATATCTGAGTCTCTGCTCTACAAATGACCCCTTCCCCAACTTATTTTCAAATTAATAAAGGAATAATCTGTGAACTCCCTGCCTTATGGTCTCACTGCCAGAATGACCAGTCTATTTGCTTCTTTACCTACGTGTTCTTTCTCCTGCTATGATGGTTCAAGAGTCTATTTCTTTAAAGACCAATCCTCCCATTTGTTTGAAGAATCTCTTCCTTTTGTCTACACAGAGATTTTGGTTTTACATTTATCTCCTTTCCTGTTTCACTGAAACATGAGAGAAATAGAGTTCTGCCTTGTTTAATTTGCTATTATTTGAAATCGCTGCTGAAAGCAGCCAAAGGATATTTGTTAATACACTGGCCTTCCTGAATCTCCAGGTCTGGAATGGATCTACTTAATCTTACACTTTGTATACTTTGGGTGAAAGGAGCACTTCAGTATGGACAAATCTTCATAAGGTATATTCACTGGTATGGGAATGTACTGTCTAAAAGACACTAGCAAATGGTGTTAAGATAGAGAGGACACAAAGTCTATCTGCATACTGTTGATAAGTAATTTATCTCTAAGTTCTGTCCTTCTCTAGTCATGAATCTGAATACAGATAATCAGTCTTTCTCCTTTCATCCAGTTATTATGTCTGGCATAGTAAAGCCATCTCTATCAACTGAGTAAACATAAATAACAAAGGAAACAACTCACACATAGAAATTTTGTAGACACCTTTAGATTTTTTTAATCCTTCTCTGCTTTACTAGTGAAAAGATAAAAACTATAACTTTATTTTGTCTTCCAACTATAGTGTAATTTTGACCAAGTCACTAAAATACCCTTGCTACCAGTTTATTCATTTATATAGTAAGTAGACTGGACTAGAGGATTCACCTATAAAATTTATTTCAGCTCCAAAATCCTATGATTTATAGGAGTCTGTATATTAGCAAATGGAAGTAAAGGAAAATCCATATTAGCTGAATGTTACTAAAATTAAAAGTTCCAGCTTAGACATTTAGGCAATTTGAATACAGCAATAGTAAATAGAACAGGTATTAATTGGCATAATTTCCAATAAGACTAGGTTGAATTAATGCTTTATAGTCCAGATTAGATTTTTGCAATAAATTTCCATGTGGTAATTACTGAAGTACATGGTAAAAATAACGAAGTTAGAATTTTATTCTTTTTTTAAAAAAAATTTAAGTCTCTCCATTAATTGCATAGAGATAAATGTTTGCATGTTTAAAAATGTCTTACACTTTTCAATCCTGAAACATATATGACATGTTCTGTTGTTCTATTATTTTGTTTTCTTCACATATATTCATATTTGGGTATCTGATTAAGTTAGGATATTTATCCTAAAATACTTATGACATGTATATTTCCACTTTTCAAACTTAAAACAAAATGAAATAATGATCTTAATTCCCCCTATCTACCAAGCACTGATATTCAAAACACCTAACAACTGATAAAGTACCAGCATCAATAATCAGAACACACAGCTGCACCCACCTGGATATGGCTGATTTGGAAACAGCCAAGTCTCTCCCTAAAAATAGGTAGATGAGGAAGAATATGAGTTCCTATTCAGTTTCAACTATAAATAATTGTTTCTGCAAGTCTTGGGAAAAGGCACAAACGTGTTAGTAATTGTTCTCCTTAGAATCTGAAAGTAAAAGATTTTTTTCGTCAGACATGATGGTATTTTCCCATTTGTCTATATATTTCAATTTTTGCTACCTTTTATCAGATATGACTCTATAAAAAGTGCTTCCACATTTATAGAGCTTCCAGGCTTTTCTGGTGCATTACACTTCTAAACCAATTCCCTTTTTCTGCAATTTAATGTAAGTGTCCATGAGTTAATATCTGGAATTTTCAAAATGATTTACAACCAAGTTCTGTTTATATCCTCACAAAATTCTTCTTAGGTAAATGAAATTATTGTCCCCTATCTTACAGTTGAGGAAACCAGTGCTTAGAATGGTTACAGTATCTGTCCAAGGGGTATTTAGTAAGTGGAAGGACTAAGATATTAATAAAGATCAGTTTGACAGAAATTTATGCTTTTAACCACTAGAAAATACTCTCAAAGTGTCAATTTTAAGCCAGTTAAAGTGTGTAAGAAAGTTGGAAATAGTTCTTCAAGTATAATGGGTGGAATGCATGGAAACTGGTCCACAATAGGGTGATAGTATAATTAAGTATATGGACTGCTGTCAATTTTACCCTTAAATTCCATAATCCTAAACAACCTCACATATGTAAGTTCATATTCGCTATCAGTACAAGATGAAGGAAAGTAGGAATTTAAACTTAATACGCTGTAAAAAATAAAATAATTATTTCTCTCCATTCACTGACCATAATTGATGGCACAAAAGTTTAATTTCAGGGCTTCCCTTGTGGTGCAGTGGTTGAGAGTCTGCCTGCCGATGCAGGGGACATGGGTTCGTGCCCCGGTCAGGGAAGATCCCACATGCCGCGGAGCAGCTGGGCCCGTGAGCCATGGCTGCTGAGCCTGCGCGTCCAGAGCCTGTGCTCCGCAACGGGAGAGGCCACAACAGTGAGACGCCCAAAAAAGTTTAATTTCAGAGTTTTGAATGTTAAGTGTTTGAATAGTATTCTCGAGCAATGGCTGGTTCAAAAAGTTGTCTATGTCCCCTTCTGTTGTTTTCTGAAATCTGGCTGATCTCTCAGAGTGGGATGAAAAACAAGTAACGTGATACCCTCTTCTTATGATATGTAAGAGGACTTATATAATTTTAAGCATTAAATAGGTAAATATCTATCAGGTTTATGCAGCATGGTAAGCTGTTTAATGGTCATTTATTATTATTCTTTAGATTACTGTCAATATTTTTTTATTTCATTATACACTTTAAAATATATAAATCTATTTTTAAATCTTTTTTGTCAGGAACTAATTCTGGAGCCACTTTTGCACTCTATTTTTTTAAATTCATATTCAAACTCATGAGCTACCATTGTTGTTTTATTGGTAAACCAACCAATACAACAATACAATTTCAACTGTTTTGTCCAATACTTAGGGAAAAATGGGTGATCTTCATATATTTTATATGGTACACTTTTCAAAATTTAAACAAAATAGTTTAGATTTAGTTAATTAATTTTAAATCAAATATACTGTTTTCCTAATTATATTTTAGGAATGTATTTTGCAATTTAGGTAAAAGTATATTAATTGAGAGTCTACATTTTTTTAAAAAAAATTCCCTTGCAAGGCTAGAAATGCAAAGGTAAAAAAGACAACTCTCATTTTGGACAAAAGAAGATAAGGTACAGTGTATAATAATTACAAGCATGTGTTTCATATATGGTTTTTGATATGTAGGTGAAATAAAATCACACTAACAAGAAAAATGCAACCATGTTTTGAAAGAAAAGAGGTAGATTAATTTGAGTAGGCAATAAAGTAAGTTTGTGATGGCAAGTTGGAATGACATTGGTATCAAATCTTAAAATTAGGAGATTTAGCTTAGTTTTAGAGATAACAATGTCATTGATGATAGTAAAAAAATCACAGAAACTTTGTCCATTTATCTTGCAAAACTTCTTACCTGCCTGCTATATATAAAGAGTTAAAAACAAAGTAAAACCTGCTTCAAGTGATTATATCTCTGGCTTTTAAGACCCAAAATCATCATCTATATAAGCTTCTAGAGTAAACACAAAGCAGAGGTGTCTTGTATTAATGGACACTAGTGAAAAAAAATATGAAAGTATTTTAAAACATACTTGAGGTGCTATGGATCATTATGATCACTGAGGTTTCTAGAAAACAGAAACTCTTTGGGGCACATAAAGGTATCTGGTATTTTTCCTTTCCCTATTCCACTCTAAATATGGTTTTCTTAACAGCACAGAAACAATAGTTTTCTTTCCATAGTCTTAGACACATTTTATAAGAAAAAGTATATGTGCTCTTACCAATATTAAACCTGTCTTTTCTTTTGCTAAGTACATTTGCTCTAATAAGTACTTACTTTGTGTTGTTATTCACTGTTACATATTTCAGAAGATTCAGCTTTAATCTCCATAATTATTATTAATATGTAGATACATTTTCACTCAAAATTTCCTCCTTTGATATGGAATCATGTGATGACATAAGCCCCTCAATTTAAAATGTACATTAGGTTGTCAATTTGAGGAAGCCTATTAACAGGGCATGGGTGAGAACTACAATGGTAAATTACTGCTCCCACCCTGACCCTAGATTGTAATCTTGTCAATTTAACCCCGCCTTGTTTAGGATAAGATTAACCCACATTTTCATCTGCTTATGGTCAACAGCTTCATGCTCACAGACACCCACAACTAGCAGGTAATATAAAGCAAGTCAGAGGAAGAAAACCTCTCTCCCTGGGCAGCAGGATTATCCAAGTTCCAATGTGAATACTTAGACAGCCAATATTCTAAACTCTTTAAATACCTGGAGACCATGTTTTCCTCTCTGCTGCAGCTGATTTCCTTGGACTCATCCTGTATGTTAGCACAATTTTCCATATCTGTAGATTGATGCCACTATTGTGATATGACTTCCTCCAGTCACTACTGACATTATCTACCATTTGCTTCCAATAACTTGAACTGATACTTCATGATGACTTTTTACAATTACAACTAAGTTAAATTAAAACTAAAGGAAATCTTGAAAAAGAATATCAATCATATTAAGGCAATAAATATTCAGAAGTCTGTGTGGAATTGGAATGTCTTATCCCGTGATAGTACATGTAGGCTATGTGTATTCATGTGTATGAGGTCAAGAGTTTTTATCTGTATGTTAATTTCACTTTAGCATAAATTGTCAGAATCACCTCTCTTAACAACACTGATGGTCTTACCAAGTCACTAGTCAATATTCAATCATGAATGTAGCAAGAGCATCATTCAGTTTTGGGGACTGGCCTAAGGACCATATCTGAAGGAAGCTTTAGGTATCACATATACAAATCTATGTGTCACATAATCCCAAAATAATTTCATAAATTTAGGTAAGATATAGTTGAATAAATCATATATCACTAACTGGCTCTAGTCTGGAAGACGCACACACAGCATAGCACGTTCTTAGATTTTGATTTGTAACTCAAAGTGGATAAGAACTCCAGAAGAGTTCAATATGGATACCATTAATTATCACGCTTTTAATTAGGCAAGAAATCTTTCACTTTAAAGCTGTCATTAAGCAATCACTTTTACTGTATATCTTGCCAAATACTACAGTACTTAGTGTCATGGTTAGTATTGCCTTGAAAGATATACGGCTGCCAGTACAAGTTATTCTAAGGATCATGGACTCTATTTTCTGAACTTAAGGGTAAAAATCTGGGTTCAAAAATAAAATATGGGGCTTTCCTGGTGGCGCAGTGGTTGAGAGTCCACCTGCTGATGCAGGGGACACGGGTTTGTGCTCCGATCTGGGAAGATCCCACATGCCGCGGAGCAGCTGGACCCGTGAGCCATGGCTGCTGAGCCTGCACGTCCAGAGCCTGTGCTCCTCAACGGGAGATGTCACAACAGTGAGAGGCCTGCATACTGCAAAAAAAAAAAAAAAAAAAAAAAAAAAAAAAAAAAAGTTATATATATATATATATATATATATATATATATATATATATATATATGGACTCTAAATTTATTTTTTAAAAAAAACGCTTTTACTTAATGTCTACGTGTTTTGTGCTTACATAGTCTCAATTTGTCTTTTGTAGGTTTTGCAGATAAAACTTGCCTGAAATATTTGAAAATAATGGATATTTAACCAATTCTTAATTCTTCCATTTTTTTTAAAGAAAAATTTTAACATCTTTATGGAGTATAATTATTTTACAATGTTGTGTTAGTTTGTTCTGTATAACAAACTGAATCAGATATATGCACACATATATCCCCATATCCCCTCCCTCTGGTGTCTGCCTCCCACCGTCCCTATCCCACCGCTCTAGGTGGTCACAGAGCACTGAGCTGATCTCCCTGTGCTATGCGGCTGCTTCCCACTAGCTATCTATTTTACATTTGGTAGTGTATATATGTCAATGTCACTCTCTCACTATGTCCCAGCGTACCCTTCCCACTCCCCAAGTCCTCAAGTCAATTCTCTACATCTCCGTATTTATTCCTGTCCTGCCCTTAGGCTCTTCAGAACCACTTTTTTTTTTTAGATACCATATATATGTGTTAGCATAAGGTATTTTTTTTTCTCTTTCTGACTTACTTCACTCTGTATGACAGACTCTAGTTCCATCCACCTCACTACAAATAACTCAATTTCATTCCTTTCTATGGCTCAGTAATATTACATTGTACATATGTGCCACAGCTTCTTTATCCATTCATCTGTCAATGGACACTTAGGTTGCTTCCATTTCCGGCTACTCTAAATAGTGCTGAAATTAAAATTGTGGTACATGACTCTTTTTGAATTATGGTTTTCTCAGGGTATATGCCCAGTAATGAGTTTGCTGGGTCGTATGGTAGTTCTATTTTTAGTTTTTTAAGGACCCTCCATACTGTTCTCCATAGTGGCTGTATCAATTTACATTCCCACCAACAGTTCAAGAGGGTTCCCTTTTCTCCACACCCTCTCCAGCATTTATTCTTTGTAGATTTTTTGAGGATGGCCATTCTGACCAGTGTGAAGTGATACCTCATTGTGGTTTTGATTGGCAGTTCTCTAATGATTAGTGATGTTGAGCATTTTTTCATGTGTTTGTTGGCAATCTGTATATCTTCTTTGGAGAAATGTCTATTTAAGTATTCTGCCCAGTTTTGGATTGGATTGTTTGCTTTTTTGATATTGAGCTGCATGAGCTGATTATAAATTTCGGAGTTTAATACTTTGTCAGTTGCTTCATTTGTAAATATTTTCTCCCATTCTGAGGGGTGTCTTTACATCTTGTTTATGTTTTCCTTTGCTGTGCAAAAGCTTTTAAGTTTCATTATGTCCCATTTATTTATTTTTGTTTTTATATCCATTTCTCTAGGAGGTGGGTCAAAAAGGATCTTGCTGTGATTTATGTCATAGTGTGCTCTGCCTACGTTTTCCTCCAGGAGTTATATAGTGTCTGGCCTTACATTTTGGTCTTTATTCCATTTTGAGTTTATTTTTGTGTATGGTGTTAGGGAATGTTCTAATTTCATTCTTTTAAATGTAGCTTTTCAGTTTTCCCAGCACCACTTAGTGAAGAGGATGTCTTTTCTCCATTGTATATTCTTGCCTCCTTTATAAAAAATAAGGTGATAGTATTTGTTTGGGTATATCTTTAGGCTTTCTACTCTGTCTATTGATCTATATTTCTGTTCTTGTAGCAGTACCATACTGTCTTGATTACTGTAGCTTTGTTGTATAGCCTGAAGTCAGGGAGCCTGATTCTTCCAGCTCCATTTTTCTTTCTCAATGTTGCTTTGGATATATGGGGTCTTTTGTGTTTCCATACAAATTGTGAAATTTTTTGTTCTAGTTCTGTGAAAAATGCAATTGGTAATTTGCTAGGGATTGCATTGAATCTGTAGATATCTTTGGGTAGCATAGTCATTTTCACAATGTTGATTCTTCCAATCCAAGAACATGGTATACCTACCTCTCCATCTGTTTGTATCACCTTTAATTTCTTTCATCAGTGTCTTATAATTTTCTGCATGCAGGTCTTTTCTCTCCTTAGATAGATTTATTCCTCGGTATTTTATTCTTTTTTTGCAAAGGTAAATGGGAGTGTTTCCTTAATTTCTCTTTCAGATATTTCATCATTAGTGTACAGGAATGCAAGAGATTTCTGTGCATTAATTTTGAATATTGCTACTGTACCTAATTCATTGACTAGCTCTAGTAGTCTTCTGGTAGCATCTTTAGGATTCTCTATGTATAGTACCATGTCATCCGCAAACAATGACAGTTTTGTTTCTTCTTTTCTGATTTAGATTCCTTTTATTTCTTTTACTTCTCTGGTTGCTATGGCTAAAACTTCCAAAACTATGTTGAATAATAATGGTGAGAGTGGCCAGCCTTCTTTTGTTCCTGATTTTGGTGGAAATGGTTTCAGTTTTTCACGATTGAGAATGATCGTGAGAATGAACAATCGTGAGAATTGAGAATGAACAATGCTATTGTTCCCTTCATTTATTTTTCATTTTTTTCTGATCTGATATTTTTGATTTCTTTTTTTCTGCTAACTTTGGAGGGTTTTTTGTCCTTTTTCCTCTAATTACTTTAGGTGTAAGGTTAGGTTGTTTGAGATTTTTCTTGTATATTGAGGTAGGAATGTATTTCTATAAACTTCCCTCTTAGATTTGCTTTTGCTGCATCCCATAGGATTTGGTTTGTCATGTTTTAATTGTCATTTGTTTCTAGGTATTTTTTAATTTTCTCTTTGATTTCTTCAGTGATCTCTTGGTTCTTTAGTAGTGTATTGTTTAGGTTCCATGTATTTTTATTTTTTACATATTTTTTTCCTGTAATTGATATCTAGTCTCATAGCATTGTGATCAAAATATACTTAATACGACTTCAATTTTCTGAAATTTACCAGAACTTAATTTATTTCCCAAGATATGATCTATCCTGGAGAATGTTCCATGAGCACTTGAGAAGAAAGTGTAATTTGCTGTTTCTGGGTGGAATGTGCCATAAATATTAATTAAGTCCATCTTGTTTAATGTATCATTTGAAGCTTGTGTTTCCTTATGTATTTTCATTTTGAATGATCTGTCCATTTGTGAAAGTGGGGTGTTAAAGTCCCCTACTATGATTGTGTGACTATCAATTTCCCTTTTTATGGCTGTTAGCATTTGCCTTATGTATTGAGGTGCTCCTATGTTGGGTGCATAAATATTTACAATTGTTATATCTTCTTCTTGGATTAATCCCTTGATCATTATGTAATGTCCTTCTTTGTCTCTTGTAATAGTCTTTATTTTAAAGTCTATTTTGTCTGATATGAGAATTGCTACTCCAGGTTTTTTTTTTTTGATTTCCATTTGCATGGAATATCTTTTTCCACCCCCTCACTTTTAGTCTGTATATGTGCCTAGGTCTGAACTGGGTCTCTTCTAGACAGCATATATACAGGTTTTGTTTTTGTATCCTTTCAGCCAATCTATGTCTTCTGGTGGAACATCTAATCCATTTACATTTAAGGTAGTTATTGATACGTATGTTCCTATTACCATTTTCTTAATTGATTTGGGTTTGTTATTGTAGGTCTTTTCCTTCTCTTGCATTTGCTGCCTAGAGAAGTTCCTGTAACATTTGTTGTAAAGCTGGTTTGGTGGTGGTCAATTCTCTTAGCTTTTCCTTGTCTGTAAAGATTTGAATTTCTCCATCAAATCTGAATGAGATCCTTTTGGGTAGAGTAATCTTGGGTGTAGATTCTTCCTTTTCATCACTTTAAATATGTCCTGTCACTCCCTTCTTCTTTACTGAGTTTCTGCTGAAAGATCAGCTGTTAACCTTAGGGGGATTCCCTTGTATGTTATTTGTTGTTTCTCCCTTGCTGCTTTTACTATTTTATATTTGTACTTAATTTTTGATAGTTTGATTAAGATGTGTCTTGGCATGTTTCTCCTTGGATTTTTCTGTGTGGGACTCTGCACTTCCTGGACTTGATTAACTATTTCTTTTCCCATATCAGGGAAGCTTTCAACTATAATCTTTGAAATATTATCTCAGTCCCTTTCTTTTTCTCTTCTTCTTCTGAGACCCTTATAATTCGAATCTTGGAGTGTTTATTGTTGTTCCAGAGGTCTCTGCGACTGTCCTCAGTTCTTTTCACTCTTTTTTCTTTACTCTGCTCTGCTGTAGTTATTTCCACTATTTTATCTTCCAGGTCACTTATCCGTTTTTCTGCCTCAGTTATTCTGCTATTCATTCCTTCTAGATAATTTTTAATTTCATTTATTGTGTTGTTCATCATTGTTTTTATTCTCTTTAGTTGTTCTAGGTCCTTGTTAAACGTTTCTTGCATTTTCTCCACTCTATTTCCAAGATTTTGGATCACCTTTACACTCATTACTCTGAATTCTTTTTCAGGCATACTGCCTATTTCCTCTTCATTTGTTTTTTCTGGTGGGTTTTTACCTTGCTCCTTCATCTGCTGTGTGTTTCTCTGTCTTCTCATTTTGCTTAACTTACTGTGTTTGGTGTCTCCTTTTTGCAGGCTTCAGGTTTGTATTTCCCATTGTTTTTGGTGTCCGTCCCCATTATCTAATGATGTTTCAGTGGGTTGTGTAGGTTTCCTGGTGGAGGGGACTGGTGCCTGTGTTCTAGTGTATGAGACTGGATGTTGTCTTTTTGTTGGGCAAGACCATTTCCAGTGGTGTGTTTTGTGGTGTCTGTGACCTTATTTTGATTTTAGACAGCCTCTCTGCTAATGGGTGGAGTTGTGTTCCTGTCTTGCTAGTCATTTAGCATAGGGATTCCAGCACGGTAGCTTGCTGGTCATAGAGTGGAGCTGGGCCTTAGCATTTAGATGCAGATCTCTGGTGGCTCTTTTGCTGTTTGATATTATGTAGAGCTGGAAGTCTCTGGTGGACCAATGTCCTGAACTCAGCTCTCCCACCTCAGAGGTATAGGCCTGACACCCACCCGGAGCACCAAGACCCTGTCAGCCACATGTCTCAGAAAGGGAAAAAAAGAAAGAAAGATAAGAAGAAAAAAATAATAATAAATAAAAGTTATTAAAATAAAATACAAAAAAATATTAAAAATTAAAACATTAAAAATAATTAAAAAAGGAAAGAAAGAAGAGACCAACCAAACCAAGAAACAAATACAGCAATGATAACATTCGCTAATAACTATACTAAAAAAAAAAAAAGACCACTGACGGCCAGAATCCTAGGACAAATGATAAAAGCAAAGCTATAGGAGGGTCTCCTGGGGGGAGAGGTGTCCGGCAGGCCACCGGTGCCTTTTCCATGAGCATTCTCGGCTGGGTCTTGACTTTCCCAACTGCCCCCCTCCCCTGCTAGCCCCATGTGGAGTGGGTCAGTCGGGGTTAGGGAGGAACCTGGGAAACTGGCGTCCCACTGAGGCCGCAGATGAGGCGGCAGAGAGCACAGTACTCACGGGACTGGGCGAGCTCTGACCGGGGCCAGCGTCCTCTTCCCGGGGCAGGTGTCCCTGTGGGGGTTGGCTGGGCAGTGCCAGAGCTTCCCTGAGCAGGAGCGAGAGGTGGCCCGGCTGCTCCTCCTGCCCCAGTGCGAGCTCAGCGGCTGGCAGGCTGGGGAGCAGAAGAGAGAAGTCCGGGTGTCGCAAGGTAGCCCCAGGAAGGGGTCGCTGGAGAAGCTTTTAGGTCCCACCACTTTCCCCCTTCTGTCCCACATCTGGGCGACTGACACGGGACACCAGGCCCTCTCCCTTGGCTCCCACGGGAATGCCCAGCCAGCCATTTCTGGACCTGCTTCCATCCTGCGCTCCTTAGAGGCTGCATCGTATACATCAGAAATACATCTACATGTGGAACTGCTCCTATAGAACACCCACTGAATGCTGGCAGAAGACCTCGGACCTCCCAAAAGGCAAGAAACTCCCCATGTACCAGGGTAGGGCAAAAGAGAAAAGAAAAAAACAGAGACAAAAGAATAGGGTCAGAACCTGCACAAGTGGGAGGGAGCTGTGAAGGAGGAAAGGTTTCCACACACTAGGAAGGCCCTTTGCGGGCAGAGACAGTGGGTGGCAGAGGGGGGAAGCTTCGGAGACACGGAGGAGAGTGCAGCAACAGGGGTGCGGAGGGTAAAGTGGAGAGTTTCCAGCACAGAGGATCGGTGCCGACCAGCACTCGCCATACCGAGAGGCTTGTCTGTTCACCCGCTGGGGGGGTGGGGGCTGGGAGCTGAGGCCTGGACTTCAGTCGTATGAAAGAAAAGGAGAGAAAAGACCTGTATGCAGAAAATTATAAGGCACTGATAAAAGAAATTAAAGATGATACAAATAGATGGAGAGATATACCATGTGTTTGGATTGGAAGAATCAACATTGTGAAAATGACTCTACTACCCAAAGCAATCTACAGATTCAATGCAATCCCTATCAAACTACCCCTGGCATTTTTTAGAGAACTAGAACAAACATTTTCACAATTTGTATGGAAACACCAAAGACCCCGAATAGCCAAAGCAATCTTGAGAATGAAAAATGGAGCTGGAAGAATCAGGCTCCCTGACTTCAGACTATACTACAAAGCTACAGTAATCAAGACAGTATGGTTCTGGCACAAAAATAGAAATATAGATCGGTGGAACAGAATAGAAAGCCCAGAGATAAGCCCACACACATAAGGTCAACTTATCTTTGATAAAGGGGTCAAGAATATACAGTGGAGAAAAGACAGCCTCTTCAATAAGTGGTGCTGGGAAAACTGGACAGGTACGTGTAAAAATGTACCTGTACATGTAAAAGTATGAAATTAGAACACTCCCTAACAGCATACACAAAAATAAACTCAAAGTGGATTAAATACATAAATGTAAGGTGAGAAACTATAAAACTCTTAGAGGAAAACAGGAAGAACCCTCTATGATATAAATCACAGCAAGATCCTTTTAGACCCACCTCCTAGAGAAATGGAAATAAAAACAAAAATAAACAAATGGGACCTCATGAAACTTAAATGCTTTTACACAGCAAAGGAAACCATAAACAAGACCAAAAGACAACCCTCAGAATGGGAGAAGTTATTTGCAAAGCAACTGACAAAGGATTAATCTCCAAAATTTACAAGCCGCACACGTAGCTCAATAACAAAAAAACAAACAACCCAATCCAAAAATGGGCAGAAGACCTAAATAGCCATTTCTCCATAAAAGATATACAGACTGCCAACAAACACATGAAAGAATGCTCAACATCATTAATAATTAGAGAAATGCAAATCAAAACTACAATGAGATATCATCTCACACCAGTCAGAATGGCCATCATCAAAAAATCTAGAAATAATAAATGCTGGAGAGGGTGTGGAGAAAAGGGAACCCTCTTGCACTGTTGGTGGGAATGTAAATTGATACAGCCACTATGGAGAACAGTATGGAGGTTCCTTAAAAAACTAAAAATAGAACTACCATATGACCCAGCAATCCCACTACTTGGCATATATCCTGAGAAAACCATAATTCAAATAGTGTCATGTACCAAAATGTTCATTGTAGCTCTGTTTACAATAGCCAGGACATGGAAACAACCTATGTGTCCATCAACAGATGAATGGATAAAGATGTTGCACATATATACAATGGAATATTACTCAGCCATAAATATAAACGAAATTGAGTTATTTGTAATAAGGTGGATGGACCTGGAGTCTGTCATAATACAGAGTGAAGTAAGTCAGAAGGAGAAAAACAAATACTGTATGCTAACATATATATATGGAATCTAAGAAAAAAAAATGTCATGAAGCGCCTAGGGGTAGGGTGGGAATAAAGACACAGACCTACTAGAGCATGGACTTGAGGAAATGGAGAGGGGGAAGAGTAAGCTGTGACAAAGTGAGAGAGTGGCATGGACATATATACACTACCAAACGCAGGGTGGATAGCTAGTGGGAAGCAGCCGCATGGCACAGGGAGATCAGCTAGGTGGTTTGTGACCACCTAGAGGGGTGGGATAGGGAGGGTGGGAAGGAGGGAGATGCAAGAGGGAAGAGATATGGGAACATATGTATATGTATAACTGATTCACTTTGTTGTAAAGTAGAAACTAGTGCACCATTGTAAAGCAATTATACTCTAATAAAGATGTTAAAAAAAAAAAAGCAAAGCTCTACAGACAAAATCACACAAAGAAGCATACACCTACACACTCACAAAACGAGAAAAAGAAAAAATATATTTATATACCTTTGGGGATGTCTGAGCTCTTCTGCCAGCATTCAGTATGTGTTCTGCAGGAGTTGTTCCACATAAAGATGTATTTCTGATTTAATTGTGGGGAGAAAGTTCATCTCCACATCTTACTCTTCTGCCATCTTGACGGTATCTTACTGCTGCCTGCAGTCCAGCCCTCGGTCGCTGCTTCTGTCCTTATGTCCTGCGAACCTTGGAGGGAGGACGATAGAGGTGTCCCCGTGGCTGGGTCAGGCTGTCAGTGAGACGATGGGAAAGACCCGAGTGAGGAGCCAAGGCTGCTACGGCCGCTCCTGCCGTGGATTCTGCTGATTTCCCTGGGCCGGAGGTGTCGGATAGGCGTGTCCTCGGGATTGCGGCTCCCTGAGCACAGCTCTTGCCTCTGGCACAGTGGCTGAGTCCCAGGACTTGGCGGGCTGGTGCGGCGAGGCTGGGCTCCTCAAAGATGCTTTGTGAAGAATGGTATGGAAGGTAGATCTAATTCAGCCCTCTATTTCCCTTCATACCAGTTATTGTATTTTTAATTTATTTATGCATTTGTGTATTTTTTCACTCTGACTCCTTCAGTAGACTGTATGTTTCATAAGAGTAGCAATTTCGGGACTTCCCTGGTGGTCCAGTGGTTAAGACTCCACACTCCCAGTGCAGGGGGCCTGGCTTAGATCCCTGGTCAGGGGACTAGATTTCACATGTCAGGCATAAGCAAGGCAAGGGAGATCCTGGGTGAGGGGTCCCACCAGGTCACGTAGACTCCTGGACTATCTGATGTCCTTTTAATCCTTTGCACTTAGTCTAGTTTCACTTTCTCATAGGGAGCTGCGTGAAGAGGCCTCACAGCTTTCCCTTCAGAATGGAGTCGCTTTACTACTTTTTATTCCAAATGTTTAGCAAGTTTAAAAAGAAAGTTCTATAGGGCGTCCCTGGTGGTGCAGTGGTTGAGAGCCCGCCTGCCGATGCAGGGACACGGGTTCGTGCCCTGGTCCGGGAAGATCCCACATGCCACGGAGCAGCTGGGCCCGTGAGCCATGGCCGCTGAGTCTGCACGTCCGGAGCCTGTGCTCCACAACGGGAGAGGCCACAACAGTGAGAGGCCCACGTACTGCAAAAAAAAAAAAAAAAAAAAAAAGTTCTATAAATATATGAACAATTCAGATCATATTTTCAATGAAAACACCTAGGTCACTAAAGGAAAGATATACATTTTACTTAAATTGTTGTAAAGTTAACTTTTTTTGGTTTTACTTAGTTTTTTCAGAGACTGGGCATTTAGTGCCATCATGAATAGGAACTGTGAAGTATGCAGGAAAAACTAAAATGAGTAATAAAGGCTGACCAGCTAATCAAGCCTCTCTTATGCTAAATCTCCTAAATGCATTTCACTATTTCATTCTTACCATAGCCATTGTATTATGTCTGTTCTTTTTTTAATAAAGAAACTTGGAATAAAAAATAAGCAAAATGCCAAATGTCACATAACTAGTAAATAGAAGATCCAGAATCCAAGCCCAGGAATATATAATTCCACACTTCTACACAAATATGTAATTTAAACTATTTGAAAGTAGGTGGGAAACAAATATAACTTTTAATTTTAATTCATTTGCTAAGTCTACATGATTTGGGACATGATTATATCAAATAATCATTAAATATTAAGAAATTTTGTTGTTAAATTAATGAATTTAGTATGAATATACAATTATGAACCTTTATAAATGTTCCATTTGCAAATGACATCTTCCTTTATATTTTGTCTAAATTAAGGGAAAACAAGTGCTTTGACAATAATATTTTAAAGGTGATAACCTTCTATTTTCATTATGTGAGTAATATTTTTAGGCAGCTAACAGTCCAAGATTGCAAAGAAAAAAATATTAAAAGGGATAAAAGTATCTATCTGTGGTTTCATATTCTGCTTCTTTTGAATTTCTGTTATAATATGTTGAAAATGTAAACCACAAGGCTTTTTCTTTCACCTTTGAAAATGTTGCAACTAGCATCTAAGAAAAAAAGATATTTAAACATAATTATATGTTTGTGAGTGCTTGATAAGAATGTGGTTTTCAACTACCTTGTGAAATTTTAATACGGTTAGGAAGAGTTTAAAAAAAAAGCCACATATCATATATTTTATTCTTTCATTACTGCATAATGTACAGACCAAAATCCTGTTCTCTCTACTATCAGTTAATAAAACATTTCCTGAATTATTTAACTTCCTTACAAATTCAAACCATTTTTATGTTTTTATCATTTTTCTGTCAACAGTCAAATCCCAAAGGGAAATGCTATTTATGTTCATGTTTGCTTTTATTTAAAATTGTTTGATTTTAAAAGGTGTAGCATGAGCAGTACTGTGTTTGTTCGACTCTGGCTGATATATGTTATTACGAGTTGACTTTGAGTAAATTGCCATCTTGTTTGCTTAGAAAAAGAAAGATAGAGCTAATTGAATGAAACCACCATACAAAGGATTACAATAGTCCATTTTCTTTATTTGAAATATGTCAACAGTGAAATATGAATTTGAAAGTACTATATGGAAAATATAGCAAAGATTAAAATGGTTCTTGAAGATATCTCTTTTAAAATATGGTAATTTACATGCAAGCAATCACTAATTATCAGTGCCATGAACATTTTATATTTCAGAAGAAAGTTATTGACTTAATATTCATAGAGGCATTTTTTTCATTTTAAATCATTGTATTATCAATGTTGCTATAGTCTGTTAATGTTTTCTTTATATTAATCAGAAGCTTTCATATTAAACATATTTACTATCAAATTCCCTTATAGTTAATAAGATAATATTTTTCTACAGTTTATTAGGAAATATTTCTTAAGGTTATGACTTTTAAAATTTGATAATATTTCATTTTTTTGAAGAAATTTAAAAACAAAGATAAGTGATAAAGAGATCAAAAAGATGATGGCTTTTTAAAAGATGTATAATACTGGGAAAAATAGGCAATATCTTTAATAGTCTTTATAGTATTATACATTTTCAATTCATATCACAAAATGTATCAGTTTAAACAACATCCTACACTAATTGTTTTAAATAACTCATTTTTTGTAAATAAATGTCTTCTTTTAAATAAAATAATATTTTAAACTGCTACAGTAACTATTATTAAAACTGAGAAATTTGAAGAAGCAATGAATAATTTGCACTGCAAAATACTTCAAACTTTTATGATTAATTTTTCTCCCTCCATTGGGTTCTCTGTATTAACCAAATGATCCAATCAACCAAGGAAACCACTGTTTATTTAAACTACATAGGTTCAGATTCAACCCAAATATTGTCTCTTTGGTTTGTAGACACAGATTATGCATAAACATTTCCTTAGACAAACATTGTCCTCTGAATGATATTTTCTCCTCATCTTTCTCTTCAGTGTCATTATGTTGCACTTTATTTAAGGTCTCCTCCAGCGCTAGTCTTCTGTAGGGGGGATTTAATTTTTTTCTCTAATTTTTTTCTAACCTTGAATTGGTAGAGAATTCTACTGGAATTTATTTTATTTTTAACTTATTTTTTTAAATCTGATTTATTTGCCTATGTGTTTCTAAATGTTACTGTTTATAATGGATTACTATATCATTTGAAGCAGTAACATATTTGCTCTAACTTATATTTACATATAACTTATTCCTAGTCCTTGGATAGAATCAAGATAAACTGTAAGGAGAAGTATTTGGAGACTGGAGACTCCTTTCTTGCTCTACCTCATACCCCATACTCAGGTACTTAGAGATATTGGTACTGCTGTTAGGCATCCCTAGTGTCTGGGAAAGTTTTAAGACAGAAGTCAGCATGCACTATGGGAGGTCTTCAAGACAGAAACTTCACCATGATCAAGACTCACCCACATTCTGTCTTATTAACTGCTCTCTCCTCTCACATGTATTTCTTCATTAAATAACATGTATTAAATATAGATAGATACTGTGTAAAGCATTAAAAAAGACCTGGATCTTCAGTGTTTATGATAATGAATAAGAAAGCCCAGTGTTTCTTTCAAACATATTCTGTTAACTAGAGGCATAATCTTGGATATCCTTGGCCAAAATCACCCTCATAAGTGTAAAGTTGTCTAACACTCACTGTACAATAGGAAACAAATGAGATTGAAAACATCATGTGATGATCTGTGTACACAGGTCTCCAAGATGAGAAATTTCACATATTGCAATAAGTTAGTACATTTTATAATGTTCCTATGAACAATCTCTCTGCACCTAAATTTGGCTTACTGAAGCAGAAAGCAGGGCCTGTTGCTCTAACCCCTCAGTGACTCATGTCACAGAATAGTGTCATGAGCAAAAGTGAATAGAGAGATTTACTGACTTCTTCAGCATTATAGCTAGTAAGACAGAAATTGAATTCAAATGTGTTTGACTCAGGCTTTAAGAGTCTTAATTTCTGATTTGGATGGATGGATAAATGGAATAGGCTGATGGATAAACAGATGACTATAGGTTTGTGTATATCTGTATACATCCACAGATACACATTCCTGGAATATATAGATCTATAAATGGGTTTATGGATATATAGCATATTTATATATTTTCAGAATAAAGTAATATGATGAACAATAAATAATTTTTGAACAAGTTATATTTAAAAATATTTGAAGCCTGGTTTTTAATTTCAATTATTATTATTTAAGTCTATGATTTAGAGGGTATGAGATGGTAGAGAGAATGTGAACAAAATAATTGAAGTGTTTAAGCTGTTCTTATAATATAGGCTTGTGACCTCCCTGAACACAGGTTAAAGTCTTAGCATTCCTCTGTCTCTAATGTCCAGCATAGTCAATGGCATATAACAGGAAATTAAAAGATATTTAAACTCCAATAGACTGGTGATTATATTGTCTATTGAAACACTTTGGAACAAATTCTACAAGCCAACTTGTAGTTTTGAACTGAATATTCCAAAGGGACTCCAATTAATACTTTCCTTTTATAGGCTATATAAAAATATAAGCAGAAATTGAGTTCATGGAATCCTCTATTTGGTGAGTACAGAAGCAATTTTGTAAGAAAAGTTACAATGTTTATGTAATGCTGGTCTTTTCCTGCCTGCTTAATTCACATTTGTTTTACATATTTATTATTTAATTCCAATATTTATCAGTATAAGTAAGAAAACTAAGTTTTAGATGACAAAACTATGTTTAATCACAGTATCTTCAAATCTTAGTGTCAGGCAGTAAACATCACAATCCATATTACATTAAGTAAAACAAAAGGCTTTTCATTTCCAGGGATAGTTCTCAAATAACTGATACTTTAATAACTCTCCAGTCGTTTTTTCAATAGAATTTAATAACTCTCCAGTAGTTTTTAAAAACTATTCAGTGATAGAATTGTGTGGATATATGGTCACAAATGCCTATTTTGTCATTTGATGATCATGAATTAATGTATTTTATAATCATCAGTTCCAAAGTTTATTAGTGAATATAGAACCTCTTTTCAAGACAAGATAGTTACAGATTTGTTTTAAAAAGGTACTCTGGCATCTGACAAAGGTCATGGTTGCATTTAAAAGCAAAACTAAACAAAACAAAGAGATAGAATAATGTAAAGGAAAGCAACCTGCAATCACACAGAAGACAGATCCATCAGGCTGCATTGTCAGATTTCAGCTCCAGATCAACTAGGCTGCAGGAATCATTATAAATATCTGACATGTTTAGGTTAAAGCAAACGTTTGCACATGACAATGGCTAGGAAATAACAGCTGACTGTACATGTACAGCACAACTTTAATGCTCAGTATTGTCATAATTATATTAGAATTGTCTTGATACTCTTAAAGAAGGAAATATTACATCTTATAATGGAGTTAAAAGATTTACATTAGATATTAGATATTCAAGTAATGAGATTATTTAAGAGGAAACATTGCTTACTATAAGAGAGATTGTCTTTTTTGCTTAATTTCGCCAAACAAATATCTATTTAGTTAAGCATTTTGATAATAAAATGTGTTTTAGATTTGGATATTTTATGAACAAGTGTTTTCCTCCTCAAATACTATGTGTGAGGATAAAGGCAACAAATAGAAAGATTAGCAGTGTCAGTAAAATTCTACAATGTCGGCACATAAAAAAGGTCCTGATATCTAGCTCGCGTGAGAATTCTACAAATCTATATTTCTTTGAATGCTGAACTTCTTTGAGAGAAGGAGCAAAAATCTTTTTGTGTTTATGAGGGGATTTAGGTTCATTTTTAAATATATCTTTTAAAAAGAGAGAGAGATAGTTTAAGACTATAAATATCTTTATTGGAATTATGCTCTTACCCTCATTTATTTTAACAAGATTTGTAATGCATTCTGGCCTTTGATCTCTTAGTTTGAAACACTGCCTGTTGTTCCATTATTCCGCCATCCATTTGCAGATAACAATACATCAGAACCTTTTTCTTGCAACAGAAACAATGCCCTTTATTTGAGAAAGGACATTGTTTTGACAGATAAAGTAGGCATTTGATAAATTGAAACAGGTTCTGAATTATTTTGAGGGGAATATGTGCTACATCTGTCTGCTGATTTTCCACTGAAGTGGTGCTTAACTTTCCTGTCTGTATGTGATTTATTGAGCTACAGAAAAGGTTAGGAAAATTTCATGGCTCTTCTCATATAATTTGTAAGTGAATCAAACAGAATTTGTTAATGTTTTTGATACTTAAAAGGCAAAATTACTCCTAAACACTTATTCACAATAGATATTGTAGTGACAACTAAAACAAAAGGAAATAGTAAACAAATTGCTATTTCTCCATTAGCAAATTCCATGTTGGAAAAAAAGGAACACCAAGATAAAACTATCATCCCAGACCAGTAATTTTAAATAGTATGGAATTTCACATTAGGTCTCATGTTAATAATTTACTCTTGGAATAATTCAGATGTATCAAACTATGAGAAAAATACTAAATGTTACCAGGAGTGATCTCTCAGATTTTAAGAGCTTTGAAAAAATAGATTAATAGTTTATATTCCTTTTTTGCTAAATGAGTTTCTAACTTTCAGAATTCTTCCTTTAATAATATTAAAGAGGGCTTCCCTGGTGACGCAGTGGTTGAGAGTCCGCCTGTCGATGCAGGGGACAATGGTTCGTGCCCCGGTCCGGGAAGATCCCACATGCTGCGGAGTGGCTGGGCCTGTGAGCCATGGCCGCTGAGCCTGTGCATCTGGAGCCTGTGCTCCACAACAGGAGAGGCCACACATTGAGAAGCCCGTGTACCAAAAAATAATAATAATAATAAAATAATAATAATATTAAATATTCTACCTGAAAGGGCAGTTATAACCAAAGACAAAAAGCTTCCCAATTAAAAAAATCATTTAAAGTGCTAAACAATCCAAAATTCACAAAATTGTATAGAGCATGTTCAGGTAAATAAACTGCTGTTTCCCAGAAAAGTGAAAATTAACTCTAACACAGAAAATGGGTTTAATATACAGTATAACTGTATGCTCATAAACTTAACTCTAAAGCATTCAAAATATAAACATCTATTTTTAAAAGTTATTTTTTAATCCAGTAATCCAGTCAGTCTTTGTGTTAATAGAGACAGATTTTTATACCCATTCAGCAGATGAAGACATTGAGGGAGAAAGAAAGGTAACAGAGTCATGTTAAGTTTCTACTGACACACTTCTGACCTTCTCTCTAATACTCCTTTCAGGGGACACACTGCCAAGAGTTTCACCTTAAACCTTAAGAATTAGAATTTCTAAATGGAAACTCTATAAGAATTGTTAAATACCTGATCTGCAAAGTAGATTGCTGTTTGTAACTTTATGCCAGAAAAAAACAGGCAAAATGTAGTACCTTAGTTGTTCTGGCTCCTGGAACATAGCTCTTTTTTGTTTGTTTGTTTGTTTGTTTGTTTGTTTGTTTTGTTTTGGGGAACAAGACAAAAATGCACACTTTTTTGATAAAAAGCCAAAATTAATACACAAAAATCAAATATTTAATTTGCTATATAAAGTATCAAAGTGTACCATACTTTTCAATAAAAAAGTAGGATAAGTTTACAAATAGTGTTATAAGAGGAAAAGTTTCTTAGAAAGTTTTTCTTTAAGACAAGACTGAGGAATTAAATAGAGTAAGTTAAAGTATGATAGCATTGCTGTGATAAGATCTCTTCAATATGTATACCCAATGTATATATTTTGAAAATTCCTAATACAATATACAATAATATGCCTATAGAGTGTACTTAGCAGAAAGAAAGAAGATATTTCCTATTGTTTTTATATCTTCTTTTTTTTCTCTATTTCTCTTATCAGAACATGTCTTTATATCTCTCTCTTTCTCTCTTCCCCTCCCTTCTCCCAACACACACACACACACACACACACACACACACACTCATGATCCTGAAAATCACAGTCATAGTTTAGCTGAGGTAATCTATTCCCGAAGATCCAAACATGACTAAATTGTTATCTTTGTATTCTTTTTGAATCACTTCTACATAATGTAACTTATTGTATAGTTAATACATTTGTTACCCAAATAGGCAGTCATCAGCAATATAATTACTGATTATTTTGTTGCCCCTTCCTACCCCTGACAAATTTTTTGTATGCTCACTAAATTATGGGAAGCTGGCTAAGGCTGGGTTATTCATTCAATTAATGAATATTTATTGAACACTAACATGTATCAGACATACTTCTAGTTACTGGGAATTCAGCAGTGCTCAAAGGACTGAACAGCTTGCCCTCATTGAGCTTAATTCTGAGCTTTTAACAGATATAACTTCTCCATTTCCTTCCTCCCTCCCTTCCTTCCCTCATTCCTTCCTTCTTTTCTTCCTCTTTTCCTTAAATTTCCTTTCCTCTCCTTTCTCTTTTTTTTACTGATTATTTATTTATACAGTCATTCAGTAAGTATTTATCAGGCACTGTGTAAGACACTAACTTAAAATATAGCACCATTGAAGATAACTAGTAGTCTTTTAAGTACATGTGTCACATATAGAATCACTTTTTAAAAAAATTTTATAGGCTAACAGAGAAGTGCTTTTCCTTCCACCTCTTTATCTGGGGCCTAATAAGAAGTCCATCAGATCAGCTTCTTCTAAGATTGCATATTGTGAAACAGGAGTAGATGCTATCATGTGATGTGGGAGCCAATGATCTATTTCTGATAAAATACAATAAAATTTGAATAAGTGCACACAAACACACACATACACACACACACACACACACACACACACACCTCTATTGACTTTTGACCAAAAATAATAGACTACATATTATTAGTATACTCCTCATTTAGTTTCTTTATATTTTAAGATCATGATATTATTTTACTGAGCTACCTATTATATCTGTTAATTTTTGTTTCTTTAGGGGACTTAAAGACCCATTCTTATTTTAACATTCTACTACTTTACAAAAAGGGCCGTACTGTACAGAAACAAAGATGCGTCTATTAAAATCTCTGCTGCCCTAAAATACAGGCTCTTTTGTCCTCTCCATAATTCAGTGGGCACTCTTGTTCCTTTTGTGCCCAGTCCCTCTATGCCCATCTAGCAGTTTATATTTTCATAAGTCAGTAGAATGTTTTCCTCCATGTATTTATTCCTTTTGCTTATAATGCCTCTAACCCATAGACTCTTAACCTTGGCACTATTGACATTTTGGAACAGGTAATTGTTTTTATTGTTGGGGGGGATAGGTGGATCTGCTTTTAGGGTGGTAGGATGTTTAGCAGCATCCCTGGCCTCTACCCAGTAGGTGAGAGTAGCACACACAACCATTCACTCTTGGCAATCAATAATGTCCCCAGACAATGCCAAATATCTTTTGAAATGTTGGATTTGAAGCTTATTGTGAATTACTGTTCTAATCTATCTTCATCTGCCTGGACAACAACTACCCATTTTTTAAAATGCACCCTAAATATAAGTTCTGTGAAGCCCTTCCTGGGCGTTCAATGACAAATGAAGAGTCCAGGCTCTGGGTTTCCAATGTATATTCTTTGTTTTCTCTTATTTCACTTATTTTTTTAACTGTACCCTATACTAGATTACAAGTTTCTCAAGCGAACACATATTTTCTTATTTATTTTTGCCTCCCCAAACTTGTTAGCTACTAAATGTTCATTGCTCAAATTCATACATGAGACAAATAAAAAAGAATGAATGCTGCTTAAAGATGCAGAAAGAATGAAATGAAAGAATGAAAAAGAAAGAATCCTGTAAACAAATTTTTCCCCAAGTCCATGAGTTCATGGATGTACTATTTTTTGATAACATGATAAGTCTTTGAAAACTGTAAGATTCTCTACAAAACAAAGCAATTATTACAGTGTAACTACCAATGTCTCTTCCTGGACAGTTTGTTATGGAACCAAAACAAAAAACAAAAAAATCAACCAATTTCTATATGTGTTATGTCAGAAGACAAGGTTTCAGATCCCCAGACTACCTAAAATATTAGCTTCATCTGTGGAAACACTCAAATGATCTTAAAATGTGTGTGTGTGTCTGCACATGTGTATGTATGGGTGTACAAGGAATGGAATTGGCAATTGTAAGTATTAAAACAGCCTGTTGTTATTTAGTTAGGTAATTTGAATTAGGCTATAAGAAAATATCTAAACAGAATTTTCTAGCTTAACTACTGTTTACTTGGCTACTAATAACATGTGTTTCTGTGATATATCTCTTACAAGAAATAATTTTTTGTACTATATTCCCATCAGGTATAAAAGACAAATATGAACCATCAACTGATGAATAATAATTTCAAATGGTTTTCTGCTCAAACTAATGTGGAAACCAGAGTTGTAATTATAAATTGCAACTATTAGGACTCTTAGCTGTAATCTTATATATTTCCTGTGAAGTAGATAATCATTTTTAAAGATTTTAATATATTTGATCATGTATCTCTGTAGCATTATCTTTCAATTAATTTTCCAATTTTTTATTTTCAAAAAGCAACATTTTAGTGATACTTTGCAATGTTTTCCTCTCTTAAACAGAAAGTCACATGAGTAAATTCTAAATAGTATTATTCTATGAGAAAGTTACTATTATTCCCTCAAATTTTAAAAATTATAATCATTTTTTGTGCCTCAATATTTTAATGAAAGCTTCTATAATGGGCTTATGTTCAAAGGGTATAAAAATGTATTCATTAAGATGTCAATTAAATTTCAGAAATAATTTTAGAAGTAGAAAACAGAATAAGCAAGAATTTTGAAAAATTTAATTAGAAACATTGGTCAAGATTGCTACTGAATGAAATGTCAAGCTGAATTCCCAAAGAATTCCCAAAGCAAGTGGTTTAAATGTTAAATTATTTATGAAACATTGTAAAGAATAAATATGTGCATAACTTATGATGAATAAAACTATTCAGGATTTAAACCTTATTCCAATAAATTTTAGTAATTAGTCTTGATCTTTCCCTAATGATAATACTATGCAAACTATCAAAGTGAGTGATTGGCTTTGCCATTGTTTCTGAAAATTATCTCATAGTCAAAAGCAAGCAAAAAAAAAGTCTTAAGAAAATTTGAAAAGCTCAATATTCCTAACAAAAGAGTTTTCTTAATGCACTTCTCATTTTACTTAGAATCAGATATTGAGTTTAATAACCTTATACTGATTAAGTTTCACTCATTGAATGACCACCAGCTCTTCCAGTCAACTAGAATATTTAGTTCCATTTATTCTGGAAACTGTTATTTTCTGGAACGAGCTTTCAGCATAGAAAGGTGGTTTCAGTTGCACCTATACTTGGTTACAAAATTACACAAATTAATTATATAGGTCTCACTCTTTCTGAGAAAAAAAATAAATGAACATGCCAAAATAATCTTGAATTGTTGAAGATCTTGGAGACATTTTATGCAATCTCCCATTTAAGGTAAAAATCTTATTTCCAACATTCTGAAATTCAGAGATGGCAAAGCAATTTCTTATATAACTGGACAATATTTTAAAATTTTAATTTCATTGGAGCACAGTTGATTTACAATGTGTGTTAGTTACAGATGTACAGCAAAGTGATTCAGTTATACATATACATATATTCATTATTTTTTGGATTCTTTTCTCATATAGGTTATCACAGAATATTGAGTAGAGTTCCCTGTGCTATACAGTAGGTCCTTGTTGGGTATCTATCTTATACATACTACATAGTATTGTGTGTGTATTCATCCCAAGCTCCTGATTTATCTCCCCTCCTCCACGTTTCCCCTTTGGTAACCATAAGCTTGTTCTCAATATCTGTAAGTCTGTTTCTGTTTTGTTAATAAGTTCATTTGTATCTTTATTTTTTAAGATTAGACTCCACATATGAGTGATATCATATGACCTTTGCCTTTCTCTGTCTGACTTCACTTAGTATGATGAATAACTTCTAGGTCCATCCATGTTGCTGCAAATGGCATTATTTCATTCTTTTTTATGGCTGAGTAGTATCCCACTGTATATATGTACCATATCTTCTTTATCTATTCCTCTGTTGATGGACAGTTAGGTTGCTTCCATGTCTTGGCTATTGTAAATAGTGCTGCACTGAACATTGGTGTGCATGTATCCTTTTAGAAAATGGTTTTCTCTGGATATATGCTCTGGAGTGGGATTGCTGGATTATATGGTAGTTCTATTTTTAGCTTTTGAAGGAACCTCCATACTGTTCTCCATAGTGGTTGCACCAATTTGTATTCCCACCAACAGTGTAGGAGGGTTCCCTTTTCTCCACACCCTCACCATCATGTATTGTTTGTAGACATTTTGATGATGGCTCTTCTGACCTGTGTGAGGTGATACTACATTGTAGTTTTGATTTGCATTTCTCTGATAATTGGTGATGTTGAGAATCTTTTCATGTGCTTTTTGTTCATGTCATTACTGGACAATTTTAAATGTTAAAGAAAACACCTGTGTTTAAAATAATCTTTCACGTGTCCTCTACTCACTGGTCTTGGATCTTTCATTTAGAATGTTGAAGATATCCCTAAAATTACTACTTTTAATTTTAATTCTAAATAACAATTGTAACTGATTTTTGATTTAATTAATCTTTTCCTTTTGCCTGACAGATTATTTTTTTTAGAGTATTGTAGTCAAGGACACATTGTTATACATTAGGGCAAAATGCCAGATGAATGCTAACTGTGCAGTATTATTATGGTTCCTATTACCTCAGTTTGGTTGTTCACATATATAATCATAGGAGTTGGGATCTTTTACCCCCAGATACAGAAGATTGATCTAAACCAGTTTTTAAACATAAGATAACACTGATGATTTCAAATTACTCAATTTGTGTCATATTAGATCTAGATCCACTATGATTCCTGTGTAGAAATTGTTGAGTTTTCTAACTTTCTTCCTCAAAATTCTTTCTATCTTAGGATAATAGATCAAAGACCTATATTACCCATGACTTGAACCATATTTAAGCAATATGGAACTAATACAAAAGAAATTCTAGAATGAAAATTTGAACTAAGAGTTCAAGTGGCTGGGGAATATTTTCCTTGCTTTTTCTAAGGACAGACTTGCAGTTGACCCATGATTTTTACAATTTTGCAAGGTATTTTGAGGTATGTATTCTCGTGTGTTTGTATTATCCTTACTAGCTATTTGAAATTTCAGAATTTACCAGATTTCACCAAATTTCAGTCTCATTATCTATGAAATGAGGAATAGAGACACCAGTTCTTCAGGACAAACTAAAACTTGAGTGGGTGCAGAGATTAACAGTGTCCCTGTACAAGGTAAAATGAAAAGTTTTAGAAAATTCTTAATATTGTAAAAATAAATAAATGTTAAAAGAGATGTGAGAGTGGGATACACACTTGTCAGCATACTCCTCTCCAAGTGTCTACAAAAAAATGTTCCTAACCAATTTCCCAAAGCCCTCTAAAATTACTTGCAAAACTTTGAACTTCTTGTGTTGATCTGTATCCACATTACTCGCCCATGTCTTGATCAATGACATCATCATATTTCTTCCCTGCTGTACTTCCCTTGCTCCTTTTCTCCTTCCTAAGATAAACTCAGATGCTGAGATAGTCATTGTGAGATTAGGACAAACGTCTACCAAGAGTAGACTCAGTTCCCATATGTTCTAAGCAGGCCCTACCCACAACTTCTGGATGTAAGGATCATTGAACAAGAGAATGTCTTCTCCAGACATTGTCAAACACCAAACCAGATGTAGACATATTATTTTAACCTTCTGCTAAATGCCCAAAGAGCTGATATGCATACTTCCTAGATAGTCAACATACTCAAACACAATCACTGAAGCATTAAACATATCAAGGACACAGAAGGGTTTTCTATGGCCTACCATCTGCAGTGATCCTCCATTTCTCTGTCTCCAGATATAACCAGTATGTTTACACCAGAATAAATAATAAGCAGGGGGAATACTGCTTATTCCTCTAACTAGAGTATATGTTTCTCAAAAAATACAATCTTTTACTAACATTCTTTTTCCAGTAATATACAAGAATAAGATTCTCAAAGCCATGCCCTAATTTTGTGTCACTTTAGAAGATGGGAGAGTAGGTGGTAGCTTCTAAATCTGTGTGAAAATACCTGACTAAATCATCATAACTTCTAGGGAGCTTAAAGGTCTCCTTCTAGGAATGAGGATATTTATTCTTAAGAAGATTTTATAAAGGAATCTGACCTTTAACTCACCTTTCATGGGAAAGTAATTTTTTTTAAAAAATTCAACTTTAGTTAAATAGCAGCAACTAAAGTAAATTTATTGATTTATTAATATACCTAGATGTTCAAAAAGATCTGGCTTCAAAAAGCACTTCAAGTATGTCTTCCAGGATCTGTGATGCTCTCTCTCTCTCTCTTTCTCTCTATCTACCTCTGTTTTCTCTGCTTTCTGCTGTGATAGCTTTATTCTTAAGCAAGCTCTCTTGTTGCAGTGGCTAATATGACCACCTGCAGATCTAAATTTATGTTTTTGTTCCAACTAGTATCTCCAGAAAAAAGAAACATCTCTTTTTTGATAGTTTGAGGAAAAGTCCTGGGTATGTACTTTGTTCAGCTCACCTTGGGTTATGTGCTCATGATTGAGATTCCACATTTTAACTGCTCTTAGGTGATAGAGATGAAGAGGGATAATAATATGGAAAAGGCTAATAATAATAATGATACTAATGATGGTGAAGATGTTTGCCATTTTTTTGTGCCTTTCTTTTTTTCGAAGATTTTTGATATGCATACATTATTTGAACCTAAAATAGCACTACCAATACATAGGCTAAAATTGTAACTCCAGCAAGGATAAGAAAATGTTAATGAGTTGTGTAACTTGTCCCTAGTCACATAATTGATTTGAGTTATTTGCATTTAGTGGTGTTATTTCTGAGTTATTTCTACAAGTTTGACTGTGCTGTTAAGGAGGAATTTTGGGAAAGTTAGGAATGTGTGGATCAGAGCACCCTGAATAAATGGACTGCTACCCCCTGTTTCAAAGTGAGCACCCCCTAGTTTGTGATTTTTAGTATTAGATTTAATAAGTGCGTGTGTTAGATGAATATGAGATACAAACAACCTTCATTTTTCCAGTAAAGGATTCATGATTCTTTTATGTATTTATTGATAGATTGATTGCTTATTCATTTGTTTTTCTGGTTGGATAGAATAACTTGGGCATTGCCAGATGACTAGCTGTCTTTCAACACAAACAGAGTTAAAGTTTTTTTTTTTGTAAAAGCTGTACAAAAATATTTGTAAAGGATTAATAACCACGATAAACAAAGAACTTCTAAAAATCAGTAAGAAACCATATAACCATACAATAAATACATATAAATCAGGAGTGAAAAAGATGAATAAAAAATAGAAACCACAAAGGCCAATAAATATACAATGTTTCCTAAATGCAATAGTATTTAGGGAATTGAAAGTTAAACCTTTATGAAATACTATTTTATTTATGAAATACTTTATGAAATACTATTTTATATTTTTAAGTTTGACAAATTTTTAAAATTTGTGAAAATATCAAGTGATGGTAAGAGAAGGTGGAGGAATGTTTACCAGAAGGAAAATTTAAAACTATACTAAAAATATTCAAAAAGCCTAATACCATAGAGCCATCAAAATAAGTAAAGTTTACATATACTAACATGGGCAAATGTCAAAAGCATAATGATGAGGGAAATAGAAACATATAGAAAAATATAAGACTTTAGAGAATACAAAATAATAACAATTATTATTTATAAATGCTTACATGCATGGTAAAATACGTAATATCTAAAAAAGTGATTAATATCAAACTTAGGGAAGTGGTTATATTTAGAGATGGAGAAAGATGAATGAAATTGATTTGGGATAAGTAAAACTTCTCATTAAATTCCTAATATTTTTAAAAGATTAGAAGCAAACCAAAAATAATTGCATGTTTACAAGTAAAAATAAAAGCTGGGCGTTCTATATATATTTTGCTGTATACTGAAATATTTCATTGTAAAGAAAAAGCTAGGTATCAATTTGTAGGTGGAGATTTGAAATCACCACACTTGACAGCATAAGATAAAAAACAGATTTAATCATTTTAGTGTGGTGTGATGTGGTAATCAGAGCAAACCAGACTTTTCTGCACCCAAAGAATTCTGTTCCTCTCTTGAGAAATTAAGATCTCTTGGTTCTGGTTGACATAGTCTTGGTATCCAGAGCCATCTGAGGATAAGATCATGACTTAATGGCTGTCCTCTAGCAATTGTCATGCTGCTCGAGGTAATAGGCTCTGAAACAGGACCACCTGGATTAGAAACCCAAGCCTTCCTTTTCTTAGCTATGTATCCCTTTGCCAGTTACTTAACAGTTTTATGGCCCATCTCACATTGTTGTAAAATGGTAACACCAGTCAAAGTGTCTTTCTTCCTTGTATAAGCTCCTGGTCAACCTCCATCCGTGACTTTGACCACATTCTTTGTTTCCATTTTTATGCAAGAATCCACTCACTCCCCAAATCAGAGAAAAGTAAGCCCACTCCCAACCCCTGGTATAAAAACTGGTTATTCTAAATCAAGCTATGGTATTTCTCTAGGCCCTGTTATTCATCCATAGTGAGCCTATAGCCTAAGCAGACCAAATCATACTGAAGGAAAGCATTATACTTCATTGACCCTTGAGCAGAGGCACAGATCCTACAAGCAGTGGAAAATCCACATGTAACTTATAATCAGCCCTCCATATACTGCAGTTCCTTCATATCCACGGTTCCATATCGGCAGTTCAAACAACAATGTGCCGTGTAGTACTGCAGTATTTACTATTGAAAAAATCCATGTATAAGTGAACCTGTGCAGTTTGAACCCATATTGTTCAAGGATCAACCATATACACTTGACTTCCTCCTTTACTTCCTACATGGAACCATTTGCCTTCAATTTCCATTGGTGATCACCTTCTACCATAAAAGAAACTAGACTGAAGTAAGATGAAGGGTTAACAAAGCAGAGCAGAGGAGCAGAAAGATTGTGAGTTTTTGATGATATAAGTAAGCCCCAGACAGAACTGCACCCAAAGTCTGCCTTATCTCTGAAATTCCAATTATGGTGAGATATTAAATTTCTTTAATATTTAAACCAATTGACTTAGTGTTTTCTGTTACTTGCAGAAGAACACAATAACTGATACACTATCTCATATATTGAACTGAAAAAATAAATGAGAAAAACTTTCGAATGCACCCAGCAATGTGCTCAGCACATGGCTATTTTTAGCTAAAACAGGTTGGCCTTTAACCCTCCTTTGTCAACACATTTCTTCTGCATTTTAGGTAAGTAGCCTGTTCTTCATATAACCTTTGTCTTCTTCCTCAGTTTTAACTGTCACTATACATATTATGTTTTATAAACATTGTTATTGACATGCAGTTAGCTTGTATTTTGTAATTCAGTAGCTGAAATAGTACTGGACACAAAGAAAGCATTCAATATATATTTTTAAACGAATGATCATATTTGCCTACATCTAGCTTACTAAGCCTCCTCCATGGAAATATTTTATTTATACATAGTATCCTATATTGGAAATAAAAGAAATGGATAATTAATTATGTATTTACTGATACAAAAGCTTTTAAAAGCTAATATTTTATCATACAAACTTTGAATCTTTGTACAAGTTGGTTGTTCAATTCTTATATAGTCACATACTAAAACTTATCCTCAGAAGCCATAGCTTTATGAGAGGTTATTCTACCATTGTTAACTTTCCTTCTTTAATTTAAGATCAAAATTAAACAGGACAATTAGATACTCAGAAATGTCTAAGGAAGAAGAATGTCCTGAATAAAAACAAAAACAAAACAAAACTTTATATATAAGCAGTATTTGGGAGGGTTAATAATAAAATATTAATTGTACCAGCTCTTAATGCTACTTCCTAGAAGGAGTTACAAGCCATCATTTAAGAAAGAAGGAAAAAATATGGTGTATGCAACTAAAATATTGAAAATACTATCTTAATGATAGCAAGCACAAAAACACTTAGCATGTTCAGTCAAACACAAATGTTTAATCCCCCTGAGTTCTTTAAATCTCTGATCTCCTTTGGGAATGAAAGAACTTCAGGGCTCAATTTGTACTGGTAGCTTAATGATTAAAGATGAAAAAGTCTTCGCCTTTGCATCTGATTTTTATATGCCTTGTTTTACTGCAAATCCTATTAAAATAAACTCCGCTTTTAGTTGCTGTGAGTAATTGGATCCAGTACTTCAGAGTTGAAAAATGTTGGCTTCCAATTTTAATCTTTGTTACTAAAAAGATGACACTAGAAAACAAGAGTGCTGTAAGTAATCTAGAAGATACAGTTGTTGAAATAAAGTGTAGAAATAGTCTACTCAGTTTGTAAATTGTGTCTGGCTATGTGTAAGGGACAACTCAAAACCATTTGCAACAGTACTTTTTTGTTTGGTATAAATAAAATGAATGCTGCACTTTTTCTATTTAATTTTCTGTCAGTAAAGTAACAAGACATTTTTAGGCCCAGAATAAGGAATTTAATGCTGATCTTTGTGCTGTATGTTTTATATCCTAACAAATAGCCTAATTTAAACATAATTCTGTATGGTCTGTGTGGGTACTTGTGTGAAAGAAAGATTTACCTTGATTTTGCTCACTGTGTGCACCAATATTTGACATTTAGAAAGTTTTTTTTTTGTTGTTGTTGTTGTTTTGCCAGAATCTTTGTGAAGGGGATAAAAACCTTTGTTTAAAATGACGGAACACATATTCTGCAAGGAGAAATGTATGCTGATTCCTGTGTACCAAATTGTAGGTGATACACAGGTGGTTCTGATAGCAGATTCTAGTTCCTTCCATAAGAGAGCAGGGACCAGTCCCCGTTTGTGCAGGACAGTCCTTTACTTTCTTTCTGGTTTGGTATCTCTTCTGCATATTCATATTGCCCTTGTCCCGTTTAGTATTGTGTTTTCTAGAATAATCATTTCCTCCTGCCTCACCTTTCTTATTATATCTTTGTTTTTATTGTTTCCCTCATTTAAATAAATTTTTAAGCAATGAATCTCTCACAATTTTTCCTTGCTTTTAAGAACATGAGTTCATCTTTTTTAAAAAATGTTACTTATTGTATATAATTCAAGCAGTATAGCAAAGTACAAAGAAGAAAATAAAGGACACCCCCGATCCCACCAAACAGAAATAACCATTATTAAATTTTTAACCATTATTAAATATTTAAGCCATTTTAAAATTAAGATATAAGACAGATATGTCTTAATGCCTAATAAATTGATGGATGGATAAATAAAATAGATTAGTAGTTCTTAAAGTTTACTTTGCAATGCCGTGTGTATCTTCAGGGATCATTTTATGGAATAAAAAACCCCAAAACATTTTATTATAACACTGAGACAATATGTGCCTTTTTTACTGTATGGTCTTTGAACTGATGATGCTAAAACAGGGATCAATGAAACTGTTTCCTCCTTTTCACAAATTAGGGCAGTGTCGCCAAACAGCATTTACAGTCATTGTATTCTTCACCACAATGCACTAGCAGTTAAAAACAAATCCAACTTCACTTAAAAAATGTTCTTGAAAAGGGAGCATATTGAATAACCTCATTACCTCGAAGTAAAGTATTTGTGTACTTATATGAGTTGTGCACTACACTAGCCCCATTTTCCATGGAATTTTTTTTTTCTTAATCTAAAAGAATGACTGACAGACAAAATATGTGGAAATCTGCCTCTGTGAAACTTACAGCATCCTTGTCCTTGTAGATATATCTGATGAGGATGAAAGCAAAATTAATGTGATTTATTTTTATTTTGTGTAGGAAAATGTTAATATTAAGAACTATATAACTTAACAATATTTTCAAAATGATCAACACATTGTATTATAAAATTTTGCATTTTAGAGTTATTCAAAGTATAAGACAGACAAGTGGATTTTAATGTGACAGATTATGAAAAGTTCATTGATATGATTTCACATTGCAACTAGTCTTTGAGAAACTTCCTCTTGTTGAGTTTTAGTGTAGTATCAGATGTAATTATTTTTCTCATTTTTCCAACTACATATCTCTATGAGGTTGGAGTTTCTTTATCTACTTCAGATACACACAAAGATTGCAAAAAATTCTTTGCAGAAGCTTTTTTTTTTAAATCAGACATTACGGAGAATTATAAAAATATAAGAAAATGCCACTCTTCTTACTAAATATTTTTTTTGTTTTGGAAAATATAGTTATTTTTCATAAAAAATTTGTTAACATTTGAGGTTTTAATTTTACATAGGTTAAATAGATTACATATATTAAAAATATATATTTTTGAATGCTCAGGTTTGTTTTCCAATATGATAGATAACTATAGATAAAAGCCACATAAATAAAATATTTTTGGTGTTCTCAATAATTTTTTAGTGGAAAGAGTTCCTGAGAACAAAATGTTTGAGAACCATTGGAATAAATAAGTATGCTAACATATTTTAAAAATAAGAAAGGGAGAAAGAAAAAGAAAGAAAGAAGGAACAAAATAATACTAGAAAGCGGGTAAATATTTTAATAAAATATTTAAATGTAATATTTTTCTGCTTTATCAAAGTCAAAAAAGGTGAATTAAATTGAATAAATTCCCAAAATTAAAAAAAAAAAGTTTCTGTATATAAGAAATATTTCCTAAAATTTACAAGGACAGATAGGAAAAGAAATTGCAAAAAATGTTCAGAAGTTGAAGGAGTCTTTTAAAAAATGATTTCAATTTTAGATAATATTGGTAGATTTATGTTAGGAAAGAGGAGAATATTAGAATTCTTCACATCTTCCACCTACTGACCCACACATTTTTGGTTACATATGATTTTATTATTTACTGACAAGGTTTAAACATTCACAGTGTGTCCTGAAACCACAATTGTCACAGTTATTTTACTCACAAAGGGATTTGGTATTTTCGAACACTGCTTCTCCATTCTCCATGAGCTTTTAAAAAAATTTTTTTCTCATTATCAGAACATTTCAAGAAAGTTGTAAAATAACCCTTAATTATTGTGGCTAAACCAGTAGTTTCTGTGCTTCCCCCTCACCTGCTTGTGACTACTGTTGTTCTTTCACACTACTATTCATACTATACCAACTTTTTACATTGCAGCTAAATGTTCTTCTATTTGAATTTTGAACAACTTTTGTTTCATTCTCCAAAATTTATCTCTATTTATACCTCATATCTATATGTCTCCTCATTACATTAATTTCTCAAAAATATTCAGGGGTATTCCCTTTTATTACCACAAACATTTTATGTCAGTAATTTGAATTGTAGTTCCTCTAGATTTTTCTGATGTATATGTTAATTTTATTATGCTGATATCAATTTCCTTTGTTTATTTTGCTTCACAATCTTCCCTTTTATTCCAGTTTTTTGGTTTGTTTCTAATGTGTTTTTTAAGTTATTGTTATATTGAATTATCTTAATGTTTCCAATTATATTACAAAACACTCATCAAAATATTTCTTCTTACTTTGGGTTATATTTTCTTTTAAAATTAGTTATTTTGCAAATTTTTTTATGTTATGTATTTTCCTCCATCCTTTTCTTCTTTCTCTTTCTTTCTCCTCCTTTTCCCTCCCCTCTTTTCTCGAAATTCATCTTATTCTTGCTACATTTGCTTGGTCTTTTAGTTTGCTTGATTTATATAATTGTCATGTCATATCCTGTATCTTGCTTGTGGTTAAACTGAGAAGATACATCAACCAGAATCTATCTGGTTCCCTTAAATCTTTCTGAGACCAATTTATCTACCTATGTCACTTTTCTACAGCCCGAATTGAAACTTTCTTGGAGGTTTAAGGTTCTTCTTTCTTTTCTGATATTATGTTAAATGTCTCATTTGGTGTATTCTTCTAGTATGACCTGTATCTCATATTTATAAGACAAAAGATACAATTTCATAGACTTATGAATTGTTTCCCTTCATTGTGATACTCTGTATCCGATGCTTCCATCAGTGAAAGTAAATTTAGGTTGTCACATCCCCTATTTTATCAGTCTCTTCTCCAATCTGGTCCTTCTCTTCTGCCCCAAGGTTACAGAAAGAAAACAATAAAGAATATTGAGGACTCATCATTTTCCATATTAGGGGCCTAATGAAAGCTTTCAGGATTTTGTTGACTCCGTATTCTCTGTTCTGGAGAGTGGAGTTTGGGTTGGGAGCTGAGCCTTGTCTCTGGAAACTAGAATATTCTGTTTTCTCTTGCTGTTGTCCTTGAAATGTTATGGCATGATGTTGCCACATTCCTCTCTTGGATGTTGCTTCTGCTTTTTCTTTTTCCATTAGTGCTATTTTTAATTTCTATTAGATGTTGGAGCAAGAAATATTTATGGCCTATTTTATTCTTCTAGCTTTTATAGAAATTCTCCTCTCAAACTTTGAATTAATAATTAATTTTTGAAAGCTTAACTTTAATTTATTTAAAGTATAAATTCTGACTGACATCTTTTTTTTTTAACTCTAGAAAAGACTTAGTTATTGTCTCTCCAGTCAGAATGCTCCATGACTGTTGGACATTATGTCATTGTTAAGTTGATGGTCTAGTGTCATCAATTTCATCTATAGGTAAATATTATGGGAGACTGGAGAAGGGCTAATTTCCAAACTTCTTTGGAAAGAGACTAGTGTTCTCCTCTAGTTTGGAATATAACCCCAAAGCAGATTTTTTCTGTTATCCTAGCAACTTGAGACATACCTTATAATATTAAGCATTTGCCACACAATAATAACACAGGATGTAAGCATTTTATGTAAAAATGACTTTGTGGGTTTTACATGTACATGCACAATGACATGGACAATTAAGTAATTCTTTATATAATGCTTGCCTTTGGTCCTACAATGCTCAGGTTTATTTACCAATAAAAATCAAATTCATGACATATTTTATACATTTACAATTCATTTTGTTGAGTGTTGACATCTTTTCAAGATCTAAGAAAATTTTTGGATGGAAAAACATATGGGTTACTCTCCTAAGGTTGAAAGTTAAAATCCTGTTCAATGCTTAAAATATAAACTGGCTTTTGAAGTAATGAAATTACTCTGAACAGATTTAATACACTTGTTCTTTTTAATGTAAGGGCATTATATATTTTGTGAAATAAATGTAGAATAAGTTTTAAAATAAATATACATGGTTCATTTACAGTACTCCAGTGAAATACATGGGTGTTTCATGACATGTTTCATTGACAAAAAATAATCACGTAAATCTTCCACACACAGCTGCAATTTAGTAAAATATGCAGTTTTCTGTTTTCCATTACTGTATACAGTATAAATTCTTCTGCTGGAAGACAGATTGTGACAAATTTGCAAACAGCATCTGTATTCATACGTTTGAAACATTAATTTATCTAGCAATAAAAACTTTGATTTCCCAAAAGGAGAGTCATGTCTGAGAACTAATGTCTATTTTTGAGACTTAACTGAGTTTTCAATGTTAGTCATTTTCTGAGTTACGTGCTCCCATGGAAAAATATACAACTTAACAGCGAGCATGGAGAGTTAAAAGGGTCACACAAAACATAAATCTGTATGCCTAGTTTATGTTTGTGTATAATTCATATAAATACATTTTTGACTACCTACAGTTTCCATTGTGGAAAATGCTTTTGTTAGCAATGATATCAAAGGAATAATAAGGAAAGCTCTATAATATATACACTAAATTAAATGCTTATGTACTACATTTTTTTAAAATGATAAATATGGCTTGGGGCATAATAGTGAAATCTTTTGAAAGTGAAGAATAAAGCCTATGTTTGTTGGCTGATCCTATGGTTTATTTCTAGATATATTATTTTCAAAAGAACTATATAAAAATAAAACAAAGTAGAGCTCTGTAAATGCAATTATAACTATTGAAGGTGCTTTAAAAAAAATTCCTTGGAAACTTACTTATCATTCAACAAGAGCCACTTTCAAACTCCCAGCATTATAAATAATGCCACAGCATATAATTTCTGCAATAAAGAAACAGTTCATTTAGAAAATTTGTATTTATTTTGTTTTCTTTCTGGTTTTTGTTTCTTCTTCCTCAGTATCAGTTATTTACATAGTTCATTCCTAAGATCTCCTTGAGATTATTTGATTTCTTATCAATTTATTTTCATTCAATAACTGATTTACAAAGAAAAAAAGACATTTGACTGGGTTATTTACAGCAATTTTAAGAATACTTACTTACCAATCTAATTTTCTCAGGAAACAACCACTCTCACTAAAACCTAAGTGAACCAACCTCTAACAGCTCCCCACAGTGTAACATACAAAGATCAACTTTATTCTGATTTTTTCTGTTTCTACTGTGACCTTGTAAGCATTGATCAAATCATATTTAAATACACATAAAAATATTTTTTAAATGACATACTATGAGGTTTTAAAATTCAAACAGCTTTCTCAGTTATTTGAATAGTGATGATCTGAAATCTGCATCCATGCTGCTTTTTTAATTAAAATTTTACCCAAAGGAAAATAGTATTTAACAGTTAGTGAGCTTCTTCTCTCTAGAAATTGGGTAGTGAATTGTTTGCTCATACCATAAGGTGCTCCAGTGTCTTGGGTTTTTGCTTTACTGTCAGATTTTTTTTCCACTGCTGTTACACTTTTGACCTAATTTAATTGACAGAGGCAACAGCATTCACATTGTTCTCTGATTGATTACCTGAACAGGTAGTGAAAAAAAAGGCAAGCCACAATGCTGGCTGGGACAATCATTTCAGTCACACTAAGTGGCAGAGAGGGAGTCTCACTCAGAGAGAGCCTGAAGAAACTTTACTTTGCAGGAAGGGAGTGACCCAAGAGAATTCTTCAAACTCCACGTTTACACATTTCTTTTCTTTTCTTTCTTTTTTTTTTTTTTTTTTGCGGTACGCGAGCCTCTCACTGTTGTGACCTCTCCCATGGTGGAGCACAGGCTCCAGATGTGCAGGCTCAGTGGCCATTGCTCACGGGCCCAACTGCTCCGTGGCATGTGGAATCTTCCCAGACTGGGGCACGAACCCATGTCCCCTGCATTGGCAGGAGGACTCTCAACCACTGCGCCACCAGGGAAGCCCGCAACATTTCTATTTTTAATTAATTTCTTCTTTCAAGTCAATACACTTTCATTATATCATTGTCTCAGGACTGCTGTAGGAATAGAAAAATCTGAACTGCTTCACTGTTGGCATATGTGTTAGAGGTGTCTCGCTCTCACCTTCTATACTGGAGGTAAATGTAATATTAACATCTCATTTTAAGAATTTATCACTCATTTCTCTTCATTGATTTCTACTTACTCTAAAAATCAAGAAATCAGGAGGGGTTTGTTTGTATTGGTTTAGTTTTGGTTTTCTTTTCTTTCTTCCTTTCTTTCTTTAATATTCTTTTTGTTAACTATAAAGAGAATTAGAAAATAAACTAACTTTTCCTGGTTCTTTATAAAATTCCAATTCATCACTTACAGTTACCTGAATTCAATGCATTGTTTAGTTATCTTAAGCTTCCTTAACTATGGGAACAACTTTCCATAATTTGCGTTTCATCATTCTTTCAAGAAATAGAACATGAGAAAAATGTGTTCATTACAACATGAATGCACTTTATTATTTTAATGATGGAGGAAATTCTTATGAATGCATTGCTTAAATTAAGGTAGACTTACATACGGATTGAGTTAAGGGTCTTTGGGGGCCCTTAGAAAGGTGATTTTTTCCCAAACGCCTGCCGTAGACTTGGGTTATTTGCTGCATTGCCCTCAGAGCTGAGCAAGAGGTTACAGCATTTGGGATCCATGCATTAGAGGACTTTTCTCTGGCCTTTTCTGGCTTTGCCATTCACTATAGAAGCAATAATTTAGAGGAATCAAATGGTTGTATCTACTCAGTAGCAACCCAACCCCATCTGCACCATTCAAAGCACCTAGGACTCCAGAATTTCCTACCAAGTGTCTCTGAGCCCATGTCCAGGGCAGGTACCAGCTACGACTCAATCCTGTCTGCCCCACTCCAAGCACCTCTGAGCCCATGTCGAGGGCAGGTACAGACTTTTCCCCATGGGTCTACACTACAAAGGGAAGATTGTACCACACCATAAGGAGAAGCAAAGGGAAGTGACTGTGGCCAGAAACTATTGATAAAGGAGAGAGGAAGAGGGGTGTCAAGATCCCCTTTGATAGGTAACGTTGTAACATGATCTATAACACGAAAATATTTAGACACTTAGTCAACTACCCTCCATTTATACACTTACCTAGATGAACTTTAGGGGAGAGCTGCCACAAAGTCTATTTTATTGTTTGTATTAAGTCAACTGCTCCAAATTGTGTCAAGATGATATAAAGGGGGAAAATATCATCCTAGCATAAAATGGATTTGAGTTCAAATGTTTTCCTTACACCTCATAAATTCTGTATAAAAGGATGAAAAATCTGAGAAGTCCAGATAAGGAAATTCATATACATAGAAAGAACATCAGACGTTGCTAGGAGAGAAAGGGGAGTGACCACTAACGTTTACGGAGCTTTGAGGGGAGATGAGATATTCTAAAGTTAAATAGGGAGAAGCTTCAAGATGGTGGAAGAGCAAGACATGGAGATCACCTTCCCACACATAAATACATCTACATGTGGAACAACTATAGAACACCTACTGAATGCTGGCAGAAGACCTTAGACCTCCCAAAAGGCAAGAAACTCCCCACATACCTGGGCAGGGCTAAAGAAAAAAGAACAAACAGAGACAAAAAGATAGGGATGGGACCTGAAGCAGTGGGAGGGAACTGTGAAGGAGGAAAGGTTTCCACACACTAGGAAGCCCCTTCATGGGTGGAGACTGTGGGTGGTGGAGGGGGGAAGCTTCAGAGCCATGGAGGTGAGCACACAACAGAGGTTCAGAGGGCAAAGCAGAGAGGTTCCTGCATGGAGGATAAGTGCCGACCAGCACTCACCAGCCCAAGAGGCTTGTCTGCTCACCTACTGGGATGGATGGGGGCTGGGAGATGAGGCTCCAGGTTCATAGATCAGATCCCAGGAAGAGGACTGGGGTTGGCTGCATGAACACAGCATGAAGGGGGTTAGTGAGCCACAGTTAACTGGGAGGAGTCCAGGAAAAAGTCTGAAATGGCCGAAGAGGCAACAGAATTTTTCTTGCCTCTTTGTTTCCTGGTGCATGAGGAGAGAGGATTAAGAGTGCCGCTTAAAGGAGCTCCAGAAATGGGCGAAAGTGGCGGCTATCAGCGTGAACCCCAGAGACGAGCATGAGACACTAAGGCTGCTGCTGCAGCCACCAAGAAGCCTGTGTGCAAGCACAGGTCACTATCCACGCCTCCCCTGCCAGGAGCCTGTGCAGCCTACCACTGCCAGGGTCCCATGATTCAGGGACTTCCCCAGAAGAACACATGGGGCACCTCAAGTTGTTTCAACGTCACTCCAGGCTCTGCCACTGCAGGGTCGCCCCTCACTCCATACCCCTCCCTCCCCCCAACCTGAGTGAGCCAAAATCCCTGAATAAGCTGCTCCTTTAACTCCATCCTGTCTGACCAAAGAACAGATACCCTCAGGCGACCTACACACAGAGGCGGGGTCAAATCTAAAGCTGAACCCCAGGAGCTGTGCAAACAAAGAAGAGTAAGAGAAATTTGTCCAGCGGCCTCAGGAGCAGCGGATTAAATCTCCAAAATCAACTTGATGTACCCCGCATCTGTGGAATACCTGAATAGACAACGAGTCATCCCAAATTGAGGAGGTGGAGTTTTGGAACAATGATATATATACTTTTTGCCCTTTTTCTCTTTTTGTGAGTGTGTATGTGTATGGTTCTGTGTGTGATTTTGTCTGCATAGCTTTTCTTTCCCCATTTGTCCTAGTGTTTGGTCTGTCTGTTTTTTTGTTTGTTTGTTTGTTTGTTTCTTGGGTTTGTTTTGAGTATAGTTTTTTAGAGCTTGTTATCATTGGTAAATTTGTTTTTTGGTTTGATTGCTCTCTTCTTTCCTTCTTTTTTCTTCTTTTTATTATTTAAAATTTTTTTTAAATATTTTTTTATTGAATAATTTTCTTAAATTTTATCTGATTCTTTCTTTATTTATTTTTATTTTCCCTTTTATTCTGAGCTCTGTGGATGACAGGATCTTGGTGCTCCAGCCAGGCATCAGGGCTGTGGCTCTGAGGTGGAAGAGCCAAGTTCACGACATTGGTCCACAAGACACCTCCCAGCTCCACACAATATCAAACAGCAAAACTCTCCCAGAAATACCCATGCAACGTCAAGACCCAGCTCCACTCAATGACCAGCAAGCTACAGTGCTGGACACACATGCCAAACAACTAGCAAGACAGGAACACAACCATACCCATTAGAAGAGAGGCTGCCTAAAATCATAATAAGACCACAGACACCCCAAAGCACACCATAAGATGAGGACCTACCCACCAGAAAGACAAGATCCAGCCTCATCCACCAGAACACAGGCACTAGTCCCCTCCACCAGGAAACCTACACAACCCACTGAACCAATCTAAGCCACTGAGGCCACACTCGAAAAACATCAGGAACTACGAACCTGCAGCCTGTGAAAGGGAGACCCCAAACACAGTAACTTAAGCAAAATGAGAAGACAGAGAATCACACAGAAGATGAAGGAGCAAAGTAAAAACCCCCCAGACCTAAGAAATGAAAAAGAAACAGGAAGTCTACCAGAAAAAGAATTCAGATTAATGATAGTAAAGCTGATTCAAAATATTGGAAATAGAATAGAGAAAATACAAGAAATGTTTAATAAGGACTTAGAAGAACTAAAGAGCAAACAAACAGTCATGAACAACATAATAAATGAAATTAAAAATTCTCTAGAAGGGATCAATAGCAGAATAACTGAGGCAGAAGTACGGATAAGTGACCTGGAAGATAAAATAGTGGAAATAACTACTGCAGAGCAGAATAAAGAAAAAAGAATGAAAAGAATGGAGGACAGTCTCAGAGACCTCTGGGAAAATATTAAATGCACCAACATTCGAATTATAGGGGTACCAGAAGAAGAAGAGAAAAAGAAAGGGACTGAGAGAATATTTGAAGAGGTTATAGTTAAAAATTTCCCTAATATGGGGAATGAAATAGTTAATCAAGTCTAGGAAGCAAAGAGAGTCCTAAGGATAAATCCAAGAAGAAACACGCCAAGCCACATATTAACCAAACTATCAAAAATTAAATACAATGAAAAAACATTAAAAGCAGCAAGGGAAAACAACAAATAACACATAAGGGAATCCCCATAAGATTAATAGCTGATCTTTCAGCAGAAACTCTGCAAGCCAGAAGAGAGTGCAGGACACATTTAAAGTGATGAAGGGGAAAAGTCTACAACCAAGATTACTCTACCCAGGAAGGATCTCATTCAGATTTGACAGAGAAATTCAAAATTTACAGAGAAGCAAAAGCTAAGAGAATTCAGCACCATCAAACCAGCTTGACAACAAATGTTAAAGGAACTTCTCTAGGCAGAAAACACAAGAGAAGGAAAAGACCTACAATAACAAATCCAAAACAATTAAGAAATAGTAATAGGAGCATACATATAATTACCTTAAATGTAAATGGATTAAATGCTCCAACCAAAAGATGTTGACTGGCTGAATGGATACAAAAACAAGACCCGTATATATGCTGTCTGCAAGAGATCCACTTCCAACATAGGGACACATACAGACTGAAAATGATGGGATGGAAAAAGATATTCCATACAAATGGAAATCAAAAGAAAGCTGGAGTAACAATTCTCATAGACAAAAGAGACTTTAAAACAAAAACTATTACAAGAGACAAAGAAGGACACTACCTAATGATCAAGGGATCAATCCAAGAAGAAGATATAACAATTGTAAATATTTATGCACCCAATATAGGAACACCTCAATACTCTGCCTCAATACTGTAAGGCAAATACTAAGAGCCATAAAAGGGGAAATTGACAGTAACACAATTATAGTAAGGGACTTTAACAACCCAATGGTTGTTTCTTTCACCAATGGTCATATCATTCAAAATGAAAATAAATAAGGAAACACAAGCTTTAAATGATATATTAATCAAGATGGACTTGATATTTATAGGACATTCCATCCAAAACAACAGAAAACACTTTCTTCTAAAGTGTTCATGGAACATTCTCCAGGATAAATCATATTTTGGGTCACAAATCAAGAATTGGTAAATTTAAGAAAATGGAAATTGTATCACATATCTTTTCCAACAACAAAGCTCTGAGACTAGATATAAATTACAGGAAGAAAATCTGTAAAATTATAAACACATCGAGGCTATCAATGCACTACTTAATAACCAAGAGATCACTGAAGAAATCAAAGAGGAAATCAAAAAATACCTAGAAACAAATGACAATGAAAACATGACAACCCAAAACCTATGGATTGCAGCAAAAGCAGTTCTAAGAGGGAAGTTTAGAGCAATACCATCCTACCATAAGAAACATCTCAAATAAACAACCTAAACTTACACCTAAAGTAATTAGAGAAAGAAACAAAAACAAACAACAACAACAAAAAAACCCAAAGTTAGCAAAAGGAAAGAAATCATAAAGATCATATCTGCAACAAATGAAAAAGAAATGAAGGAAACAATAGCAAAGATCAATAAAACTAAAAGTTGGTTCTCTGAGAAGATAAACAAACTTGATAAACCATTAGCCAGACTCATCAAGAAAAATAGGGAGAAGACTCAAATCAATAGAATTAGAAACGAAAAAGGAGAAGTAACAACTGACACTGCAGAAATACAAACGATCATGAGAGAGTACTACAAACAAATATATGCCAATAAAATGGAAAACCTGGAAGAAATGATCAAATTCTTAGAAATGCGTACCTTGTGAGACTGAACCAGGAAGAAATAGAAAATATGAACAGACCAATCACAAGCACTGAAATTGAAACTGTGATTAAAAACTTTCCAACAAACAAAAGCCCAGGACCAGTTGGCTTCGCAGGTGAATTCTATCAAACATTAGGGAAGAGCTATCACCTATCCTTCTCAAACTCTTCCAAAATATAGCAGAGGGAGGACGACTCCTAAACTCATTCTATGAGGCCACCATCACCCTGCTACCAAAAGCAGACAAAGATGTCACAAAGAAAGAAAACTACAAGCCAATATCACTGCAGATTATAGATGCAAAAATCCTCAACAACATACTAGCAAGCAGAATTTAACAGCACATTAAAAGTATCATACCCCATGATCAAGTGGGGTTAATCCCAGGAATGCAAGGATTCTTCAATATACACAAATCAATCAATGTGATACACCATGATAACAAATTGAAAGAGAAGAACCATATGATAATCTCAATAGATGCAGAGAAAGCGTTTGACAAAATTCAACAACCACTTATGATAAAAACCCTGCAGAAAGTTGACATAGACGGAACTTACCTCAACATAATAAAGGCCATATATGACAAACCCACAGCCAACATCGTCCTCAATGGTGGAAAAGTGAAACCATTTCCACTAAGATCAGGAAGAAGACAAGGTTGCCCCCTCTCACACTATTATTCAACATAGTTTTAGACGTTTTAGCCACAGAAATCAGAGAAGAAAAAGAAATAAAAGGAATTCAAACTCAAAAGAAGAAGTTAACCTGTCACTGTTTTCAGATGACAGGATACTATACATAGAGAATCCTAAAGATGCTACCAGAAAACTACTAGAGCTAATCAATGAATCTGGTAAAGTAGCAGGATACAAAATTAATTCACAGAAATCTCTTGCATTCCTATACACTAATGCTGAAAAATCTGAAAGTGAAATTAATAAAGCACTCCCATTACCTTTTCAACAAAAAGAATAAAATATCTAGTAATAAACCTACCTACAGAGACAAAATACATGTGGGGGCTGGGAAATGAGGCTTAGGCTTCGGAGTTCAGATCCCAGGGCGAGGACTAGGGTTGGCTGTGTGAAAAAAGCCTGCAAGGTGTAGTGCACCATAGCTAGCTGGGAGAGAGTCCGGGAAAAAGTCTGGAATTGCCTAAGAGGCAAGAGACCATTGTTCGGAGAGCGCGAGGAGAAGGGATTCAGCGTATTGTCTAAACAAACTCCAGAGATGGGAGTGACCATAGCTATCAGTGCAGACACCAGAGAAGGGCCTGAGATACTAAGTCTGCTCCTGCAGCCACCAAGAATCCTGTGTGCAAGCACAGCTTACTCTCCACACCTCCCCTCCTGGGAGCCTGTGCAGCCCGCCACTGCCAGGATCCCTTGATCCAGGGAAAACTTCCCTGGGAGAACACACGGTTTGCCTCAGTCTGTTGCAACATCATGCTGGCTTCTGCTGCTGCAGGCTGGCCCCGCATTCCATACCCCTCACTCCCTCTGGCATGAGTGAGCAAGAGCACCCTGAGCAGCTGCTCCTTTAACACCATCCTGTCCGAGCAATAAACAGAGACCCACAGATGACCTAACTGCAGAGGTGGGTCCAAATCCAAAGATGAACCCCAGGAGCTGTGCAAACAAAGAAGAGAAAGGGCAATCTCTCGCAGCAGCTGCAGAGCAGCAGTTTAAATCTCCACAATCAACTTGATGTACACCGCATCTGTGGAATACCTCAATAGACAACAAGTCATCCCAAAATTGAGGCGGTGGGCTTTGGGAGCAAAGATATGTATATTTTTTTTCCATATTCGTTTTTGTGAGTGTGTATGTGTATGCTTCTTTGTGTAATTTTGTCTGTATAGCTTTGCTTTTACCATTTGTCTTAGGGTACTCTGCATTTTTTTTTTCTTAGTATAGCTTTTAGCACTTGCTATCATTGGTGGATTTGCTTTTGTGGTTTGGTTGCTCTCTTCTTTCTTTTTTTTTCTTTTTTTATTACTTTTAAATTTAAAAAAATTATTTTCTTTGTTTTATTTTAATAACTTTATTTTATTTATTTATTTTCTTTCTATCTTTATGTTTTCTCCATTTTATTCTGAGCTGTGTGGCTGGCAGTGTCTTGGTGTTCCAGCTGGGTGTCAGACCTGTGCCTCTGAGGTGGGAGAGTTCAGGACACTGGTCCACCAGAGACCTCCCAGCTCCATGTGCTATCAAATGAAGAAAGCTCTCCCTGATATCTCCATTTAAATGCTAACTCCTAGCACCACTCAACATCCAAAAAGCTACAGTGCTGGACCACAATGTCAAACAACTACCAAGACAGGAACACAACACCACCCATTAGCAGAGAGCCTGACTAAAATCATAATAAGGACACAGACACACCAAAACACACCACTGGACGTGGTCCTGCCCACCAGAAAACCAAGATCTAGCATCATCCACCAGAACACAGGCACCAGTCCCTCAACCAGGAAGCCTACACAACACAGTGAACCAATCTTACCCCCTAGGGGCAGACACCAAATGCAACACAAACTACAAACGTGCAGCCTGTGAAAAGGAGAAGCCAAACACAGTAAGTTAAGGAAAATAAGAAGACAGAGAAACACACAGCAGATGAAGGAGAAGGTAAAAACTCACCAGACCTAACAAATGAAGAGGAAATAGGCAGTCTACCTGAAAAATAATTCAGACTAATGATAGTAAAGATGATCCAAAATCTTGGAAATAGAGTGGAGAAAATACAAGAAATGTTTAACAAGGACCTATAAGAACTAAAGAGAAAACAAACAAAGATGAACAACAAAATAAATGAAATTAAAAATTCTCTAGAAGGAATCAATAGCAGAATAACTGAAGCAAAATAAAGGGTAAGTGATGTGGAAGATAAAATAGTGGAAATATCTACTGCAGAGCAGAATGAAGAAAAAAGAATGAAAAGAATTGAGGACAGTCTCAGAGACTGCTGGGACAATATTAAATGCACCAACATTCAAATTACAAGGGTCCAAGAAGAAGAAGAAAAAAAGAAAGTGCCTGAGAAAATATTTGAAGAGATTATATTTGAAAACTTCCCTAATATGGGAAAGGACTTGATTAGCAAGTCCTTGGAAGTGCAGAGAGTCCCATATATGATAAATCCAAGGAGAAACACTCCAAGATACATACTAATCAAACTATCAAAAATTAAACACAAAGAAAAAAATTAAAAGGGATAAACAACAAATAAAAAAGAAGGGAATCCCCATAAGGTTACAGCTGATCTTTCAGCAGAAACTCTGCAAGCCAGAAGGGACTGTCAGGACATATTCAAAGTGATGAAAGGGAAAAACCTACAAACAAGATTGCTCTACCCAGCAAGGATGTCATTCATATTTGACAGAGAAATTAAAAACTTTACAGAGAAGCAAAAGCTAAGAGAATTCAGCACCACCAAACCAGTTTTACAACAAATACTAAAGGAACTTCTCTAGGCAGGAAACACAAGAAAAGGAAAAGACCTACAATAACAAGCCCCCCAAAATTAAGAAAATGGATATAGGAACATACCTATCAATAATTATCTTAAATGTAAATGGATTCAATGCTCCAAGCACAAGACATACACTGACTGAATAGATACCGAAACAAAACCCATATATGTGCTGTCTACAAGAGACTAATTCAGGCCTATGGACACATACAGACTGGAAGTGAGGGTATGGAAAAAAATATTCCCTGCAAATGGAAATCAAAGGAAACATGGAATAGCAATTCTCAAATCAGGCAAAGTAGATTTCAAAATAAATACTATTAAAAGAGACAAAGGACACTACATAATGATCAAGGGATCAATCCAAGAAGGTATAACAATTGTAAATACTTATGCACCCAACATAGGAGAACCTCAATACATAAGACAAACACTAACAGACACAAAATGGAAATCGACAGTAACACAATCATAGGAGGGGACTTTAACACCCCACTTTCACCAATGGACAGATCATCCATATTGAAACTAAATAAGGAAACACAAGCTTTAAATGATACATTAAACAAGATGGAGTTAATTGATATTTATAGGAAATTCCACTACAAACAACAGAATACACTATCTTCTCAAGTGCTCATGGAACATTCTCCAGGATAAATCATACATTGGGTCAGAAATCAAGCCTTGGTAAATTTAAGAAAACTGAAATCCTACCAAGTATGTTTTCTGACCACATCGTTCTGAGACAAGATATCAATTACAGGAAAAATTCTGTGAAAAACAAAAACACATGGGGGGGTTAAAAAATATGCTACCTAATAACCAAGGTGTCACTGAAGAAATCAAAGAGGAAATTTAAAAAATACCTAGAAGTAAATGACAATGAAAACTCAATGACCCAATACCCTTGGGATGCAACAAAAACAGTTCTAAGAGGGAAGTTTATAGCAATACAATCCTACATCCACAAACAAGAAACATCTCAAATAAACAACCTAACCTTACACCAAAAGCAATTAGAGAAAGAAGAACAAACAAACAAACAAAAAAAACCAACGTTAGCAGAAGGAACGAAGTCATAAAGATCAGATCAGAAATATATGAAAAACAAATGAAGGAAACAATAGCAAACATCAATAAAACTAGACGATGGTTCTTTGAGAAGATAAACGAAGTTGATTAACCATTAGCCAGACTCATCAACAAAAAAAAAAAAAAAGGGAGAAGACTCAAATCAATAGAATTAGAAATGAAAAAGGAGAAGTAACAAATGATGCTGCAGAAATACAAAGGATCATGAGAGATTGCTACAAGCAACTATATGCCTATAAAAAGGATAAGCTGGAAGAAATGAACACATTTTTAAATCACACAATCTTCTGTGACTGAACCAGAAAGAAATAGAAAATATAAACAGACCAATTACAAGCACTGAAATTGAAACTGTGATTAAATATCTTTTACAAAACACAAGCTGGGCTTCCCTGGTGGCGCAGTGGTGGAGAGCCCACCTGCCGATGCAGGGGACATGGGTTCGTGCCCTGGTCTGGGAAGATCTCACATGCCACAGAGCAGCTGGGCCTGTAAACCATGGTCGTTGAGCCTGTACGTCCAGAGCCTGTGCTCCAGAACGGGAGAGGTCACAACAGTGAGAGCCACACATATTGAAAAAAAAAAAAAAAAACCCACAAGCCTAGGACCTGATGGCTTCACAGGCAAATTCTATCAAACATTTAGAGAAGAGCTAACACCAATCTTTCTCAAACTCTTCCAAAATATAGCAGAGGGGAACACTCCCACACTCATTCTATGAGGCCACCATCACCCTGATATCAAATCTAGGCAAAGATGTCACAAAGAAACAGAACTAGAGACCAATAACACTGATGAACATAGATGCAAAAAGCCTCAACAAAATACTAGCAAACAGAATCCAACAGCACATTAAAAGGATTTACACCATGATCAAGTGGGGTTTATCCCAGGAATTCAAGATTCTTCAATATATGCAAATCAAACTATGTGAGAAACCTTATTAACAAATTGAAGGGGAAAAACCATATGATCATCTCAATAGATGCAGAAAAAGCTGTTGACAAAACTCACCACCGAATTATGATAAAAACCCTCCAGAAATTATGCATAGAGGGAACGTATCTCAACATATTAAAGGTCATATATGACAAACCCACAGCCAACATCGATCTCAATGGTGAAAAACTGAAACCATCTCCTGTAAGATCAGGAACAGGACAACGATGTCCTCACTCAACACTATTATTCAACATAGTTTTGGAAGTTGTAGCCACAGAAATCAGAGAAGAAAAAGAAATAAAAGGAATTCCACTCAGAAAAGAAGAAGTAAAACTGTCACTGTTTGCAGATGACAAAACTCAGAGAATCCTAAAGATGTTATCAGAAAATTACTAGAGCTAATCAATGAATGCGGTAAAGTAGCAGGATACCTAATTAATGCACAGAAATCTCTTGCATTCCTATACACTAATGATGAAAAATCTGAAAATGAAATTAAAGAAACACTCCCATTTACCACTGCAACAACAAGAATAAAATACCTAGGCAAAAACCTACCTACGGCGACAAAAGGCCTGTATTTAGAAAACAATAAGACACTGCTGAAAGAAATTAAAGATGATACAAACAGATGGAGAGATGTAACATGTTCTTAGTTTGGAAGAATCAACATTGTGAAAATGTGAAAAAATGTGAAAAAGTACTACCCAAAGAAATCTACAGATACAATGCAACCCCTAACAAACTACCAATGTCACTTTGCACAGAACTAGAACAAAAAAAATTCATAATTTGTATGGAAACACAATAGACCCAGAATAACCACAGCAATCTTGAGAAAGAAAAACGGAGCTGGAGGCTTCAGGCTCCCTGACTTCAGACTATACAGCAAGGCTACAGAAATCAAGACAGTATAGTACTGGCACAAAAACAGAAATATAGATCCGTGGAACAGGATAGAAAGCCCATAGGTAGGGCTTCCCTGGTGGCACAGTGGTTGAGAGTCTGCCTGCCGATGCAGGGGACACAGGTTTGTGCCCCGGTCCGGGAAGATCCCACATGCCACAGAGCAGCTGGGCCCATGAGCCATGGCCGCTGAGTCTGCACATCTGAAGCCTGTGTTCTGCAACAGGAGAGGCCACAACAGTGAGAGGCCCACATACCACAAAAAAAAAAAAAAAAAGAAAAAAAAGAAAAAGAAAAAGAAAGAAAAGAAAGCCCAGAGGTAAACCCACACACTTACATTCACCTTATTTTTGAGAAAGGAGGGAAGAATGTACAGTGGAGAAAAGAAAGCCTCTTCAATAAGTGGTTCTGGGAGAACTGGATAGATCAATGTAAAAGAATGAAATTAGAACACTCCCTAACACCATGCACAAAAATAAACTCAAAATGAATTAAAGACCTAAATGTACGGACAGACACTATTAAACCCTTAGAGGAAAATATAGGCAGAACACTCCATGATATAATTCAGTCAGGTCCTTTTTGACCCACCTCCTAAAGAAATGGAATTAAAAACAAAAATAAACAAATGGGACCTAATGAAACTTAAAAGCTTTTGTACAGCAAAGGAAAACATGAACAAGACAATAAGACAACCTTCAGAATGGGAGAAAATATTTGCAGTTGAAGTAACTGACAAAGGATTAATCTCCAAAATTTACAAGCAGCTCATGCAGCTCAATAATAAAACAAACAATCCAATCCCAAAATGGGTCAAAGACCTAAATAGACATTTCTCCAAAAAAAAAAAAATACAAATTGCCAACAAACACATGAAAGGATGCTCAACATCACTAATCATTAGAGAATTGCAAATCAAAACTACAATGAGGTATCACCTCACACAAGTCAGAATGGCCTTCAAAAAATCTACAAACAATAAATGCTGGAGATTATGTGGAGAAAAGGGAAGACTTTTGCACTGTTGGTGGAAATGTAAATTGATACAGCCACTATGGAGAACAGTATGGAGGTTCCTTAAAAACATAAAAATAGAACTACCATATGAGCCAGCATTAAAAGTATTTAACTTTTTTATTATTATTATTATTATTAGGTTTATGGTATTTATTATTTACTTATTTTGGAATTAATATTTGAGTGACATTTTTAAATTTATGTAAACTATCTGGTTTGGATAAGTACATTCATTTCAAGATAATTTACTTAATCAATAAAATTCAGCAAGAAAAGTCTTAAACAATGATCTATAAAAAGAGCAATATTTTCACCTGTTATCCTTCATGTATTAAAAATACTAGCATAAACAAATTTCCCAGAATTTTCTAAGGATCTTTCAATAACTGAAAACTATTCAGTATTTGAGCACCTATTTTTATAAGATTATATATTTTATTTATTTATTTATTTATTTTTTGGACTGTTTAGGTATTTATTTTTTTTAACATCTTTATTGGAGTATAATTGCTTTACAAGTGTGTGCTAGTTTCTGCTTTATAACAAAGTGAATCAGCTATACATATACATACATACCCATATCTCTACCTTCTTGCATCTCCTTCCCTCCCTCCCTCCCTATCCCACCCCTCTAGATGGTCACAAAGCACCGAGCTGATCTCCCTGTGCTATGCAGCTCCTTCCCACTAGCTATCTATTTTATATTTGGTAGTGTATATATGTCCATGCCACTCTCTCATTTGTCCCAGCTTACCCTTCCCCCCTCCTTATCCTCAAGTCCATTCTCTAGTAGGTCTGTGTCTTTATTCCTGTCTTGTTCCTAGGCACTTCATGACCTTTTTTTTTTTTTTCTTAGATTCTCTATATATTTGTTAGCATACGGTATTTGTTTTTTCTCTTTCTGACTTACTTCTATCTGTATGACAGAATCTAGGTCCATCCACCTCACTACAAATAACTCTATTTTGTTTCTTTTTAATGGCTGAGTAATATTCCATTGCATATATGTGCCACATCTTCTTTATCCATTCATCTACTGATGGACACTTAGGTTGCTTCCATGTTCTGGCTATTGTAAACAGAGCTGCAATGAACATTGTAGTTCATGACTATTTTTGAATTATGTTTTTTTCATGGTTTATGCCCACTAAAGAGATTGCTGGGTCGTATGGTAGTTCTATGATTAGTTATTTAAGGAAACCCCAAACTGTTCTCCATAGTGGCTGTATCAACTTACATTCACACCAACAGTGCAAGAGGGTTCCCTTTTCTCCACACCATCTCCAGCATTGATTGTTTGTAGATTTTTTGATGAGGGCCCTTCTGACCAGTGTTAGATGATACCTCATTGTAGTTATTTTATTTTATTTTTTTTATGGTACGCGGGCCTCTCACTATTGTGTTCTCTCTCATTGCAGAGCACAGGCTCCGGACACACAGTCTCAGCAGCCATGGCTCATGGGCCCAGCCGCTCCATGGCATGTGGGATCTTCCTAGACTGGGGCACGAACCCGTGTCCCCTGCATTGGCAGGTGGACTCTAAACCACTGCGCCACCAGGGAAGCCCCTCATTGTGGTTTTGAATTGCAATTCTCTAATGATTAATGATGTTGAGCATTCTTTCATGTGTTTGTGGGCAATCTGTCTCTCTTCCTTGGAGAAATGTCTATTTACATCTTCTACCCATTTTTGGATTGGGTTATTTGTTTCTTTGATATTGAGCTGCATGTTTTGCTTGTAAATTTTGGAGACTAATCCTTTGTCAGTTCCTTTATTTGCAAATATTTTCTCCCGTTTTGAGGGTTGTCTTTTTGACTTGTTTATGGTTTCCTTTGCTGTGCAAAAGCTTTTAAATTTCATTAGGTCCCGTTTGTTTATTTTTGTTTATATTTCCATTTCTCTAGGAGGTGGGTCAAAAAGGATCTTAATGTGATTTATGTAATAGAGTGTTCTGCCTATGTTTTCCTCTAAGAGTTGGATAGTGTCTCGCCTTACATTTATATTTTTAATCCATTTTGAGCTTATTTTTGTGTATGATGTTAGGGAGTGTCCTAATTTCATTCTTTTACATGTAGTTGTCCACCATTCCCAGCACAAATTATGGAAGAGGCTGTCTTTTCTCCACTGTATATTCTTGCATCCTTTATCAAAGATAAGATGACCATATGTGTGTGGGTTTACCTCTGGTTTTTCTATCCTGTTCCATTGATCTATATTTCTGTTTTTGTGCCAGTACCATACTGTCTTGATTACTGTAACATTATAGTATACTCTGAAGTCCAGGAGCCTGATTCCTCCAGCTCCGTTTTTCTTTCTCAAGATTGCTTTGGCTATTCAGGGTCTTTTGTGTTTCCATACAAATTGTGAAATTTTTTTTCTAGCTCTGTGAAAATGTCACTGGTACTTTGATAGGGGTTGCATTGAGTCCATAGATTGCTTTGTGTAGTGTGGTCATTTTCACAATGTTGATTTTTCTAATCCAAGAACATGGTATGTCTCTCCATTTCTTTGTATCATCTTTAATTGCTTTCACCAGTGTCTTATAATTTTCTGCATACAGGTCTTTTGTCTACTTAGGTAGGTTTATTCCTAGGTATTTTATTCTTTTTGTTGCAATGATAGTGTTTTATTAATTTCACTTTCAGATTTTTCATCATTAGTGTATAGGAATGCAAGAGATTTCTGTGCATTGATTTTGTATCCTGCTACTTTACCAGATTCATTGATTAGCTCTAGTAGTTTTTTGGTAGCATCTTTAGGATTCTCTATATATAGTATCATATCATCTGAATACAGTGAAATGTTTACTTCTTCTTTTCCAGTTTGTATTCCTTTTGTTTCTTTTTCTTCTCTGATTGCTGTGGCTCAAACGACTAAAACTATGTTGAATAATAGTAGTGAGAGTGGGCAACCTTGTCTTCTTCCTGATCTTTGTGGAAATGGTTTCAGTTTTCAACCATTGCGGATGATTTTGGTTCTGAATTTGTCATATATGGCCTTTATTATGTTGAGGTAAGCTCTGTCTATGCCTACATTCTGCAGGGTTTTTATCAGAAGGGGGTGTTGAGTTTTGTCAAAAGCTTTCCCTGAAACTATTGATATGATCATATGGTTTTTCTCCTTGTTTTTTAATATGGTGTATCACATTGATTCATTTGTGAATATTGAAGAATCCTTGCATTCCTGGGATAAACCCCACTTGATCATGGTGTATGATCCTTTTAATGTGCTATTGGATTCTGCTTGCTAATATTTTGTTGAGGATTTTTGCATCTATGTTCATCAGTGATATTGGCCTGTAGTTTTCTTTCATTGTGACATCTTTGTCTGCTTTTGGTAGCAGGGTGATGGTGGCCTCATAGAATGAGTTTGGGAGTGTTCCTCTCTCTGCTATATTTTGGAAGAATTTGAGAAGGATAGGTGTTAGCTCTTCCCTAATGTTTGATAGAATTCGCCTATGAAGCCATCTGGTCCTGGGCTTTTGTTTGTTGGAAGGTTTTTAATTACAGTTTCAATTTTAGTGCTTGTGATTGGTCTATTCATATTTTCTATTTCTTCCTGGTTCAGTCTCGCAAGGTGTGCATTTCTAAGAATTTGATCATTTCTTCCAGGTTTTCTATTTTATTGGCATATATTTGCTTGTAGTACTCTCTCATGATCCTTTGTATTTCTGCAGTGTCAGTTGCTACTTCTCCTTTTTCGTTTCTAATTCTATTGATTTGAGTCTTCTCCCTATTTTTCTTGATGAGTCTGGCTAATGGTTTATCAATTTTTTTTTATCTTCTCAAAGAACCAGCTTTTAGTTTTATTGATCTTTGTTATCATTTCCTTCAATTCTTTTTCATTTATTACTGATATGATCTTTATGATTTCTTTCCTTTTGCTAACTTTGGGGTTTTTTTGTTCTTCTTTCTCTAATTTCTTTAGGTGTAAATTTAGGTTGTTTATTTGAGATTTTTCTTGTTTCTTATGGTAACATTGTATTGCTATAAACTTTCCTCTTAGAAATGTTTTTTCTGCAACCCATAAGGTTTGGGTTTTTGTGTTTTCATTGTCATTTGATTCTAGGTATTATTTTTTAATTTTCCCTTTGATTTCTTAAGCAATCTCTTAATTATTGAGTAGTGTATTGTTAGCCTCCATTTGTCTCTATTTTTTACAGATTATTTTCTTGTAATTTGTATCTAGTCTCATAGCTTTGTGATTGGAAAAGATATGTGATACAATTTCCATTTTCTTAAATTTACCAATTCTTGATTTGTGACCCAAAATATGATTTATCCTGGAGAATGTTCCATGAATCCTTTAGAAGAAAGGGCATTCTGTTGTTTTTGGATTGAAGACCCTATATATATCAAGAGGATATTATTTAATCTATCATTTAAATCTTGTGTTTCCTTATTTATTTTCATTTTGAATAATCTGACCGTTGATGAAAGGGACGTGTTAAAGTCCCTTACTATGACTGTGTTACTGTCGATTTCCCCTTTCATGGCTGTTAGTATTTGCCTTACAGTATTGAGGCAGAGTATTGAGGTGTTCCTATATTGGGTGCATAAATATTTACAATTGTTATATCTTCTTCTTGGATTGATCCCTTGATCATTAGGTAGTGTCCTTCTTTGTCTCTTGTAATAGTCTTTGTTTTAAAGTCTCTTTTGTCTATGATAATTGCTACTCCAGCTTTCTTTTGATTTCCATTTTCATGTAATATCTTGTTCCATCCCCTTACTTTCAGTCTATATGTGTCTCTAGGTCTGAAGTGGGTCTCTTGTAGACAGCATATATATGGGTCTTGTTTTTGTATCCATTCAGCAAATCTGTGTCTTTTAGTGGGAGCATTTAGTCCATTTACATTTAAGGTTATTACTGATAGGTATGTTCCTATTACCATCTCTTAATTGTTTTGGGTTTGTTATTGTAGGTCTTTTCCTTCTCTTATGTTTCCTTCCTAGAGAAGTTCCTTTAGCGTTTGTTGTAAAGCTGGTTTGATGGTGCTGAATTCTCTTAGCTTTTGCTTCTCTGTAAAGTTTTGAATTTCTCTGTCAAATCTGAATGAGATCCTTGCTGGGTAGAGTAAGCTTGGTTGTAGGTTTTTCCCCTTCATCACTTTAAATATGTCCTGCACTCTCTTCTGGCTTGTAGAGTTTCTGCTGAATGATCAACTGTTAACCTATGGGGATTCCCTTATGTGTTATTTCTCCCTTGCTGCTTTTAATAGTTTTTCATTGTATTTAATTTTTGATAGTTTGGTTAATATGTGTCTTGGCATGTTTCTCCTTGGATTTATCCTTAGGACTCTCTTTGCTTCCTGGACTTGATTAACCATTGTGTTCCCCATATTAGGGAAGTTTTCAACTATAACCTCTTCAAATATTCTCTCAGTCCTTTTCTTATTCTCTTCTTCTTCTGGTACCCCTATAATTCAAATGTTGTTGTGTTTAACGTCCCAGAGGTCTCTGAGATGGTCCTCCATTCTTTTCATTCTTTTTTCTTTATTCTTTTCTGCAGTAGTTATTTCCACTATTTTATCTTCCAGGTCACTTATCCATTCTTCTGCCTCAGTTATTATGCTACTGATCCCTTCTAGAGAATTTTTAATTTCATTTATTGTGTGTTCATCGCTGTTTGTTTCTTCTTTAGTTCTTCCAGGTCCTTGTTAAACATTTCTTTTATTTTCTCTATTCTATTTCCAAGATCTTGGATCATCTTTACTATCATTAATCTGAATTATTTTTCAGGTAGACTGCCTATTTCCTCTTCATTTGTTAGGTCTGGGGAGTTTTTACTTTGCTGTTTCATCTGCTGTGTGTTTCTCTGTGTTCTCATTTTGCTTAAGTTACTGTGTTTGGGGTCTCCATTTTGCAGGCTGCAGATTCGTAGTTCCTGATGTTTTTGGTGTCAGGCCTCACTGGCTTAGATTGGTTCAGTGGGTTGTGTAGGTTTCCTGGTAGAGGGGACTAGTGCCTGTGTTCTGGTGGATGAAGCTGGATCTTGTCTCTCTGGTGGGCAGGTTCTCATCTGGTGGTGTGCTTTGGGATGACTGTGGCCTTATTATGATTTTAGGCAGCCTCTCTGCTAATGGGTGGGTTTGTGTTCCTCTCTTGCTAGCTGTTTGGCATGCATGTCCAGCACTGTATCTTGCTGGTCATTGAGTGGAACTGGATCTTGGAATTGAGATGGATATCTCTGGGAGATATTCACCATTTGATATTACGTGGAACTGGGAGGTTTCTTGTGGACATTTGTCCTGAACTTGTCTCTCCCACCTCAGAGTATCAGCCCTGATGCCTGGCTGGAGCGCCAAGATCCTGTCATCCACACAGCTCAGAATAAAAGAGAAGATAAGAAGAAAGAAAGAAAAAAATCAGATAATATAAAAAATAATTCTTAAATAAAAATAATCATTAAAAAATATTTAATGTAATACAAAAAAGAAAGAAAGAAGGAAGGAAGAGAACATCCAAACCAAAAAAACAAATCCACCAATGATAACAAGTTCTAAAAACTATACTGAAAATAAACCCAAGAAACAAAAAAAAACGGACAGACTGAACACTAGGACAAATGAGGGAAGCAAAGCTATACAGACAAAATCACACACAGAAGCATACACATACACACTCACAAAAAGAGAAAAAGGGCAAAAAGTATATATATCATTGTTCCAAAACTCCACTTCCTCAATTTGGGATGATTCGTTGTCTATTCAGGTATTCCACAGATGTGGGGTACATCAAGTTGATTTTGGAGATTTAATCCACTGCCCCTGAGGCTGCTGGACAAATTTCCCTTTCTCTTCTTTGTTTGCATAGCTCCTGGGGTTCAGCTTTGGATTTGACCCCGCCATTGCATGTAGGTCACCTGAGGACATCTGTTCTTTGGTCAGACAGGACGGAGTTAAAGGAGCAGCTTATTTGGGGCTCTGGCTCACTCAGGCCAGGGGGAGGGAGGGGCACAGAGTGAGGGGCAAGCCTGCAGTGGCAGAGCTTGGAGTGACGTTGCAACAACCTGAGGTGTCCCATGTGTTCTTCTGGGGAAGTTGTTCTGCTTCTGGGGAAGCAGCAGCCTTAGCGTCTCATGCTAGTCTCTGGGGTTCATGCTGATAGCCGTGGCTCGCACCATCTCTGGAGCTCATTTAAGTGACACTCTTAATCCCCTCTCCTCACGCACCACCAAACAAAGAGGCAAGAAAAATTCTATTGCCTCTTTGGCCATTTCAGACTTTATCCTGGACTCCCTCCCAGCTAGCTGTGGCTCACTAGCCCCCTTCATGCAGTGTTCATGCAGCCAAACCCGCCCTCTTCTTAGGATCCAATCTATGAAGCCAGAGCCTCAGCTCCTAGCCCCCATCCCTCCTGATGGGTGAGCTGACAACCCTCTCGGCTGCTGAGTGCCTGTCCTCACTGATCCTCTGTGCAGAAATCTCTCTGCTTTGCCCTCTGCATCCTTGTTGCTGAGCTCTCCTCCATGGCTCTGAATCTTTCCCCCTCCACCACCCACTGTCTCCACCCAAGAATGTCCTTCCTAGTGTGTGGAAACCATACATCCTTCACAGCTTCCTCCCACTGGTGTAGTTCCCATCCCTATTCCTTTGTCTCTGTTTTTTTCTTTTTTCTTTTGCCCTACCCAGGTACGTGGGGAGTTTCTTCCTTTTTGGGAGGTCTGAGGTCTTCTGCCAGCATCCAGTAGGTGTTCTGTAAGAGTTATTCCACATGTAGATGTATTTCTGTTGTATTTGTGGGGAAGAAGGTGCTCTCCCTGTCTTACTCCTCCACCATCTTGAAAGTCTCCCTCATAAAAATTTTATAAAGATTCTTTCATTAGTGTACAAACTAAGCTAACATGAGGCAATTGTATCAATTACACTAGGCGAGGGGAGGCCTGCAAGGGGGAGGAGGAGTAAGACATGGAGATCACCTTCTTCCCCACAAATACATTAGTAATACATCTACACTTGGAACAACTCCTACAGAACACCTACTGAATGCTGGCAGAAGACCTCAGTTCTCCCAGAAGGAAAGAAACTCCACACGTTTATGGGTAGGACAAAAGAAAAAAGAAAAACAGACAAAAGTATAGGGATGGGACCTGCACCAGTGGGAAGGAATTGTGAAGGAGGAAAAGTTTCCACACACTATGACACTCCTTCACTGGCAGAAACGGGGGTTGGCATGGTGGAAGCTCTGGAGACATGGAGGAGAGTGCAACCAGAGTGCTGCAGAGGGCCAAGAGGAGAGATTCCCGCACAGAGGATCTGTGCCGACCAGCACTCACCAGCCTGCGAGTCTTGTCTGCTCACCTGCAGGGGCAGGGCAGGGGCTGGGAGCTGAGTCTCGGGCTTCGGAGGTCAGATCTCAGGGAGAGGACTGGGGCTGGCTGCATGAAAACAGACTGAAGGGGACTAGTGTGTCACGGCTAGCTAGGAGGGAGTCCAGGAAAAAGTCTGGACCTGCCGAAGGGGCAAGAGACCATTGTTTCAGGATGCGTGAGGAGAGGGGTTTCAGAGCACCACCTAAATGAGCTCCAGATATTGGCACAAGCCCCAGCTATCAGTGTAGAGACAAGAGACGGGCCTGTGACACTAAGGCTGCTGCAGCCACCAAGAAACCTGCGTGCAAGAATGGGTCACTATCCACACCTCCCCTCCTGGGAGCCTGTACTGCCTGCCACTGCCAGGGTCCCTTGATCCAAGGACAACTTCGTTGGGAGAATGCACGGCATGCCTCAGGCTGGTTCAACATCACACCGGCCTCTGCCGCCACAGGCTTACCCCGTATTTCATATCCCTCCCTCACCACAGCCTGAGTGAGTCAGAGGTACCTAAGCAGCTGCTACTTTAACCCTGTCCAGTTTGGGCAGGGAATAGACACCCTCAGGTGACCTACACACAAAGGTGAGGCCAAAACCAAAGCTGAAACCCAGGAGCTGTGGGAACAAAGAAGAGAAACGAAAATTTCTCCCAGAAGCCTCAGAAGCCTCAGATTAAATCTCCACAATCAACTTGATGTACCCAGTATTTCTGGAATACCTGAATAGACAACAATTTATCCCCAAATTGAGGCAATGGACTTTGGGAGCAACTGTAGACTTGAAGTTTGCTTTCTGCATCTAATTTGTTTCAGGTTTTATGTTTATCTTATTTTAGCATTTAGAGTTTATTATCACCGGTAGATATGTTTATTAATTTGGTTGCTGTTTTTTTTTTAATGTATAGATATATAATTATTTTACCTTTTTCTCTTTTTGTGTGTGTTTCTGTGCATACTTATTTGTGTGATTTTGTCTCTATAGCTTTGCTTTTACTATTTGGCTGAGGATTCAGCCTGTCCAGTTTTTTTTAGTATACTTTTAGTGGTTGTTATCATTGGTGGATATGTTTTTTTGGTTTAGTTGTTCTCTTCTTTCTTCTTCTTCTTTTTTTTTTCCTTTTTCTTATTAGTTTTTAATGTTTTACTTTTACTTTTTTATTTTTATTTTAATAACTTTGTTATATATTTTCTTTCTTTCTTCCTCTTTTTCTAATTTATCTTCTGAGCCATGTGGCTGACAAGGTCTTCTTGCTCTGGCTGGGTGTCAGGCTTATGTCTCTGAGATGAGAGAGCTGAGTTCAGGACTCTGTTTCACCAGAGACCTCCCAGCTTCATATAATATCAAGGGGCAAAAGCTCTTGCAATGAACTCCATTTCAAAACTAACACCCAGCTCCAATCAATGATCAGCAATCTCCAGTGCTTGACCACTATGCCAAACAACTAGCAAGACAGGAGCATAACCCCACCCATTAGCAGAGAGGCTTCCTAAAATCATAATAAGGTAACAGACATACCAAAACACACCACTGGATGTGTTCCTGCCCACTGGATTTTGTCTAAAATCCAGCCCCATCCACCAGAAAACAGGCACCAGTCCCCTCCACCAGGATGCCTACACAACCCACTAAAACAAACTTAGCCACTGGGAGCAGACACCAAAAGCAACGGGAACTACGAACGGGTAGCCTGTGAAAGGAAACCACAAAAACAGTAAGTTAAGTAAAATAAGAAGACAGAGAAACACACAGCAGATGAAGGAGCATGATAAAAACCCACGAGATCAAAGAAATGAAGAGTAAACAGCAGTCAACCTGAAAAAAGAATTCAGAGTAATGATAGCAAAGATGATTCAAAATTTTGAAAATAGAATGGATAAAATACAAGAAACCATTAACAAGGACCTAGAAGTACTAAGGAGCAAACAAATAATGATGAACAACAAAATAAATGAAATTAAAAATTCTTTAGAAGGAATCAATAGCAGAATAACTGAGGCAGAAGAACGGATCAGTGACCTGGAAGATAAAACAGTGGAAATATCTACCACAGTGCAAGATTAAAGAGAAAAGAATGAAAAAAAAAATGAGGACAATCTCAGAGACCTCTGGGACAACATTAAACACAACAACATTCAATTACAGGGATCCAAGAAGAAGAAGAGAAAAAGAAAGTGAGAGAAAATATTTGAAGGGATTATAGGTGAAAACTCCCTAATATGAGGAAAGAAATAGTCAGTCAAGTCCAGGAAAGGCAGAGAGTCTCATACAGGATAAATCCAAGGAGAAAAAGGTCAAGACACATATTAATCAAACTATTCAAAATGAAATACAAAGAAAAAATACAAGAAGCAACAAGTGCAAAACAACAAATAACATACAAGGCAATAGCCATAAGGTTAACAGCTGATCTTTCAGCAGAAGTTCTGCAAGCCAAAAGGAACTGGCATTACATATTTAAAGTAATGAAAGGGAAAAAGTAACAGCCAAGGTTACTCAATCCAGCAAGGATCTGACTCAGCTTGAAAGAAGTAATTAAAAACTTTACAGACAAGGAGAAGCTAAGAGAATTAAGCACCACCAAACCAGCTTTACAACAAAAGCTAAAGGAAATTACCTAGGCATGAATAGCAAGAGAAGGAAATGACCTACAATAACAAACAAAAAACAATTAAGGAAAAGGTAATAAGAACATACACATCTATAACCACCTTAAATGTAAATGGGTTAAATGCTCCAACCAAAAGACATAGACTGGCTGAATGGATATAAAACTAAGACCCATATATATGCTGTCTACAAGAGACTAATTCAGGCATAGAGACACATACAGACTGAAACTGAGGGGATAGAAAGAAATATTCCATGCAAATGGAAATCAAAAGAAAGCTGGAGTAGCAATACGCATATCAGAAAAAATAGACTTCAAAATAAAGACTATCACAAGACACAAAGAACACTGCATAATGATCAATGAATGAATCCAAGAAAAAGATATAACAATTGTAAATGTTTATGCACCCAACATAGAAGCACCACAAAACATAAGGCAAATGGTAAGAGCCATAAAAGGGGAAATCGAAAGTAACACAATCATAGGAGGGGACTTTAACACCCCACTTTCACCAATGGACAGATCATACAAAATGGAAATAAATAAGGAAACCAAGCTTTAAATGATACATTAAACAACATGGACTTAATTTATATTTATAGGACACTCCATCCCAAAATAAGAGAATACACTTTCTTCTCAAGTGCTCATGGAACATTCCAGAATAGATCATATCTTGGGTCACAAATCAAGCCTTGGCAAATTTCAGAAAACTGAAATCATATCAAATATCTTTTCCAGCCACAATGCTATGAGATTAAATATCAATTACAGGAAAAAAATCTGTAAAACACAAACACATGGAGGCTAAACAATACAGTACTAAATAACCAAGAAATCACTGAAGAAAGCAAAGAGGAAATCAAAAAATACATAGAAACAAAGGACAATGAAAACAAGGCGACCCAAAACCTATGGGATGCAGCAAAAACTGTTCTAAGAAGGAAGTTTATAGCAATATAATTCTAGCTCTATAAATAAGAAACATCTCAAATAAACAACCTAACCTTACACCTAAAGTAATTAGAGAAAGAAGAACAAAAAACCCTCAATGTTAACAGAAGGAAATAAATCATAAAGATCAGATCAGAAATAAATGCAAAAGAAATGAAGGAAACAATAACAAAGATCAATAAAACTAAAAAGAGGTTCTTTGAGAAGGTAAACAAAATTGGAAAACCATTACCCAGACTCATCAAGAAAAATAGGGAGAAGACTCAAATCAATAGCATTAGAAACGAAAAAAGAGAAGTGACAACTGACACTGAAGAAATTCAAAGGATCATGAGACAGTACAACAAGCAATTATATGTCAAGATAATGGAAACCCTAGAAGAAATGGACAAATTCTTAGAAAAGTACAACTTTCCGAGACTGAATGAAGAAGATATAGAAAATATAAACTGACCAATCACAAGAACTGAAATTGAGACTGTGATTAAAAACCTTTCAACAAACAAAAGCCCAGGACCAATGGCTTCACAGGCAAATTCTATCAAATATTTAGAGAAAAGTTAACACCTATCCTTTTCAAACTCTTTAAAAATATAGCAGAGGGAGGACCACTCCCAAACTTATTCTATGAGGCCACCATCACTCTGATACTGAAAACAGACAAAGATGTCACAAAGAAAGAAAACAACAGGCCAATACCACTGATGAACATAGAAGCAAAATCCTCAACATAATACTAGCAAGTAGAATCCAACAGCATATTAAAAGGATCATACACCATGATCAAGTGGGGTTTCTCCCAGGAATGCAAGGACTCTTCAATATATGCATATCAATCAATGTGATAAACCATATTAACAAACTGAAAGAGAAAAACCATATGAGTATCTCAAGAGGTGCAGAAAAAGCTTTTGACAAAATTCAACACTTATTTATGATAAAAATCCTCCAGAAAGTAGGCATAGAGGGAAATTTCCTCAACATAATAAAGACCATATGTGAAAAACCCACAGCCAACATTGTTCTCAATGCTGTAAAACTGAAAACTTTTCCTCTAAGATCAGGAACAAGACAAACTTGTCCACTCTCACAACTATTGTTCAACACTGTTTTGGAAGTTTTAGCCACAGCAATCAAAGATGTAAAAGAAATAAGAGGAATCCAAATTGGAAAAGAAGAAGTAACACTCTCACTGTTGGCAGATGACATGATAATATACCTAGAGAATCCTAAAGATGCTACCACAAAGCTACTAGAGCTAATCATTGAACATGGTAAAGTAGCTGGATACAAAATTAATGCACAGAAATCTCTTGCATTTCTATATAATAATGATGAATAATCTGAAAGAGTAATTAAGGAAACACTCCCATTTACCATTGCAAAAAAAGAATAAAATACCTAGGAATAAACCTACCCAAGGAGAGAAAAGACCTTTACACAAAAATGTATAAGACACTGATGAAGGAAATGAAAAAAGATACAAACAGCTGGAGAGATATACAATACTCTTGGATTGGAAGAATCAAAATTATGAAGATGGCTATACTACCCAAAGGAATCTACAGTTTCAATGCAGTCCTTATTAAACTACCAATGGCATTTTTCACAGAATTAAAACAAAATATTTCACAATTTGTATGGAAGCACAAAAGACCCCGAATAGCCTAAGAAATATTGAGAAAGAAAAATGAAGCTGGAGGAATCAGGCTCCCTGACTTCAGACTATACTACAAAGCTACAGTAATCAAGACAGTATGGTACTGGCACAAAAACAGAAATATTGATCAATGGAACAGGATACAAAGCCCAGAGATAAACTCATGCACATATGGTCACCTTATTTTTGATAAAGGATGGAAGAATATACAATGGAGAAAAGACCATCTCTTCAATAGTGTTGCTAGGAAAACTGGACAGCTACATGTAAAAGAATGAATTTAGAACACTCCCTAACACCATACACAAAAATAGACACAAAATGGATTAAAGACCTAAATGTAAGGCCAGACACTATCCACCTCTTAGAGGAAAACATAGGCAGAACACTCTATAACATAACTCACAGCAAGATCCTTTTTGACCCACCTCCTAGAGAAATAGAAATAAAAACAAAAATAAACAAATGGGACCCAATGAAACATAAAATCTTTTGCACAAAAAAGGAAACCATAAACAAGATGAAAAGACAACCCTCAGAATGGGAGGAAATATCAGCAAATGAAGCAACTGACAAAGGATTAATCTCCAAAATTTACCAAGAGCTCTTGCAGCTCAATATCAAAAAAACAAACAACCCATTCCAAAAATGGGCAGAAGACCTAAATAGACATTTCTCCAAAGAAGATATACAGATTGCCAACAAACACATGAAAGCATGCTCAACATCATTAATCATTAGAGAAATGCAAATCAAAACTACAGTGAGATATCATCACACACTGGTCAGAATGACCATCATCAGAAAACTACAAACAATAAATGCTGGAGAGGGTGTGGAGAAAAAGGAACTCTTTTTCACTGTTGGTGGGAATGTAAATTGATACAGCCATTATGGAGAACAATATGAATGTTCCTTAAAATCTAATAGTAGAACTACCATACGATCCAGCAATCCCACTACTGGGCATATACCCTGTGAAAACCATAATTCAAAAAGAGTAATGTACCACAATGTTCATTGCAGCACTATTTACGATAGCCAGGACTTGGAAGCAACCTAAGTGTCCATAAACAGATGAATGGATAAAGAAGATATGACACATATATACAATGGAATATTACTGAGCCATAAAAAGAAATGAAATTGAGTTATTTGGATGAGGTGGCTCGACCTAGAATCTGTCATACACAGTGAAGTAAGTCAGAAAGTAAAAAACAAATACCATATGCTAACACATTTATGTGGAATCTTAAAAAAAAAAAAGGTCATAAAGAACCTAGGGGCAGGACAGGAATAAAGATGCTGACCAACTAGAGAATGGACTTGAGGACACGGGGAGGGGGAAGGGTAAGCTGGGATCAAGTGAGAGAGTGGCATGGACATATGTACACTATCAAATGTAAAATAGATAGCTAGTGGGAAGCATCCACATAGCACAGGGAGATCAGCTTGGTACTTTGTGACCATTTAGAGAGGTGGGATAGGGAAGGTGGGAGGGAAGGAGACGCAAGAGAGAAGAGATATGGGGATATATGTATACGTAGGGCTAATTCGCTTTGTTATAAAGCAGAAACTAACATGCCATTTTATAGCAATTATACGCCAGTAAAGATGTTAAAAAAGTAAATAAATAAAAAATAAAATGCTTCATAAATACAAATGAACCAATGTCAGGTGTAATTGTCTTAGTGTGGTCTCCCTTGCCATGGTAGCAGGAACCATGCTTTTAATTTCCTTTTCTCTGTCTCTCCTGCCCCTGTCTCCACACACATATTCTGGTACAGTTGAAATACAAACTATATTTTAGATAGATTTTCTTAAAAGTACAGAATTTACATCTTACTGAATACAGGCAATTTTAAAATCATAGTGGTAACTAAGTAAAATTTGGGGAAATGATTCATTTTGGAATATTTGGTTGATGATGTCATCACATGATATATAGATGTAACATGAATTTACTAAGCATTTGAGCAATTATTGAACCATATATGGAGAGTAAATACAATTACAAGTGTCTAGTTTTCTAGTGATAGCCAAAAAACTGCACTACCTTCACTGTTTCTTTTTGTCACAGGTTGTTATTAGGAAAGAAAAGGAAGAAAGGAAAGAAGGAACAAAGGAAGGAAGGAAGGAAGGAACAAAGGAAAGCAAAATGAAATCTGTTCCTTATCTGACCAGCCAATGATGTGTGATCTATGATGGCAGCATAAGCCTAGCTCCTGTATAAGCCACTGGTCTTTGAGGCAGGACACAGGTCCCTCAAATCCAAGCTCAATTAGGAGAGTCAGTCCTTGGGATTTTTTTCAACTGATACTGTAGTGGTTGTCCATTGCTCCACAAAGCTTAAACCTTAGGTATAGAGCTTTGGGAGAATTTTCAGTATTGGACAGAACTTTTGTGTGTCTATGTCCGCGCCCAGGGGTCTTTAAGTCCTTGTTTGAATCTGAGTGAACAAATTTACTTTAAGAGAAGTTAATTTCACATGCTCACTTGTTTGTGCTTGCAGCTGCTAATTGGTAAGAAACACTCTGGCACATCATTGTCCTAGGATGACAAAGTCAAGGTCATTGACCCCTGTGATCCACATCCCCTCCAGCTTTGCAATTTAGGTATGTCAAGGAAGGCATCCCCTTTGGTATTTAATTAAATAAAAAAGATTTGATAATTCTCTAATTCTAGAAAAAGGCCTGTTTATTCTTCCTATATTTATCTAAAAAGCATACATAAACAACTGTTTCAGACATTTAAATTCTGTTTCTTTAGCTTAAGAAATCGAACACATCTGCCTTGATAAATCTAATTGTTTACACATACTGATGGGAATGCTTACCTCCATTTTACAGAGGAGAAAACAGAACCGAAAAGATTAAGTAACTTACTCAACATTAGTTAACTATGATGAAAAATAGTACTATCTCACACCAAAATATTAATTTCCTATACTATTGCATATATTAAAAAAGTCAAGAGATACTAATACGCATTCCAAATACTTTAATATGTAGAGTTGGTTGTCAATATTAAAGTAATTGAAGTTTGAGTGGTCATTTTATGATTCTCTAATAAGAAGCACTTTTTTTCATGAGTTTAAAGTTTCCACTGAATAAGACCATAATTCATATTTATTGGAAAAAGATGGAAATGTTTTAACTTCTCTGCCTACAAATTGCTTTTTGAAAGATAACTACTCTTCACTCACAAGACAAACTAGATGCAAAGAAAAAAGAATATTTGGATGCTTTGTATCTAACATTTCATTTCCTCTTGGCAGCTCTTGGAATTCTGTCATTAGGCTGTCATCATATTGTGCTTATTTCACCCTGATATCAAGATACATGTTTATATAAAGAAAACCAGAGAACCATTTAGCTGAATAAGAATGCCTTCAAAATTAAAAGTAAAATTAAGGTTTATTTTTTTAACTACTAAACACACAGCAATTAATCAATAAAATTTCTTTGAATAAATAGATGAACAAATGAATTTAAGAATTAAAGTGTTGTTCTAATCTTTTTAAGTAGGAGGGGAAATAATTTATCTGATGTCAATAAGAAACACAATTTCCACCTTAATTTTTTAGAAGATTGTGATTAAGGAGGGAAGGAGAGAGGGAGATAGGAAGATAAAGGGTCACTCTTCCAACTGTCACTCTACCTGCACACCCATTCTCAGTGGGGCATTGATGGTAAAGAAGGGGAAACAGATTGTCATCCCTTGTAATGGACAGTGTGACAGAAAAGTGGCACCTCAATTGTCCACTGTCATGTGTTGCTGAGATTCCCCCTCGGGATCAAAGCACTTATTCTTCAGCTGCCAGAGGGGTTGGCCATTGAGACCAGATAGCTGACCCTCTTTCCAGAAATTTCCCTCATATAAAAGAGCTGCTTCACCCCAAAGTATGCCCTTTTCTTGGGGGCAACCTGCCTACTGGTACAATATTCCATGTTTATTTCCTTGACCTTCTATATCTCTTTCACTCTCATGCTCTCTCCTTCTCTGTCTCTGTAAATGCACACACACACACACACACACACATGCAGATGTTACCATCTAATAATAAATTATTGGAAAACCCAAATATCAAGTGAAGAAATATCAATATTTAAATAAGTTATAGCTTATGAATATATTTAATTCAACATTTTTTTTTCTTTTAGGTACTATACCTGCCATCATTTCCATTTTACTTTCTTTTCTCTCAGCTTTGGAGCTTGAGTTAATCATAATCTTCAGTTATTACAGACTAATGTTATCAAGTATTGTACCAGTTAACATAAAGTCAAGAAAAAAGAAGCCATTCTATATGTTTTAGAGAGGGATTTAATACAGGGATTTTGTTGCAAATTTGTCGGGAGGACTTTGATAAATGAAGTTTGAAAAGGGCTTGGAGAAGCAACAGAAGTTGCTAATGCCCCTAGAGGGAAGCCTGGGAGCCAGATCCTGCTCTTGTGCTGTTGGAAATACTGTTACAGTTGGTTTTGGTCACCATGACCTTTCCTTTCTTCCTAATAGGCAACCACTACAATGTGGCTGATCTATATTCTTGAATACATGTATGTCCTTGTAAAATAAGCATTGTGCATCTTTAATTTGCATGCACTAAAGTTGTATTTCATTTATGTTATTACTTCATAGTTTTCAGTATTTATTTCTATAGTCCTTCTTCTTTGCTTGATGTATAGCTAGTTCCTGATTTGTAACTAATTCATAGGATTCCATGGTGTGCATTTGTATATTTTATTTATCCACCTCCTTAGTCATATATAACTAGGTCTCTGCCAATCTCCTGCTGGCTCCAAAAATACTGCAACAAATATGTGCATAGGCACCTCCTCTGGGATGACTAACAAGCCAAAGGATCACTGAGCCATGGATGATAAACATAACTAACCTAACAAAGAACTGCCAGAATATATCCCCAAATGGCCATAACAGCTTCACTCCTAAATATTGCAGGAGGAAGGTTCCCCCTCTCCACATCATCAAACGATGGTGATATCCAAATTTCTAATTTTGCCAATCTCTTGCATGGAATATTTTATTTCATAATAGTTTTAATTCGTATTACTCTAGTGAATTTGAACATCTCTTCTTACATCTGTTAACCATTTGAATTTACTCTCTATGAAGAACTTGTTCACACCCAAGTCCATTTTGTTATTGGATTTCTCATCTTTCCCTGGTTGATTTTCAGAACTATTTTATAATTTCCTTATTTTCATATATTCATTCATTAATTCATTCACTAATTAGATTTTTACTGACACTTACCATGTTGCAGTCATTAATTTTAAACACTTAGAATATACTGGTGAGCAACAGATTGATGACAAAAAAAAAAAAAATCCTAACCTGAAGCTTATGTTCTAGTTGGCAGTAGAGGAGGATGGTAGTGAGTAGAAAACAATAAACAAGGCAATAATGAATTAGAGAATTAAATAGTATGTTAGAAGATGATAAGTAGAGAAAAAAGAAGAAAAGTAGAACAGGATAACGATATTGGGAGAAGGGTGATTAACATAGAACTCTTCCAGCAGGTGACATTTAAGTAAGGACTAGAAGAAGTCATGGCTATTATCTGGCAAGACATCTGGAGGAAGCATTCCAGGGAGAAGCTAACCAGAGACTTAAGATGGTCTCATAATGCCAACTGTTTGAAGAAGAACATGAAAGCTAGAGAAGAGACAATTGATAGTAGGACGTCTGGTAAGAGAAGTGACACAACTTTTATTCTGAGTGAGATGGTATAGCAGTGGCAATTGTTAGTTAAGGAATGACATGATCTGGCTTATGATTTTTAAAAAATCATTCTGGTTGCTGTGTTCAATAGAGACAGTAGGCAGACAGGTGTAGAAGCAGGGAGACGATTCAAGAATCTATGTAGCATCCAGACAAGAGAGGATACCGCTTGAACTTGATGTTAGCAGAAGAGATGGTGAGAAGTGGTGAGATTCCGGATACAATTTGAAGGTAGAGCCAAAGGATATCAATTTCTTGTGGGTTTTCATTGTTGTATATAATATCTACAAGCCTGCCATCTGACTCCTTTGTTTATCCATAGTGTTCTTTATTCAATAGAAGTCCTTAATTTCAGTGTAATCAAATCTATCTAATTTTCACATCATAGACTGTGTTGTTTATGTCAAGTTTAAGCAGTTCCTTCTAGCACCAATCTCTTATATTTCTTTGTATTAACCTCAGAGTTTGATATTTTATAGTTTGGTCTTTAATCTTTTAGTCATTTATCTTTGTAAAATATAAGGTAGGAATCCAGCTTTATTTTTTCTCTCCAGATAGTAAATCAGTTTTCCAAAAGCAGCCCTTATTTTCCCCACTGATTTGTGGTATCACCTATATCATATATCATGTCCCCATAAATACATGGATCTTAGTAAGGTATAACTGTCCACTATTTTCATAATATAATAATTGGAATTACATATACATTAACTAAAAGTTTTTTAAACTTTTATACAAAAATGTGTAAATACTATAGAATTGATTTAAACTTCGATCACCATTAGGACCAAAAAATCCCAACCAATGTCTTCTATAAAGGTCAAAATGTTTGAGTTAACCCATGTCTTTTTTTTTCATTATTTAGTAATAACTTTATTTTATTTTATTTTAATAACATTTTTATTGGAGTATAATTGCTTTACATTGGTGTGTTAGTTTCTGATTTATAAAAGTGAATCCGTTATACATATACATATGTTCCCATATCTCTTCCCTCTTGTGTCTCCCTCCCTCCCACCCTCCCTATCCCACCCCTCTAGGTGGTCACAAAGCATGGAACCCATGTCTTTTAAATGCTCTGATAAATAACCTGAGTCAGAAGTCTGTCTCTTGGAGGTCTTGTATAAAAGAATTTACATCATTCAGTTTTTACAAGTTAGGTTAATAATATGCTTTTTTTTTCTTAAAAAAGAGAATATATTAGAGGCTTAATTTTAAAATCAATAGTTTCACCAAATTTACATTTATCAGTGCCTAGATAAACCTGTGTCAAATTTTGGCTTCAACTCTTACTATCTGGGTAAATTTCTGAGGTTTTATTATCTTCAGTTGTCTTCCTTTGCAAAGGAAATAAAAATGCCCATGGCTCAATTTTGATATGAGGGTTAAGAAAACAATGAGTGGAAGGTGTAATTGATTAATTTGTCAAAATTAGCAACAGTGATTCAGGGGTAACTCAGTTCTAGGACAAGCAGTCTGTTTTATCTTTCCTCTGTTAGTTATCCTCTGTATAAGAACTCCACTGTGAAACAATTCGCAGTAGACCTGTCTGTAAATGACAAAGACAGACGTCTCAATAGCAGCTTTTCTCTTTAAGAAGAGAGCACGATCTCCTGCTAGGCGTTGAGGAAGAAGATATTATTTGACTGACTTCCTTACTGTTTTTGGCAGTATTACAAAATGATATTATCGTATGAAAAACATTGCATAAGTGTTTCTTTAAGGTACCCAGTAAAATTTGGTGTTCAACATCACACATTTGTAATAAGTATGTTTACAAATATTCCTATTACAGTGTTTTAGTTTTGCTTTTGTTTTAAGAAAACTCCTTAGGTGCTGAAGAAAGAAGAATGAAATTATTCATCATCTTTTGGTCTTGTTTCCAGAAATCTGTATTTAATTGTTCAGTGGATGATCAATAAATGTGTATTTACCAAATTTCTATGTACCCTAAGTTGTAGTGGCTAGAACAATCACCCGCATATAATTGTTAAATATCTTTTCTTCAATGTTGATAACAATGATAAGTGTACTCTTATCTTTTTTTATTTTTTTCCATATACAACTTCATTGTATTTCTACTGTGTTTTTCTGGGAATCTATTTAATGCTAACACTGAGCAGATGTTTGGAGTCTAGGTTGATGGCTTAACAGCTCCTGACATAAGCATGACCTTCATAAAATTAAAGCATGGGTTGTCTAATATGGTATAAATGGTCTTTTATTTAAATCTGAGTTGGAGGTACGGAGTCAATAATCACTGAGTATGAACCAAGTGTAATAACCCAAAGATGATGAGAAGGTATTTGCCCTTTATCAGAATAAGGTTAAAATGGCTGTCAAGGTGATAGACGCTAATCAGTGAAACCTGAACAATTATGCCCAATAATCATTAAATGGATGCAGGGAAATAGACTCCTGGGAAAGCATGAGCCTTTGGCAAAGCAAGATGTGCTTTTATTAAGAGAATCATAGAATTTGGAGCTGAAGGTAGTACAGAATTCAAAATAAAGTCAAATTTCTAGGTGTTGCCCTGTATCATTTTAGAGGAAATGGTTAACTATGATACATTTATAAAATTTGCTACAGAAAAAGTATGTACATTAGGAATGCTAATAACTTCATAATCCTCTGGAGAGGAGTGAATGCATATTATTTTTAAAATACTTTATAAGCACAGTACTAACTCCACATTTCATGGTATATTCTTTTTCATAGGTGGATCTTTGCAACATATGGTCTAACTAGAGGAAAGTCATAATTGTTATTTATCTACTTGAGGTAGGGTAGAAGATGAAAAGCAAAGGACCATATCAGAGTAAAATATGCTATTTTTAATTTTCCTATAAATGACACTTATGACTGCACAATAGGATTAAAAAGGAATCCTGCTGCTATATGCTCTCATCATCAAAGATGGGATATAGAAATCATTTGACCTGAATACAATATTTTGTATAATAGAATAAATGGAATATTCAGTAACATGAAATATTTTTCTTTGTACAAAGTTAGATTGGAAAGAAAGTGTTCCTTCAAGTGATTAGACTGAATTACCTCCTGGAATCTCTCATATTAAAGTAGAAGGTAATTTTCATTCAAGTATCCATTGATAGATGTCTGGGATTATATCATTTTACATCACAGATTACCTGAAATTTGATCTTTCTGGGAAAAAAAATGTTGGAAAATAAAAGAGAAATTATTCTGCTATTATGTAGTGTGTACTTATCTCTTCCTCACATGGATTTGAAAAAAATATTTTCCTCAATCTGTGTCATCTTTGTAGCCGTGCTAGAAAAGAAAACAGTTGAAAGTATGAGCATAGAAATATAAAAATCATTAGCTAATCTTTGGCAGAAATGAAGTCCTTTAATAAGTTATTATGAACATTTTTGTAGAGGAATAAAAACAGTATTATACTAGTGAAATATGTAGCAAATAGAATTAATCTCTTTTTTTGCCTTTTTGCCTTTATGCATTAGTTCCTCACATACGAAGAATATTTTTTATACATTACAAGTTGTCATTAAGTACTTCTGATTGATGAAACAAAATACATTCACATTCAGTAAATATTTTGTGTCTCTGTAAAATCTGGAGGTTTTATAATTTTATGTTGCAGCATCACACCTAATTACTTTCTTTCTTTTTTTTTATGTTAAAACAATTTATTAAACTATGAAAGAGAAGTTGGTAATTGAAATGACAATAAACTGTACCACTTACAGGAGCATCACTAACCTCAAAATGCTTGGGAGAGATTTAGCAAATTAGACACAACACCTGAACAGTGAAAACTATACAATGTTTTAGAGAGAAATGAAGGCGACCTAAATAAATGGAATGAAATATTATGTTCTTGCACTGGAAGATATTTTTTTCATATCAGTTCTTTCCCAATTGATCTATAGAATCAATGCACTCCCAATAAAAAATTCCAGCAGGTTTTAAAAATATATAAATTGACAAGCTGATTCTAAAATTTGTATAGAAGAGCAAAAGATCTGTAATAGCTAAAAGAGTTTTGAAATAAAAGACAGAATTGGAGGACTTACACAGTTGTCCTTTGGTATCCTTGGGGGATTGTTTCCAGGATACCCCATGGATACTATAATCCATGGATGCTCAAGTCCCTTTTATAAAATGGTATAATATTCGCATATAATCTATGCACATCCTCCCATACACTTCAACTCATCTCTATATTACTTATAATACCTAATACAATGTAAATGCTATGTAAATAGTTGCCTGTGCATAGCAAATTGAAATTTTGCTTTTTGGAACATTTTGGAGTTTTGTTTTTTTGTTTTTGTTTTTTGTTTTTTAAGTACATCTTTATTGGAGTATAATTGCTTCACAACATTGTGTTAGTTTCTGTTGCACAATAAGGTGAATCAGCCATATGCATACATATAACCCTGTATCCCCTCCCTCTTGAGCCTTCCTCCCACACTCCCTATCCCACCCCTCTAAGTCGTCACAAAATACGGAGCTGATCTCCCTGTGCTATGCTGCTGCTGGTTAAGGGGTAGAAAACTACCCTTATTGAGTAGAGAGGAAGCATGTGCAAAGGCCCTGAGGCTGGTGCCTAAAAAGACAAAGAGTGACATGTTGAGACTTGTTCTATAGATCATTAAGTTCTTGGGATTGTTTCCTAAAAGCAATAAGATTTTGAAGTTTGAGCAAGGGTAATAACAATCATATTTGACATTTTAGAGGGACCGCTGTTGTTACCTTGTAGAGAAAGCATGGATACTGAGAACCAAGTTAGGGAGCTGAGAGAAGATGATAAAGTAATCAGGTATGTTGCATTACACCTGATTACTTTCTATAGAGTATTTTATTCCTTCTCCAATCTCTATGCCCATCATAGTCATCTGATGACTATCATCATCATCTTCTCTCAGCTCCCTAACTGGCCTCTCAGTATCCATGCTTTCTCCACAAGGTAACAACAGCGGTCCCTCTAAAATGTCAAATATGATTGTTATTACCCTTGCTCAAACTTCAAAATCTTATTGTTTTTAGGAAACAATCCCAAGTACTTAATGTTCTATAGAACAAGGCTCAACATGTCAAGGTCTTTGTCTTTCTAGGCACCAGCCCCAGGGCCTTTGCACATTCTTCCCCTCCACTCAATAAGGATAGTTTTTCGCTCCTTATCTAAAATGCTGTTTTCACCCTCATACCCACTTTTTTCACAGCATTAAATATAATTTCTTGAGGGAAGTCACTACTTACTCCCCAGCCTAGACTGGGCACCCTTATATGACACACTCCCTGCACACTGTGCCTTTCCTTCACTGAACTTAAATTATAAAAAAAATTGCATAATTATGGTTGGATACTTTACTAGCATGCCATAACGTGGATGAGAACAGGGCTTTGTTCTGTCCATTATTGTGTACAGATTACCTAACATATAGTAGTATCCCAAAGACTACTACTTGAGTTAGTAAATCCTTCCTCTCAGTGCTGCTGAAGCTTAGTATTAGTTATCAATTGCTGCTTACAAATTACCCTGGAAGATAGTATCTTAAGACAAGAAACATTTATTATCTCATAGTTTCTGTAGGTCAGGAATTCAAGCACACCTCTGACCTCTGGCTCAAGAGTCTCTCACGAAGCTGTGGTCAGGGTATCCACCAGGACTGCAGGCATCTCAGGTCTTCACTGTGAAAGAACACATTTCCCAAGTTCATACACATATTTGTTGACATTTGGTTCCTCATGACTGAGGTGCTAAGCTCGTTGCTGGCTGTTGTCCAGAAGCTGACCACAGTTCTTTGCCACATGGGCATATGCATAGGGTACCTCATAACACTGTAATCTGCTTTAACAGTGTAAGCAAGGGAGAAGAGCCTCAGGACATTCTAGCAACATGGAAGTCAGTCTTTTATATGTAGTTCTCAGAAGTGATGTCCCATCACTTTTGCTCTATGCTTTTGGCTAGAAGCATGTCACTAGATCCAACCCATACTCAAGGGGAAGGAATTACACAGTGGTCATTTCAAGAAGGAATCCCAATTACAACACTGCATCATTCCAAGAGGGAAACATCTTAGAAGGTGCTTACCACAGGTCATCCCATCTTATGAGAATTTTCTCATTTACCACTTGACTCTCCAGTCATCATTCCTTTTAAAGATCTTATTATCGCATACTTAATACTAGAATGATTACAAACATACAGTCTGTCATACTAAAATCCAAATTTCCTGCAGGCAATATTTGATCCTCAGAGCAACTAACACCATTCTGTGAACATAGAAGGTATTCAGCAACTATTTACTGCATGAGTGAATAAATGAATAAATAGAAATGAAAGATTTTTTTTTCCTATTTTTTAAAAAAGGAGAAACATAGAAAATCCCTTTTCCATTCTTTTTCAACGTTTAAAATACTTTTATTTCGGGCCTCCCTGGTGGCGCAAGTGGTTAAGAGTCCGCCTGCCGATGCAGGGGATACGGGTTCGTGCCCCGGTCTGGGAGGATCCCATATGCCGCGGAGCGGCTAGGCCCGTGAGCCATGGCCGCTGGGCCTGCACATCCGGAGCCTGTGCTCCGCAACGGGAGAGGCCACAACAGTGAGAGGCCCGCATACCGCAAAAAGAAAAAAAAAAAATACTTTTATTTCTTAACATGAAGATTATGAAGTTGTTAACTCCTCTTACATCCAACTGTCTATATATACTGTGAATGTAGCCAGGTAATCACCTGTTCTAAAGATTTGGGGGGAAGAGAATGAGTTTCATCTTAGGATAAGATTCAGATTCCATCCATTTGGTAAAAGAACATAAATATTTCATTTTTAGACTTCTTATACAAATTCCTCACAGAATGAGGCTTCTTGGAATGAAGATTTGTTTACAGTGTTGATAATCATGCCAGCAAACTGTACTTTCAGGTTGAGAAACAGAGAGCAATATATGTGAGGCCACAAGATTACTCCATAACTGTTTTCTAAAAAAATTAATCAGTCCTGCAAATTCTCAGATCTATTCCTCTAAGGGAAAAAAAAAGTTCAAATTTTACAAAATAATTGCCAATTCTTAAAAGGCTAAATTAGCATTAATGTAGAAAACAGTGGGGAAGGAAGCACAACTGCCACCTGGAGAAGACAGATGTGGAAGCATCTTCCACAGTTTCTGCTCCTGCCTTCTGAGAGCTAATACCACATTAGTTGGTGATGAAGATATGCCTTAGCCTATGGAACTCAAATACTGGCAGATCATTTTTATAAACACTGAATACTGCTCTAAAGAAAGAATCAAAGCAATTGGCATGTTATTAGCTGACTTAAAACAAAATACGTGCATATCAACTTATATTGTATTCCAATGATTCTGTATTCCAATAATTTTGTTCTCTACATAAGAACAAAAATAAGTCTATAGAAACGTACTGTATTCTGGAAAGGTTCCCAGAACCTTGCATACCTGATATTAACTTGTTTAGTGACACCAAAAGAATGATAACAATAATGAACAGAGTACCTGACAATTATTACATGTGAAACAATAAAACTGTTTTGAAAATAACTATTTTATACTTTCTAATCCTGCTCAAATATTAAAAATAGTCTAATATTCTTAATGCATTATTTTTCAAAACCATTCATTCAAATACTTTTTGATGAATAGCTACTGTGTCATAGGTCAAGGTCATGGCACACATGGTCCTGTGTTCCAGGCAACTAGTCTCACTACCAAATGTCATATTTTTCTTTAACTTGTTTTCAAATATACCAAAGTATATTATCTAGTGTAGTAACCCTGGTGGTATACTAAATAAAGTAAATTAGTATACGTTTTTTTTAGTGTAGTAAAGTGTATACTTGGATTTTGGAAAATCTGTATTGTTATGATATGATTTTAAACAAGAATGTGTTATATATTTCTATTTGCTCTTATCTTGATGTGTGTCTTTCAATCCCTACAGTTTTACATGCATAGATTTTATGTCTTTCTTGTTAACTTTTCCAAGGAGCTTTTGTTGTTTTTGTTGTTGCTATTATACATAGAATACATTCCATATTTCAATTTTTAGTGTTTACTACTTAAGATAACAGCTTAATATTTTAGTACTGCTCTATATTCAGTCACTCTAGTAAATTTTGTTAGGCTTCTTTTTCCCCCAGATTGTTTTAGACTTCCTTACAGTATAATGTTATTCATCAGAAATAGACTGTCTATAGTTTTTACTCATTTTATTTAAAAATATACAATGCCTTGGTCTTCCCTGGTGGCGCAGTGGTTGAGAGTCTGCCTGCCGATGAAGGGGACACGGGTTCGTGCCCTGGTCCGGGAGGATCCCGCATGCCGCAGAGCGGCTGGGCCCGTGAGCCATGGCCACTGGGCCTGCGCATCCAGAGCCTGTGCTCCACAAAGGGAGAGGCCACAACAGTTAGAGGCCCGTGTACCACAAACAAAAACCAGTGCCTTTAGTAATATTGGATATTTTGAATCTTATATGTTAATATGAATTTATATTTTATTATGCAAATCTTTTATTAGTTTCTTTATTGTTATAAAAACAATAGTGACAATAGTGATGGTTCTGATCTAGTTCTTGATATTAATTTAAATGAATTTAGAAGTTTTTATTTTTGAATGATTCTTGCAGTTCTGTAAATTAATTTTTTCAGCATTATTATATTTTGGTATAATTTACACAGGTCCATTAAATAAATCAGTTTGCTTTATAGCATGTTCCATATTCAAAATAATAAATTTAAAATATTTCATATAGAACTCCAGCTGTGAAATCATATTATTCTAGTGTATTTCTTACTGATAGATTTTAAATCAACTTTTCCAATTTTATATTTTCCAATTACTCGTGTAAATATTGGTATTCTTATTCATCAACAAATTATTCAATTATAAACTTTCAGGTTTTTTTAGTGCAGGGTTTTGTAATTTTTTCTAATCTTTATCTGTGGTTATACCTATTTTAATTTCTCTTAAAATTTATATTTTTTTCCTTTTTATTGTTTCTTCAGTCTCACAAAGCTTCTAAATGACATTCTCATCTTTAGCAAACCAGTGGTTATGTTTACTTTTCTTCTTTCCCTATTTATTCAACTTTAGTTCTTCAATTTCTATTTTCCTTAAAAAAACCAAAGCAATTTCTTAGTTTCTTTACTTTGTCTTTAATTTAATAAGGAAGACAATTAAGTGTCCACATTCTCCTTTGAATACCATGTTGTTAATCATATGAAATGTGGTTAATTGATTTCTAGATAATTTGTAATACCAGTTTTGATTTTTTCTTTTTAATTCCAGGGTTTATATAGTGATTTTTTTTTATTTTTAAGTAGTTAACATGTTTTTAATCACCCTTTTTTGTTTTTAATTTTATTAGATTAAGATCAGAATATTTAGCTTTTAAAATCATAGGGTTCTGAAAATTTAGCACTATTTGTAGATAATTAGAGGTAGAAATAAATATATGTACAAATATGTGTTTATGTATGTGGATGTGGATATACAGGTATTTTTATGTATATTCTGGAATTATTCAATTCCTTTATGCTGTTAATTAGTTTATAATAACCTCCTTTGCATTTAACAGCTTAATAAATGTTCCATTATAATTATTTATTCTATTCATTAAAAAAGCAAATTTAAATGCCTAGTGTTACAAGTCCTGTTTTAGGTATTGTGGAGACATCAATAAGTGCACAAAATATTGAAACAGACCTCTCCATGCCTTTCTAATAGATTTTGCTCCATTGCCTGTGTTATTTGTTCCATGCAGAATTAGGACTGTCACATATTCATAAATTTTGCCTTGTGTTATTATATAATGTGTCCTTTTAATGACTTCAGTCCTCTAAATATTAAATGTCAGGCAGTTTCATAATCATGACTTACTTAGGTTTAGTTTGCATTATCTTTATGTCTTTGCCTTTTTTTTTTTTTTTTTTTTTTTTGCTGTACGCGGGCCTCTCACTGCTGTGGCCTCTCCCATTGCGGAGCACAGGCTCCGGACACACAGGCTCCGCGGCCATGGCTCGCGGGCCCAGCCGCTCCGCGGCATGTGGGATCTTCCGGGATCGGGGCACGAACCCGTGTCCCCTGCATCGGCAGGCGGACTCTCAACCACTGCGCCACCATGGAAGCCCTGTCTTTGCCTTTTTTACTTTGAACCTTTGTTTATCACATTGCTTCATACAGGTTTCTTTTAATCGGAACATTTCTACATTTTCCCTAGCTTTTACATGTTTTCAATGAAACATGCTATACATACAGGAGTATACATAAAGTATGCATACATAAAATATGCATAATTTTAACATTATATAGGGCCCTCTACCTAACATATGGAATCTCACTTAGTAATTTCCCTATGTTCCCTATTTCCTACCCTTGCGATCTTTATTTTTCTCCCTTCCCCCAAAGAGAATCTTTTTCACGAATTTTTGTTATGATTTACTTTCACTTTTTTTAAAGCAGTATATTTTTGTATCACTGAATAATAAATTGTTTATTCTTGCTGTTTTTCTTTATATAAAAGTTCTCATAAAATTGATATTCTTTAGTGATTTTTATATTATTATGATACAAAATGTTTTTAAGGTTTACCCTTATACATGTGACTATGTAAAACAATTTATTCATATTTTCTACTATTGTTGAAATCCTGTTTTTCCAATATTATGCTATCACAAACTTTTTGGCATGTGTCTCCTGGTGAATATATGCAAGATGTTCTACTAGGAATGGAATCATTGAGTAAGAAGCTATAGATATTCAGTGTTATTAAATAACAACAAAATGGTTTTCAGAGTTGTTAAACAAATTTACACTTCCGCCAGGAGTGTGAGAGTTTTCATTGCTATACATCCTTGCCAGATATTGCAAGCATTTTAATTCTTATAAGTGTGGAACATCATCTTTTTCTGTGGTTATCAATCTTTTGAAATTTGTTGTGATTTGATTTATGACATAACAGATGAATAATTCTTGTTCATATTCCATATATACTTGGAAAAGAATGTGATTCTCTCTTTCCTTTTTAGTAAGAGGACCTACAGTATTTTTTTGTTTTTGTTTTTTGTTTTGTTATTGTTGAGATGATTGCCAGCCAGAAAAATGGTACATTTTTTTGGTGTGTTCCTTGCATTGACAAATAAGCACAGACTGAAGAAAAATCATAATTAAAAATCCCCATAACCGAGTCAGGTGAAATGGTTTAGTGTTCTTCAGCCTTTTTTTCTTCTGACAGACTATGTGGAGGTAATAAGTGGAGCTTCAGTTCTCCATGTGGGACATGAGATGATCTGGATGAAGGAAACCACGTGCCTGTGAGTGCAAGGGCTTGTGGAAACCTGGGCCACTGGAGGCCCAATGGAGCAACTGAGCAGCTTCGGACTACATACCTCTTGACATTTTTTCACATGAAACAGAAGTAAACTCTTATTTTGTTTAAGCTAAAATTATTATTTCTTCTCATTATGTGTAGGTGAACTAATCAAATTATAGGTATTAAGTATTAAATTAAAGATTTTAAATCAAATTTATTAAGCTTTGAATTTGAATGAAAGGCTGAAAGTTGAAAGCTCATGGTTAACCTGAGCAAACAAATGTGTTCCATTGTATACAAACCCAAAAGCAAACTGCATACTTACAGAAAAAGAATATATCTGTTAGCAACTTAGGGGTTATCAACAACCATTCGGTAGTGCATGGTTTTTATAACTATCCCTTCAGTTCGCATTAACAGAAGTATCATGATATCAAGAATTTTGGCAGGTAAAACAATAATTTGCCTTTACTCTGAGAACTGGCTACCAACTAGTGCAAAATGTACAGTTCTAAGCTCAATCTTTTAATAGGGATGTAAACACACTATAAAATATTTGAAAGAGATCATTTAGAAACGTACATGGATTCAGGTGATACTGATACCTCTTTGTATATTGGAAGTTCTTTCAATGGGAATGAAGCATTATTGAGGGTGATTACTCACTAATAGTGTATTAGGCAGTAATGAGTAGAATTAAAATCAATTGTTAGGAGTTTCAGATAGATCAGTTTGATTTTAACATAAAGAGGGATTATGCAACAGTCAGAGCTGAACAATAATAAAATTAATTTCCTCTGAACATACTGTCTTTTCTGTCACTGGTGGTGATTTAGGCCAAATAACCACATGGTGGAGATGTTGTAGAGGGAATTCCAGCATGAGACGGCTTGTTGGAATAGAGGACATTTAAGGTTACTTCTAAATTCTTGTATCTATGAATTAATGTGTCAAATACATAGGGAAATGAGTCTGAAATTTGTTATTGATGTAATATTCAAATTCTTGTATCTCAAAATTTTTGTCCTACAGCTTAATTAAATTAAAAACTCTTTACTGGATATATTTGATGTAGAAACTTTTTATTATGCTGAACACTGACTTGAGTTTTAAATTTATGTATACTTGGACATTTTATGTACCTGTCATACAAAAGCTCTAGAATCAGCATAAGGAGAGTGCTTTCATTTTACAAATGTATAAAATACATAAAGTTAAAATGGTATTGAAGATAAACATTACAGAGAGAACAAAATAACCCCAAAAATGGGTCAGCACAAACTATCCAATTGATTAGATGCTTGCAGAAAACCACAGCAAATGGCAAAATCAATTCACCAATCAGCTTTGCAGTGTTTTATTCTAAACTCAGCCACCTGGGCAATTAGGCATATACTCAGTGTTCTTATGTCTTTCATTGAAGAAAGCATCATTTTCCTTTGGAAGCAGATGGTTAGTAACTATAGACGGGCCAAAGTTCACTAAGGTTCCTCTCCTATGAACAGACTAAATTTATGTCTTAGAATATGCTATTTTGAATCTTTTGAATGATTCAAAACTGAGACAGAAGCCTTGGCAAGTTGATAGTTGATTATAGGTTTTTGTGGTTAAGAAATTGCTCAATAATATTTTAATGCTGTGATTCTCCATTGTTATTTATACAATGTTCCACACAATTTGCTTTTTTAAAAAATAGGTTAATAAATTATACCCCAATTTGAGAAGCAAAATTTCAAATTATTATCATTTTAGATTTTGTTAAAATAAAGAAAAATGAGACTACATTACAATTTTTTTGAAAACCAGCGTTCAAACCAAATTTGTGCTGAGGTCAAATTCTGTTTGTACTCAGCTATCCAGTAATCAGTGACTCCAGATGAAAGTTTCAAATAACCAAGTATCAGAGCATTCTAGAACTGAGAGTGAAATTAGAGATCATTTACTCTGATTCCTTTATATAAATAAAGGATCTTATGCCTAAGATTTTAAAGATCAAATCTACAATGCAAAATCTCAGCAGTCCCTCAGGTGATATTTTAATCTTGCACAATTGCCCATCCCTACAGAAGGTAGAAATATTTTAAATTACTAATTTCAGTATGATTAAGAGGGTTAAAACGGTTCATTAGAACCATAGTTCATTGAAGAGAAACTACACCAAGTAATGGAACTTCCATTATGCCATTAAAAATGTTTTCCCTTGATCTTGTCATCAATTATGCTTGGATACTAGTCTAGGGAAATACTACTTCAGTGCTTGATAACTTTCTAGTTAAATCATGTTCAATTTTTTTTTAAGGCTTCTTTTGATTAGATATTTTGGTGACATTAGCATTCTGTTGTCAAAATTTACTTTTGAGTATGCGTATGAGGTAAGATTTATAGAAATACAGAAACCAAGAAGCAGAAACTACTATTACATTGCCTTTGACATAGTTATGGTCTGAGCTTTAAACATATTTGTAAGGCCATAACACACACATATAGCAAGAATTCAGCTCAAGTTTGTGAATAAATAAAAGACTGAATAGATGAAAAGAAAGTATTCAATACCCTACTGACCCAAGAAAAAGATATCACACGTAAAATATAAAATGTTTGATAACTCAAAAATAGACTAAATGATAAATTCCAAACTTAAATGTTCTGAAGTAAAATGAAATCATAAAAGTACTAGATGAAACACTGATAAATTGTTTTATAAACTCACATTGAAAAAGGTAGAAAACTCAAAAGACAAATGAAAACAGATTGCAAATCTAGGGGGAAAAGGTGGAAATATATATCACCAAAGACTAATTTTCTTTATGTGTAAATAGCTCTTAGAAAAAAACAACAATAATAACAACTGACCAGCATAACAGAAAAATGGAATATTAACATCAAGAGACAAAGAGAAGAAGGGAAATACAATCTCTTCAAGTTATAAAAACTTGCTCAACCTTACTAAATAATGACAAAATTTATAAGTAAAGCCATACTGAGATTCCATTTTTCATCAGTAAGTCTGAAAAATTAAAAGCCACATTTGATAAAACACTCTTCTGGCTAGCTGTGGGGAAAAAAGTAGTCCTATGTATAGTTTTGGGGAAGTGATTTGATAGTATCAGTCAATATTACATTTAAATATTCTCTTTGATTCAACAATCATTTTATTCCAAAAATTCACTCTTAAAATTGTAAAATGTTATATATAAAGATTTTTTCTTACATTATTGTTTGTACCAGCAAAAGATTGGAAAATCACCAATGAGGGATGAATTCATTGAATTATGCTACATCCACACAAATACTATGCAATTGTTACAGTGAGGAAACTTTATGTATTCTTATGGAAAATTTTCTAAAAACAGAAAATTGTCAGGCAATTAGCAAAAGAAATTGTGATACTATAGATAGGAAATATGGAAGGAATTTATATATTGATTTGGAGCTAAACTTTCTGAGTTTATCCTGGTTCTACCACTTAACTTTCTGAGAGAACTTGTGCAAGATAATAAAATTTCCTGTGGCTTAGTTGTCTCATTAGTAAAAAGCAGATAATAATAGCACCAATATACTGATGATTAGACTCTTAACACTCTTCTTGGTAGATAATAAGAGCTATATAAGTGTTAGTCTTACTATAATAATTATTAATTCTTCAATTATATAATATTTTCTTATAATATTATATAATTACTGTGTATCAATAATATTTTATTACTATACAATACTTGTAAGCAACATGACCTGGACTCAGGAAAAATAGTGGAATTATTACCAGAACAAGAGAAATAGATGCCAGGAAAATCAACAGAAGTCCAATACACAAGGCTTGTACACTCCTGTCTGATGCAATCTACCTCTGTGCTATTTTACTCTGACCTGTCAGTGAGGCAGGAGGTTTATTCATTCTCTTAAAACTATCATCCCACACAGGCAACATCTATGGATTTTTCCAACCACCTCATTCAGAGAAATTTAATTTTAGCAAAGTACTTTCAGGGAGGTTCCTAAAATGTTTAGAAGAAAGTTTTCTTATAGATATTCAATTAAACCTCTTAACCAATGCTTTCCGTCTCATCTACTACCCCTTTCTTCTGGATTATTTTATTCTCCTTTCCTGAGGTTTCTGAAAAGGTGATTCTCAAACCTTAAGTTCACTAAGCCTTTAACTATGGTTCAAGATGAACCACTCTAATTCAATGAAAGACCAAATTCTTATTTGGTCCCCAGTTCCCAATCTCTGCTCAAGCTAAACTCACGATAACCTCATCTGATTCTTCAAGTTATCATTTAATCCTCAATCTTCAGATTTTCTTGTTACTCTTTTTTTTTTTTTCCATTGCTAGGTAAAGTTATACCTAGGTTTTCTTTTGTCCTTACTCATATATATATATATATATATATTTTTTGCAATTATCTTCTCTGTTTAGTAAGATAACTTGGGCCCATTTTGACTCATTGTTTAGGCTAGGACAATCTAGTCTATGGAAACAGTCTTTCTTTGTAGATTGCATAAAGACTGATTTATCATCTCAGACTGATCACACACCATGGTGCATGCAATGGTCCTGTCATGTTGAACTAGAAATCTAGATTTGTATTAGGTACACCAGCCTGTACTGAGGTGAAGACGCAGGACAATTTGTTCATTTTGTGGGTATTTTTCTTTATGTTTGAACTATTTCACAATTACTTTTATTTAGTCAGGAGAGGGAAAATACCTGAAAATTTTGAGTTTGTAGTTCTAGAAGTCCTTAAATGTAGGTTGGTTTAAATGGTACATGAAGAAATTTAGTGAAATCTTGCCCACATGTTGCAATTTTGAAAAGACAAAAAGCGAAGTTCACAGTCAACTGAACAAAAATAGGGATTTCAAAGCATCTGAGGACTTTCAAGATATGAATGTTATCATGGGATAAGTGAATCGATATTGGAGATGAATCTCATTTTAGCTACTGCAAACCTGCTGGACCATTTCCTGTGATATTGTATAAAGCAATTGAAGATGGTGCAGTATAATGTTGAACAGTTATACTCAAACACTCTCTATTACAAAGAATTTTCAGAAAAGTAACAGTATACAGTATTTTTCCTGAGTATATACGGCATGATTCCCCTGGTTTGCTCTTCTACTATTATCTTCAGTTGTACTTATTTTTTAAAAAAAAATGATTCTGGAGTTAAGAAGTAAAATGTTTCCTTTCTAAAGGAATGAAAATAAAAGGAGAAAAAAAGAAAATATTTAATTTTTTTCTTATTTCTAAATGAATTCTGACATAGTAGGTGACATATAATGGGTTTAAATTAAGAAGTATAACTCTATAATGTATATCTACATATTTTTAAATACCAAAATGTTTTTAAAGCATCTTACTTCCTTGAAAATTCAAATTTTAATTTTGTGTTTTAAATGTTATTTTGTGCCACCTGGAATAACAGTCTTAGTAATCTCTAAATGTAGGCATAAAATCTTATCATTTTCTGATTGACTTCAAATGAAGTGAACCACTTAAATTAGAGTTCCTTTATAATTTAATCTGATAACTTATGGGGTTGTATTTTGGTAGAGTGGGTCAAACAGCCCTTTCTATTGCTCAATTTGCCATGGACAAGTGCAGTATTAAAATTGTGGAATGGGTATTTTGGGGTCACTGATTTAACTCAAAGGGGTATTAATTCTGGCACATTTAAATTCTTCACATGTAAATCTGAAGTGCAGGGTAGCTGGGTAGGGGAGAGGGACCCTAAATCATTTTGTAACAGTAAGCATTTAAGTGGCTAACTCACAGAACAGGTGTCAATGAAATTTTTCTTAAAAAAAAAAAACCTGAGAAGAAAGAAGGGCAGACTGTTTGTAAAACTGAAGTCAGAATATCCTAGAATTGTTGTTCAGTGGTTCAATGTAAAAGGAACCCCAGTCAGGGGCTACTGACTACAGTTCAACTGAGATCCTAGTTGAGCTGGAGGAGAGTTACAGCTTTTGTTTTGCCCTCATTATTGTTTTGGATATGACTGCGAGTTTAATGATGTTGGCACAAGGCCTGGAATGCAATTTGCTATTTTTATTACTCTCTCAATATGGTGCATTAAGGTCCTCAATACTTTTCAACAAATGTAAAAGAAAAAAAAAAAACCTTTTTTTTATATCAAGCTCTGTAGAAATTAAAACAGAAATGTCTAATGTGCATTCCTCAATGCTACAGTCTAGATTAAAGCATTTGAGTTAATCTAACTTATTAACTTAAAACTATGATGAAAACCTAAACTGTATAGAGATATATGGTTTCTAGGATTGCTTCCAGGGAGCTTTTCAAGACAAGGCTCGTTTTTCTGTATCTGTACTGCAAAGGTAAAAAAACAGAAGCAGAAGAAAAGGCCTTGTTCTTGTCTCAGCATTTGCTGCTTTGTTTCTGGCTGGAGATAGACAAGATCCAGTTAATTAACAATCAGAGGTCAAATAAAAATAAAACAGAAAAAACTGAAAAGAGATAAAATAATTTACAATTTTGATACCATTACTACTTGATGGCTTCTTATCCCTAATTATGGTACGTTAAAAATACTAATATTCATTAAAGACCAAGATTTACCTCAGTCATTATACCACAGATCCCTTCAAGTTTAAAGCATGGCATTGTTTCTTTACTCTTCTAATATCAGAAATTACCAAATTATACCATGCAAAGTGATTTTGAAAATTGCTTGTAATTGAGGCAAATGTGTGGCTTTCACCCAAATTTTCCACGTAATTACTCAAATTCTTCATTTGGCTTTTCTCTAAAATCCCAGCATAATAGTATTTTAGGTCATCTTTCTTTGGGGGAAAACAAAAGGGCTTGAAGTTTTAGAACTTAAGTAGTATCTCAGGTTTTGTTAAACTGGTGGAGTTTTCCAGTGATTTAAATGCAAAGTCCTTATGAATTAGAGTTACCAAAGAAGCAGTATTGTAATTAACTTACACTGTTTGCTGTTGTGAACCATCTGAATTCTTTCTGTCAAAACTCAACTAGTGTTCATCTCTTTTTATATGCTAACTTTAACAATTTACTCTTGTTCATAGAAATTTCAGCTGATTTCATTGTGTTCTGTTTGGTTGTGCGTTTGTAAAGTTGCTAATTTTCATAACCTCAGTCTCTGTGTCTTTACAGGAGGAGTCAGTAAACTTTTAACGTAAAGGGGCCTGACAGTAAATATTTCATGCTTTGCAGGCCATAGGGTCTCTGATGCAGCTTTTTAACTCTTCTGTTGTCTGGCAAAAGCAGTCACAGATAATCCTTAAAAGAATAGTGTAAATGTGGTCTAATAAAACTTTATTTACAGGGCTTCCTTGGTGGCACAGTGGTTGAGAGTCTGCCTGCCAATGCGGGGGATGCAGGTTCATGCCTCGCTCTGGGAGGATCCCACGTGCCACGGAGCATCTGGGCCCGTGGGCCATGGCCGCTGGGCCTGCGCATCTGGAGCCTGTGCTCTGCGATGGGAGAGGCCACAGCAGTGAGGGTCCTGCGTACCGCAAAGAAAAAAAAAAAATCTTTATTTACAAAAACAGACAGCAGATGGATTTGGCTTATAAGTCTTAGTTTGCTGAAAAGTGCTTTAGCTTTTGTGAGCTTCAGGGCAGGGACAAGAATTTTTAAAACTCTTTTAAAAAACACTATCACTTACACAGTGCATGGACCTTGTACTTTATTGACAGAATATAATTATTGATATAGGTATTTATATGAATGATCTTGTTCCATGTAAAATAACTTGAATTAATGCCAAGTATTATCATTGATATTTAATAAGCTGTTAATATAATCTGAAAGAAGAATAATATTCTACTTTATGCTCCAGTAAAGTTTTTCCAAATTTAATTGATTATGCTTTTATTTAGGAAATTGTATCTTTGAGAGTGTGTTATACATGACAAATATACACGAATATCTGGTTCTTCTCCATTTCTGGGTATCAGAGAGCTTACAATTTCCCATTCATCCGAAGTTAGATACAACCACATGCCAAGCTCTGGCCAATGAAATGTATATACTGTCAGCGGGAATAATAATAATCCTTGACATATGTACTATTACATGCCAAACACTTGTAAGTGTAAGTGTAAGTGCCAAACATTTGTAAGCAAATTACAAGTATTCTCTCTTTACTCATTTCAGCACAAAAAGAAACATACAGGAAATTCCTGGGTAAGGCCTACCATATTACCTGAAAACTGCATTTATCACTACTTTGGGTTATGTTTAAATAACAATTGTGATAATGATAATTGTGTACAGATTTGTGGTGCTTACAATTTGTGTTAGCTTTTTTCTGAGTCCTTTATATATATTAATTGTATACTCAGAAAAAGCTTATGAGTTAAATACTACCATTAAATCAATTTTACTGAAGAAATAGTGAAAGCACAAATTCCCCAAAGTCACATAATTGATAAGTGGTAAGATCAAGTTTGAGCAGAGCAGACTCATAGCAGAGCCCATACTTGAACTATTAAAATATATTCACTATGTTGTTGCAAACTTTCTGTCATACACATGGGGATTTATAACAAAAGTCTTTATTGTGTTTGTCATTATTTGGCATTAAAATGTTAAAAATTAACTTGTATTGATAATCAAAAACTTGAAATAAGTATAATATTGCTTAAGCTAGTAATATTTTGATTAAAATAATTTTGGAAATAAACGTTCAGCAGTAGGGGATTAGCTATATATAGCATGCTTTACTTCGAAGATTAAATAATATAAAACCATTAAAAATGCTGTAGTAGAAGAAGGTGGATCTGGGAAAACTATTCACCATTTATTGAAAAGTGGAAGAAATAGCTTACCAAATAATATATTGTTTTATATGTATAAAAGATATACACTGGTTGTGAGCTGGTAAGTTGTCCACAATTGATTCACTGGGAGGAAAAAGATTTCCACATAGTAAATACTTACACCTTGGCTGATTTCAAGCTACCTATGTAAAATCTGTAAGGCTGCCAGATCTGGGAAGAGAACATACACTTAGCTTTTGCAAGCCTGTATGAGCTGGCTCTAGCATACCACATACTAATTGTAAGTGTAATAATTTCTGGATGGTGGGAAAATAGGTGTGTGAGTTCAGGTCCTCTAAGAAGAAGTTGTGAAGATAAGCTTAAAATATAAGAGACTCAGTGAGGGGGAAGTCTGTGAAGGAAAAAGGGGAAGGGAACTGGAAAAGGTAAGGGGAGAGTCCTCAGACCATGTGGTAGGACTCTGCCTGTGAAGAGAAACGGGGATGAAAGGACTGGGTAGGAAGAGGCTTAGACCTCGGACCTTAGCATAGGTCTGGGAAAATCTCTACTAGGATGATGGGGAACCCCCAAGTAAAAGTTGTCCTTTAGAGGAGATCTCTGTCCTGCACGAATGCTAGAAGTAGTATTCTGGCTGTGCTCAGCCCTTGGCTGAGAGCAGCGAGGGGAAGAATGACCCTACTTGAATTAATGTGGTGGAAGATCCAAAAGGGATTTGTAAGTGGAGTTGTCAGTCAACTTTACTCCCATAGCAATTTCTCTTTCTTTCTTTCTTTTTTTTTTTTTTTTTCTTGCGGTACGTGGCCCTCTCACTGTTGTGGCCTCTCCCATTGTGGAGCACAGGCTCCAGACGCGCAGGCTCAGCAGCCATGGCTCGTGGGCCTAGCTGCTCCACGGCATGTGAGATCTTCCCGGACCGGGGCATGAACCCACATCCCCTGTATCGGCAGGCGGACTCTCAACCCCTGTGCCACCAGGGAAGCCCAGCAATTTCTCTTTCTTGAAAGTGGTCTGAGAGGCTTACTTCCATGGACTCCACAATAGATGTCTACTTTTTTCCTATTATCTTTCCATTATTTTTGTTCACCTTTTCTATAGCCTCTTGATTTTATGATGAAGGAATTTTTTTTAACTGTTAAAACTTCAAGTTGTGTTTGGATTCCACCATTCATTCATTTACTATTCAGTTAGTACTGATCAGATATCATGTACTGTACAATTTCTCCTCACAGTGAAACATTACCTGAGCCTTCAAAGTTTATAAAGAACTTTCATGGATGCTAATTTAATATAAGGTAATATATTAATATTGGGCTGGCCAAAAAGTTCGTTTGGGTTTTTCTGTAACATCTTACAGAAAAACCCAAACGAACTTTTTGGCCAGCCCAATATAATGTGATACATTAATATATTATATTATGTATTACTATAATACATATAGCAATATAATGTGTATTAATGTATTTACATTTCCATGAATAATTTTATTAAATGGATAACTATTGCTCTCCATATTTAAATTAAAAATCTGAAAATCTAAAAATGTGTGACTTTACTAGGGTCTCACAGCTAATAAAAATGGAACCAATATTCATACATAGGAAGTTATATCTTAGATATCTTGATTTTTTTCCATGCTTTAATATTAAAGATCACACTGGGTTCTGTTGGTTTTATATACATTATGCCTGGGTTTCAAGCCTAGCTCTGTGATCTACTGTGTGACTTTGGGCTAAGTCACAAAATCTCTCTGGACCTTGTCATCACATCCTTTACATGATGATGATGATAGCTAATACTTCATTGTGTTGGCACAAGCATCAAATACTTGTAAATACTTGAAAAGCACTTACTCTTTTTTTTTTTTTTTTTTTTTTTTTTTTTGCGGTATGCGGGCTGCTCACTGCTGTGGCCTCTCCCATTGTGGAGCACAGGCTCCGGATGCTCAGGCCCAGCGGCCATGGCTCACGGGCCCAGCCGCGCCACGGTATGTGGGATCTTCCCCGACCAGGGCACGAACCCGTGTCCCCTGCATCGGCAGGCGGACTCTCAATGACTGCACCACCAGGGAAGCCCAGCACTTACTCTTGAAATACACTTCCATGTAAAGCATTTTGAAGAATGCCTGGCACATAGTAACTGTACGAGTATGTAACAAAACATGTTAATGAGATTACTATCACATAACAAGTAAGAAAACTAAGTTTTGAAATATTAAGTAATTCTTCCAAGGTGAAGGAAATGAATATGTAATTATGGTTTTAAAAAAGAAAGGCTCAGCAAATGCAACTTAGTGAGGTACAGTAAGCCAATGAGCCATGCAACCTTGACTAAGGCATGCTCCCCCTCTGGACCTTCATTTCCTCATCTGTGCAATGTTGTGTCTGTACTAGACAGTTCTCAAGGTTCTTCCCAGGTCTATGGTTTTATGGATATCAAATTAAGAATTTAATTTGATATCATTAAACTCTGAGAAAAACAGTTCAGTTTGATTTTATTTCAGGGAAAAAATCTATAAAATATTTAATATAAAATACCAAAAGATCAAAATTACCAACCCTGCATTCAATTATTATATTTCTAAAAACCACAAAGAGTTTAAAAGAATCTTAGTTCAAATTAGTATAAAAGATTACATAGTATGGAAGATAATTTGAATTTTTAAATTAAAATAAATAATGTGTACCAATATATTCAGGAATTTTCTTCAATAACTTTGCAGTTGAAAGTTGTTGGAAAGTGTTGGAAATGGTAGCACTTACAGGGGAATTTTAGACAGTATAATTCTTGCTGAAAAAGCTTTGTGATTTTTTTTTTTCATTTTCTGTATGTTCAGTGTCAAATCCAAAAGTCTTGGTTAACATAATAATACTGTTCAAGAGTTATAGTGAAAAAACACTGCTGTTTTATCTTTAAAATTCTGGTATTCATGCTAATATATGAATACATTAAATTATTTTCTGCTTATTGAGGTAAAATTGTTTAAGGCATGCTATGTGTAGGACAAAAGTTTTAAATTCATAGCTTGATAATGATAAAGTGATAACTTATACATATCATACTTTACTAGCCTATAAATGTGTCAGATACTACATGTACTCTGTCATTGAAATCTCACAGAGGATCTTTGAGGTAAATCCTATTGTTACCTCCATTTCCCACAGGATACCAAGGAATCTGTGAAACCATACTAAAAGCTACCATTTATTTATTTATTACTTCTCTATGTCCTGTGACACATTGTACAATACAATAAAAGCAGGTGCTTTCAGTGATACCCTGCCCTGCCTGAGATACGCCAGCCAGACTTCATCTGTATCTCTTTGCCTTGAACCTTTTCTGGGGCCAGAGCCCACTTGGAAAGAAATTTTATGAGAATTAACATCCCTCCTTCCTCCACACACCTACCCACACACTATAGCATGCCTCAAATAACATCCAAGCCCCTCACTCTTCAGATGGAATAACTCAGAATATTCATGTTCAGGACAGCGGTATTAAGCTCCACCCACCTTCAGTATTATTTTCTAGATAATGTAAATTTAATTGGCTACCTTTCCCTCTCTATCTCATTTCATTTATCCCCTTGTTGTTTGTACCAGGGTTTCCTGAAATTATACCCAAATAAACTTATTGTGTTAGAACCCTTGTTTCAGATTGTTCTTCTGGTAGAGTCTAAGCCAAGACAACATATTATTCAATTCATATAATAACTCTGAGGAGTAGATATTATTTTAATTTTACAGAAGTGGAAATAGGCTTAAGGAAGTTAAATGATTGTATTCAAGTTCATACATCTGTTAGAAGCCAGACTCTAGTCATATCTTTGCTGTAGTTTGTAGAATCTAAGCTCATAAACACTATCCTACCTGTCCCCTTTTCAAATAAATACATTGAAGCTCTTTACCTGGAATAGGACAAATATCATTACCACAAAAAAACATTCATAACACAGCTTAGATACATTGTGCTAACTTCAAAACAAAGGGAAACAGATTTAATAGTCCATAAAGTCAATATCTCTTTGCTGTATCTGATTGTGACTATTAATTACAGTTAGCTAATGATCAGTGTTCTTCATAGAATAATACACACTTATTCTCACTTGCCGGCAAAATCTCAGGTAACAAAGATATTTTTCTGAAATACTATGGAAGACTGGTACACCTTCTCTCATCAAATTAGGCCACTGATGAAACTGAAAATTATGAACCTTTTTCTTTAAAATGAAATCTACTTGAAGTCAAAGAAGCATAAATACCAAAGGAAATATTAAACCAGAAAAAAATGTAGAATTCTTGATATCACTTTTCAGTATTTTCACTAAGATCAGGCTAAGAATTTTTGAAAATAGTTCATCTTTTCCCTTCTTGTCCATTCAATAAATGTCTCAAAAAAATAAACAACATGTATTTACTCTTGAATACATGATCATATGTGAACTTTCTACCAAAGTTAACTTTGGAAAAAAGATTGAAAAAAAAATGTATAACTTGTTGAGTGAACCCCAAAGTTAGAATTTCAGTCTCTAAATTCACAAGCTATTTCACTGAGCTACCTTGTGTTATTTAAATTAGATGCATTGATCTACTAATGGGTTTTACTTCAAAGTACTTAGGATGACTTGTGCTATTTCTACTTTTTTTGCCAGTTTTACTGAGTGAATTACATGAAAATTCAAACAGTGTAACTAGAAAAACATAAAAGAAATTTGTGAACATATTGAGTCTATGTGTTTATACTGATTAGATGACAGACGGTAAAGATTTTCTGAAAGTTCCGAAGTTCCATGGAAAGGTTTTGCCAGGTCATCAATTCTTTTTCAATCTACATTTTCTTTGTTCAAATTTTTTCTTTCAGTTCCTTTTTAAGTTCTCCATTACAGGACCCCGGAGGAAGATGGCGGAAGAGTAAGACACGGAGATCACCTTCCTCCCCACAGATACATCAGAAATTCATCTACACGTGGAACAACTCCTACAGAACACCTACTGAACGCTGACAGAAGACCTCAGACCCAAGAAACTCCCCACATACCTGGGTAGGACAAAAGAAAAAAGAATAAACAGAGACAAAAGGATAGGGACGGGTCCTGCACCAGTGGGAGGGAGCCGTGAAGGAGGAAAGGTTTCCACACACTAGAAGCCCCTTGGCGGGCGGAGACTGAAGGTGACGAAGGGGGAAAGCTTCGGAGCCGCGGAGGAGAGCACAGCAACAGGGGTGTGGAGGGCAAAGCGGAGAGATTCCGGCACAGAGGATCGGTGCCCTCAGGCACACACCAGCCCGAGAGGCTTGTCGGCCGCGGGGGCGGGCGGGGCTGGGAGCTGAGGCTCGGGTACTGGCTTTCAGTCGGAGCGCAGGGAGAGGACTGGGGCTGGCGGCAGGAAGAGAGCCTGAAGGGGTTAGTGCACCACGGCTAGCCCGGAGGGAGTCCGGGGAAAGGGTCTGGAGCTGCCAAAGAGGCAAGAGACTTTTTCTTCCCTTTTGTTTCCTGGTGTGCGAGGAGAGGGCATTAAGAGAGCTGCTTAAAGAAGCACCAGAGACGGGCACGAGCCGCGGCTAAAGGCGCGGACCCCGGAGACGGGCGTGGGACGCTGGGGCTGCTGCTGCCGCTGCCACAAGGCCTGTGTGCAAGCGCAGGTCACTGTCCACCCTGCCTTCCGGGGAGCCTCTGCACCCCGCCACTGCCGGGGTCCCGGGACCCAGGGATGGCTTTCCCGGGAAAGCGCACGGAGCGCCTAGGGCTGGTGCAACGTCACGGCGGCCTCTGCCGCCGCAGGCCCGCCCCACACTGCGTGCCCCTCCCTCCCCTCTGCCTAAGTGAGCCAGAGCCCCCGAATCAGCGGCTCCTTTAAACCCGTCCTGTCTGAGCAAAGAACGGACGCCCTCCGGCGACCTACGCGCAGAGGCGGGAACAGGTCCAAGGCTGAGACCCGGGAGCTGTGAGAGCAGAGACAGGGAAATCTCTCTGTGCAGCCTCGGAGGCAGCAGATTAAAGCTCCACGGTCCACTTGATGTGCCCTGCGTCTGTGGAGTGCATGAATGGACAGCAAATCATCCCAAATTGAGGAAGTGGACTTTGAGGACAAGATTTAAGACTTTCCCCCCTTTTCCTGTTTTTACAACAAATTATCCCAAATCAAGGAGGTGGACTTAGAGAGCAAGATTTCAGAGTTTTCCCCCTTTTCCTCTTTTTACAACGAATTTTCCCAAATTGAGGAGGTGGACTTTGAGAGCAAGATTTTTGATTTTTCCCCCTGCTCTCTTTTTGTGAATGTGTATGTGTATGCTTCTGTGTGAAATTTTCTCTGTATAGCTTTGCTTCCACCATATGTCCCAGGGTTCTATCTGTCCGTTTTTTTTTTTTTTTTTCAATAATTACTTTTTAATTTTAATAGCACTACTATATTTTATACTTTATTCTATTTTACTTTACCTGCTCTTTCGTTTTGTCTACCTTCCCTTCCTCCCTCCCTCCCTCCGCCCCTCCTTTCCTTCTTTCTCTTTCTTTCCTTCCTCCCCCCGCCCTCCCTTCTTCCTTTCACTCTCTCTTTTTCTTTCCTTCCTCCCTCCGTCCCTCCCTCCTGTCTGTCTTTCTTTCCTTCCTCCCTCCCTCCCACCCTTCTTCCTTTCACTCTTTCTTTTTCTTTCCTTCCTCCCTCCCTCCTGTCTTTCTTTCCTTCTTTCTTTCTTTCTTTCTTTCCATCCTTCCTCCCTCCCTCCCTCCTTTCTTACTTTCTTCCTTCCTTCCTTCCTTTCTTTCCTTCTTCCTTTCTTTCTGTTTCTCTTTCTTTCTTCTACTAATTCTTTCTTTCTACTTTTTCTCCCTTTTATTCTGAACCGGGTAGATGAAAGGCTCTTGGTGCTGCAGCCAGGAGTCAGTGCCGTGCCTCTGAAGTGGGAGAGCCAACTTCAGGACACGGGTCCACAAGAGACCTCCCAGCTCCACATAATATCAAGCGGCAAAAATCTCCCAGAGATCTCCATCTCAACACCAGCACCCAGCTTCAGTCAACGACCAGCAAGCTACAGTGCTGCTCACCCTATGCCAAGCAACTAGCAAGGCAGGAATAAAACACCACCCATTAAAAGAGAGGTGACCTAAAAACATAATAAGGCCACAGGCACCCCAAAACACACCACCAGATGTGGACCTGTCCACCAGAAAGACAAGATCGAGCCTCAACCACCAGAACACAGGCACTAGTCCCCCCCACCAGGAAGCCTACACAACCTACTGAAACAACCTTAGCCACTGGGGACAGACACCAAAAACAATGGGAACTACGAATCTGCAGGCTGCAAAAAGGAGACCCCAAACACAGGAAGATAAGCAAAATGAGAAGACAGAAAAACACACAGCAGGTGAAGGAGCAAGATAAAAACCTACCAGACCTAACAAATGAAGAGGTAATAGGCAGTGTATCTGAAAAAGAATTCAGAATAATGATAGTAAAGATGATCCAAGATTCTATTTCCAAGATCCAAAATCTTGGAAATAGAATAGACAAAATGCAAGAAACAGTGAACAAGGACCTAGAAGAAGTAAAGATGAATCAAGCATCAATTAAAAACACAATAAATGAAATGAAAAGTACTCTAGATGAGAACAATAGCAGAATAACTGAGGCAGAAGAACAGATAAGTGAGGTGGAAGATAAAATTGTGGAAATAACTGATGCAGAGCAAAATAAAGAAAAAAGAATGAAAAGAAGAGAGGACAGTCTCAGAGACATTTGGGACAACATTAAACACACCAACATTCGAATTATAGGTGTTCCAGAAGAAGAAGAGAAAAAGAAAGGGACTGAGAAAATATTTGAAGAGATTATAGTTGAAAACTTCCCTAATATGGGAAAGGAAATAGTTAATCAAGACCAGGAGGCACAGAGAGTCCCATACAGAATAAATCCAAGGAGAAATACACCAAGACACATATTAATCAAACTGTCAAAAATTAAACACAAAGAAATCATATTAAAAGCAGCAAGGGAAAAACAACAAATAACACACAAGGGAATCCCCATCAGGTTAACAGCTGATCTCTCAGCAGAAACTCTACAAGCCAGAAGGGAGTGGCAGGACATAATTAAAGTGATGAAGGAGAGAAACCTGCAGCCAAGATTACTCTACCCAGCAAGGATCTCATTCAGATTTGATGGAGAAATTAAAAGCTTTACAGACAAGCAAAAGCTGAGAGAGTTCAGCACCACCAAACCAGCTTTACAACAAATGCTAAAGGAACTTCTCTAGGCAAGAAACACAACAGAAGGAATATACCTACAATAACGAACCCAAAGCAATTAAGGAAATGGGAATAGGAACATACATATCAATAATTACCTTAAATGTAAATGGACTAAATGCTCCCACCAAAAAACATAGACTGGCTGAATGGATACAAAAACAAGACCCATATATATGCTGTCTACAAGAGACCCACTTCAGACCTAGAGACACATACAGATTGAAAGTAAGGGGATGGAAAAATATATTCCATGCAAATGGAAATCAAAAGAAAGCTGGAGTAGCAATTCTTATATCAGACAAAATAGACTTTAAAATAAAGACTATTAGAAGAGACAAAGAAGGACACTACATAATGATAAAGGGATCGATCCAAGAAGAAGATATAACAATTGTAAATATTTATGCACCCAACATAGGAGCACCTCAATACATAAGGCAAATACTAACAGCCATAAAAGGGGAAATCGACAGTAACACACTCATAGTAGGGGACTTTAACACCCCACTTTCACCAATGGACAGATCATCCAAAATGAAAATAAATAAGGAAACACAAGCTTTAAATGATACATTAAACAAGCTGGACTTAATTGATATTTATAGGACATTCCATCCAAAAACAACAGAATACACATTTTTCTCAAGTGCCCATGGAACATTCTCCAGGATAGATCATATCTTGGGTCACAAATCAAGCCTTGGTAAATTTAAGAAAATTGAAATTGTATCAAGTATCTTTTCTGACCACAATGCTATGAGACTAGACATCAATTACAGGAAAAGATCTATAAAAAATACAAACACATGGAGGCTAAACAATACACTACTCAATAACGAAGTGATCACTGAAGAAATCAAAGAGGAAATAAAAAAAATACCTAGAAACAAATGACAATGGAGACACGACGACCCAAAACCTATGGGATGCAGCAAAAGCAGTTCTAAGAGGGAAGTTTATAGCAATACAATCCCACCTTAAGAAACAGGAAACATTTCGAGTCAAAAACCTGACCCTGCACCTAAAGCAATTAAGAAAGAAGAACAAAAAAACCCCAAAGTTAGCAGAAGGAAAGAAATCATAAAGATCAGATCAGAAATAAATGAAAAATAAATGAAGGAAATGATAGCAAAGATCAATAAAACTAAAAGCTGGTTCTTTGAGAAGATAAACAAAATTGACAAACCATTAGCCAGACTCATCAAGAAAAAAAGGGAGAAGACTCAAATCAATAGAATTAGAAATGAAAAAGGAGAAGTAACAACTGACACTGCAGAAATACAAAAGATCATGAGAGATAACTACAAGGAACTCTATGCCAATAAAATGGACAACCTGGAAGAAATGGACAAATTCTTAGAAATGCACAACCTGCCAAGACTGAATCAGAAAAAAATATAAAATATGAATAGACCAATCACAAACACTGAAATTGAAACTGTGATAAAATATCTTCCAACAAACAAAAGCCCAGGACCAGATGGCTTCACAGGCGAATTCTATCAAACATTTAGAGAAGAGCTAACACCCATCCTTCTCAAACTCTTCCAAACAATTTCAGAGGAAGGAACACTTCCAAACTCATTCTACGAGGCCACCATCACCTTGATACCAAAACCAGACAAGGATGTCACAAAGAAAGAAAACTACAGGCCAATATCACAGATGAACATAGATTCAAAAATCCTCAACAAAATACTAGCAAACAGAATCCAACAGCACATTAAAAGGATCATAACCATGATCAAGTGGGGTTTATTCCAGGAATGCAAGGATTCTTCAATATACACAAATCAATCAATGTGATACACCATATTAACAAATTGAAGGGGAAAAACCATATGATCATCTCAATAGATGCAGAGAAAGCTTTCGACAAAATTCAACACCCATTTATGATAAAAACCCTGCAGAAAGTAGGCATAGAGGGAACTTTCCTCAACATAATAAAGGCCATATATGACAAACCCACAGCCAACGTTGTCCTCAAACATTTCCACCAAGATCAGGAACAAGACAAGGCTGCCCACTCTCACCACTCTTACTCAACCTAGTTTTGGAAGTTTTAGCCACAGCAATCAGAGAAGAAAAGGAAATAAAAGGAATCCAAATTGGAAAAGAAGAAGTAAAGCTGTCACTGTTTGCAGATGACATGATACTATACATAGAGAATCCTAAAGATGCTACCAGAAAACTACTAGAGCTAATCAATGAATTTGGTAAAGTAGCAGGATACAAAATTAATGCACAGAAATCTCTGGCATTCCTATATACTAATGATGAAAAATCTGAAAATGAAATCAAGAAAACACTCCCATTTACCATTGCAACAAAAAGAACAAAATATCTAGGAATAAACCTACCTAAGGAGACAAAAGACCTGTATGCAGAAAATTATAAGACACTGATGAAAGAAATTAAAGATGTTACAAATAGATGGAGAGATATACCATGCTCCTGGATTGGATGAATCAATATTGTGAAAATGACTCTACTACCGAAAGCAATCTACAGATTCAATGCAATCGCTATCAAACTACCATTGGCATTTTTCACAGAACTAGAACAAAAAATTTCAAAATTAGTTTGGAAAAACAGAAGACCCCAAATAGCCAAAGCAATCTTGAGATCGAAAAACGGAGCTGGAGTAATCAGGCTCCCTGACTTCAGACTATACTACAAAGCTACAGTAATCAAGACAGTGTGGTACTGGCACAAAAACAGAAAAAATAGATCAATGGAACAGGATAGAAAGCCCAGAGATAAACCCACGCACATATGGTCAACTTATCTTTGATAAAGGAGGTAGGAATGTACAGTGGAGAAAGGACAGCCTCTTCAATAAATGGTGCTGAGAAAACTGGACAGGGACATGTAAAAGTATGAGATTAGATCATTCCCTAACACAATACACAAAAATAAGCTCAAAATGGATTAAAGACCTAAATGTAAAGCCAGACACTATCAAACTCTTAGAGGAAAACATAGGCAGAACACTCTATGACATAAATCACAGCAAGATCCTTTTGGACCCACCTCCTAGAGAAATGGAAATAAAAACAAAGATAAACAAATGGGACCTAATGAAACTTCAAAACTTTTGCTCAGCAAAGGAAACCATAAACAAGACCAAAAGACAACCCTCAGAATGGGAGAAAATATTTGCAAATGAAGCAACTGACAAAGGATTAATCTCCAAAATTTATAAACAGCTCATGCAGCTCAATAGCAAAACAAACAAACAACCTAATCCAAAAATGGGCAGAAGACTTAAATAGGCATTTTTCCAAAGAAGATATACAGACTGCCAACCAACACATGAAAGAATGCTCAACATCATTAATCATTAGAGAAATGCAAATCAAAACTACAATGAGATATCATCTCACACCAGTCAGAATGGCCATCATCAAGAAATCTAGAAACAAATGCTGGAGAGGGTGTGGAGAAAAGGGAACACTCTTGCACTGCTGGTGGGAATGTGAATTGGTACAACCACTATGGAGAACTGTATGGAGGTTCCTTAAAAAACTACAAATAGAACTACCATATGACCCAGCAATCCCACTACTAGGCATATACCCTGAGAAAACCATAATTCAAAAAGAGACATGTACCAAAATGTTCATTGCAGCTCTATTCACAATAGCCCGGAGCTGGAAACAACCTAAGTGTCCATCATGGGATGAATGGATAAAGAAGATGTGACACATATATACAATGGAATATTACTCAGCCATAAAAAGAAACAAAACTGAGCTATTTGTAATGAGGTGGATTGACCTAGAGTATGTCATACAAAGTGAAGTAAGTCAGAAAGAGAAAGACAAATACCATATGCTAACACATATATATGGAATTAAAAAAAAATGTTATGAAGAACCTAGGGGTAAAACGGGAATAAAGACACAGACCTACTTTAGAATGAACTTGAGGATATGGGGAGGGGGAAGGGTTAGCTGTGACAAAGCGAAAGAGAGGCATGGACATATATACAGTACCAAACGTAAGGTAGATAAATAGTGAGAAGCATCCGCATAGCACAGGGAGATCAGCTCGGTGCTTTGTGACCGCCTGGAGGGGTGGGATGGGGAGGGTGGGAGGGAAGGTGATGCACGAGGGAAGGGATGTGGGAACAGATGTATATGTATGACTGATTCACTTTGTTATAAAGCAGAAACTAATTAAAAATAATAAATAATAAATAAAATAAAATAGATAAGCAACAAGAATTTACTGTATACCACAGGGAACTATATTCAATATCTTGTAAAAGCCTATAATGGAAAATAATCTGCAATATATATATATATATATATATATATATATATATAAAACTGAATCACTTTGCTGTACACCTGAAACTAACACAATATTGTAATCAACTATAATTCAATAAAGAAAGAAATAAGAATATCAAAAAAATAAAAATAAAAATATATTTTTTAATTAAAAAAAATAAATTCTCCATTACAAATATACTTTTAAATAATAATAGCAAACACATACAGCACTTATTATATTCAAGGAACATATTTAAGCATTTTATTAATCATTTAATTATTACCATCTTATTTGTTCAGCAAAATTATTTTTACAGTAATATAATCATTATCCACTTTTGAGTAAACCAGTGTAAGAAAGGTGAGAAAATTCAAAGCAGTCTATGGCAGCCAGCCACTCTTATGATATTATCTGCTAGATTTTGGTGTTGCTAGAAGTTGGCCTAGGTCAGAAAGTGAAAACTGAAGAAAATAACTGATAATAAGTATTACTTCATGAGGTGAGAGTTTGGAAAATTATTTCTAGGAAAGCCACTCAAGAAAGAAACCATGAAATATTCCACTGATACATGATATTAAAAAAAATTAAGCAACAACAAAAAACTTCAGTATTAATGAACATTTACAACTATTATTATTAGGATGAATAATTTATGTTTCTTTTTAAAGCAAAATTCATTTGATTATGTAATATATTACTGACAATGATCTGCATTTTTTCATATATAAAATTATAATTATGATTCCAGTACAAATAATTTTTATTGAAATATAGTTGATTGATAATATTATATAAATTATAGGTGTACAGTATAGTGTTTCACAATTTTCAAGGGTTATATTCCATTTAGAGTTGTTATAAAATATTTGTTATATTCCCTGTGTTGTACAATATATCTTTACAGTTTATTTTATAACTAATAATTTACAAAACTTAATCCCTTACTATAAATTGCCCCTCCTCCCTTCCCTTTCCCAACTGGTAACCAATGGTTTATTCTCTATATCTGGGTGTCTGCTTCTTGTTTTTATTCACTAGTTTTTTGTATTCTTTAGATTCCACATATAAGTGATATCATATAGTATTTGTCTTTCTATGTTGGACTTATTTCACTTAGCATAATGTCCTCCAATCCATCTATGTTGTTGCAAATGGCAACATTTTGTTCTTTTTTACGGCCGAGTAGTAGTCCATTTTATATATATATATATATATATATATATATATATATATACATGTACCACTTCTTTATCCATTCATTTGTTGATGGACTCTTAGATTGTTTCCATGTCTTGACAATTGTAAATAATGCTGCCATGAACACTGGGGTGAATGTATTTTCTCAAATTAGTGTTTTTGTGTTTTTCAGATATATCCTCAGGGGTGGAATGGCTGGTTCAAATGGTTAGTTCTATTTTTAGTTTTTTGAGAAACCTCCATACTGTTTTCCATAGAGGCTGCACCAATTTACATTACCACCAACAGTGTATGAGGGTTTCCTTTTCTCCACATTCTCTCCAACATCTGTTATCTGCATTCTTTTTGATAATAACTATTTTGACATTTTATTGTGATATCTCATTGTGGTTTTGATTTCCATTTCCCTGATGATTAGTAATGTTGAGCATCTTTTCATGTCCCTGTTGGCTATCTGCAATTTCTCTTTGGAAAAATGTCTATTCAGTTCTTCTACCCATTTTTTAAACAGGTTGTTTGTTTTTGGATGTTGAGTTGTATGAACTGTATATGTATATTTTGGATATTAACCCCTTATTGGCATTGTGATTTACAAATATTTTCTCCCATTCAGTAGGCTGTCTTTTCGTTTTGTTGATGATTTCCTTTGCTGTGCAAAAGCTTTTAAGTTTAATTATGTCCCGTTTGTTTAGTTTTGCTTTCATTTCCATTACTCTAGGAGAAAGATCCAAAAAAACAGTTGCTGCAATTAATGTGAAAGTGTGTTCTGCCTATGTTTTCCTCTAGGAGTTTTATAGTATCTGGTCTTACATTTAGGTCTTTAATCCATTTTGAGTTTATTTTTCTATATGGTGTTAGAAAATGTTCTAATTTCATTCTTTTACCTGTAGCTGTTCAGTTTTCCCAGAGCTGCCTCTTCTCATATATTCTTGCCTCCTTTGTCATAGATTAGTTGACCATAAGTGCATGGGTTTATTTCTGGGCTCTCTATTCTTTTCCATTGATCTGTTTGTTTGTTTTTGTGTCAGTACCATACTGTTTTGAGTCCTATAGCTTTTTAATACAGTCTGAAGTCAGGAAGCATGATTCCTCCAGCTCCATTCTTCTTTCTCAAGGTCATTTTGGCTATTTATGCACAAATTGTAAAATGATTTGTTCTTGTTTTGTGAAAAAATGGCATTGGTATTTTGACAGGGATTGCATTGACTCTATAGATTGCCTTGGGTAGTAAACAATATTAATTCTCCAAATCCAAGAACACAGTATATCTTTCCATCTGTTCGTTTTGTCTTCAATTTCTTTCATCAGTGTCTTATGGTTTTTTTAAGTATGGGTCTTTTACCTCCTTAGGTAGGTTTATTCCTAGGTATTTTATTACTTTTGATGTGATGATAAATGGGATTGTTTCCTTAATTTTCCTTTCCAATAGTTCATTGTTAGTATATGGAAATGCCAATATAATTTTAAAATGTTATAGAGGGTTTGTTTGTATTATATTTTCCAAAATAACCTAAGTAGTATGAAAAATACTTGTATCAAAAAAGTCATTGATATTTATATAATATTTACAACAATATTTATAATACTTAGCAATAATATTATTATATTAAAATAGTTGTATTAGAAGCATTAATAATATATATATATACCTTTGAAACTCTATATGATTTTTACAGACAGACTGGGATACAGTAAATTACACACATTTATACTGAGCACTTTGATAATTTTTCACATATATATACACCCATGAAACATCTGTATATGCACATCTGTATATACTCATGGCACCAACACCACAATCAAGACTATGAAATCAGAGATCACACCAAAATATTTACCATAATCTAAAGATTTCACCATCCTCAAACCTTTCTCAGTCTTCACACAAACACAACTGCTATTCATTACTATAAAGTTTTCATTTTCTAGCATTCTTTAGACTTGTATACAAATGGAATCATACTGTATGTATGAAGATAAATTTTCCATCCTTACTGAATTGTTCTCTACTTGTTCTATCAGTTATTGAAGTAGTCATGTTTAGATCTCTAGCTATAATTGTGGTTTGTGTGTTTCTCTTTAAAGTCCTAAAAGTTTTGTGTTATGTAGAACATTGTTTTTTGAATTTCAGATATTAGAAACAAAGTCGTTTACAATTATTAGGTTCTCTTGATTAATTGATACATTTATCAATTGAAATGACACTCTATCCATAGTAATATGCTCTACTCTGACAACTCTTCATGTGAATTTGATACAATCACCCCAGATGTGTCTGTTTGCATGTGTGGGTTAGCATGGTGTATTTTTTCCCTATCCTGTTACTTTTAAACTATCTTTACAACTAAAGAGGGTTTCTCAAAAGCAATATATATTTTGTTCTTACAGTTTCATCTGATCTGATGATCTGTCTTTTAATTATAGTACTTATACCACTTATATTTAAGGTTATTAGTTACATAATTGGCTTTACATCTACCATATCACTATATGTTTCTTATTTGACACATAACTTAGTTCTCTATTTCCACTCTTTATGCCTTTTTTGGATTAATTTTATAATTTAATAAATTCCATTTTATCAACTTTATTGGATTTTTAACTGTAATTCTTTGTCTATTTTTAATTACTACTTTAGGATTTATAGCATACATCTTTGAATTATCACAATTAAGTTTATATCTCTTTACATATAGAATAACAGCCTTATAATAATAGTTGCATTTCCACCTTCCATGCATTTATGCTATATTTGTCAACATTTCATTTCAAATGTTATAAATCTCAATCTGTATTGTTATTATTTTTCTTTAAACAGTTAACTTAAAATAAACAAAGAATCTTTTATATTTATCTTCCAATGCTCTTCATTCCTTTGTGTAGTTAAAATTTCTATCAAATATGTTTCCCTTCTACAAGAAATAAATTATTAACACTATAATTCAGATAGGCTGAAGATTAATTCATTCAGTTTTTCTATGTCTGAAGAAAGTCTTCAGGTCATTTTTGTTTTTGAAACATATTTTTTCTGAGCATAGAATTCTATGTTGCATGAGATTTTTTATTGTTGTTTTTGTCTTTTTATCACTGAGCACTTAAAGAGATTGCTCCATTATCTTCTACCTTGCACTTTTAGTATAAGAAATCTGCTGTCATTTTTATCTTCACTCATCTGTACGTAATTTCTTCTCTCTGATTTTTGTAACATTTTATTTATATTTGATTTTAACCTTTGGTGTAGTTCTCATTACATTTGTTATACTTGGAGTTTATTGAGCTTATTTTATCTACAAGTTTACTGTTCTTAACAAATATGGAAACATTTCAGCCCTTATCTCTCAAATATTTTCGCTGCTCCTTCAATCCTCCTGAATTCTAATTACATGTATATTACACTCCTTGAATACGGCCCACAGTTTACTGATGGTCTTTCAATTTTTTTCAGTATTTTAATCTCAGTGTTTAATTTTGGAATGTTTCTATTGCTATTTCTTCAAGTTCAGTAATTTTTATTTTGCAGTAGGTAATATTCTGTTAATATCACACAATGTATATTTTATTTCAGCCATGGTACAGATTAAATTTAGATTTGTTAAATATCTTCTATGTCCTCTTCTTTACATATTTAATCTTTGATCTGTCTTCTTGAGTGTATGGGACATATTTATAACAATAATTTTATGCCTGAGTCTATTATTTCTATAATCTGTTCCGTTTTTGTGCCTCTTTCAATTTATCTTTCTCCCTATTATGAGTTGTATTTTCCTGCTCTTTTCATGCCTGGTAATTTTTACATGGATCACAGGCATAATGAATTTTACCTTGATGAGATGCTAAACATTTTTATACTGCTATAAATATTCCTGAGCTATGTTCTTGGATGCAGTTTAGTTTTGGGGAAAGAGTCTAATATTTAGAGCAATGGTTCTCAGCTAGAGGTACTTTTGCCCCTCAGGTACCTCAGTCAATTTCTAGAAACATTTTTTGCTGTCATAACTGATGGAGGCTGCTTACTACTGGAATCTTGTGTATAGAAGGCAGAGATGTTGCTAAACATTCTACAAAGAACAAAGCAGCCTCACAATGAAGAATTATCAGGCCTAAAATATCAGTAGAGCCACCATCCCTCTAAATGAGGTAATGCCCTTAGGAGTATTCTACTTGATATCCCCAAATAATCAAGGTTTTAAAACATGGCTGATGGGGAACATAGTTCAGTCCTGGCCACATGTGAGCTTCTGTGATTATTCCTCAGTTCCATTCATGTGGTTGTTTCCCCCCTTACGTTGTTTTCTTACTCCAATGCTATAAAAGTATTTAGCTGAAGACTCAAGAGGGACTCTAGAGCTTTCTCTCTATACAGCTCTCTCCTCTTTGTTATTTTTTCTTATGAACTGTAACCTCCTTGTCCTTAAGGTCTCCCAGCTGTAATTTCTGTACTCAGGGAGATCATTATGCTCCACTTGTTTTCCACCCCTCTGGTTTAGAAATTTCTCCAGGAAATAAGTTGGGGCAATGTAGGCTCACATTGTTTGCTTCTCTTCTCTCAGAGATCATTGTTTCACACTACCAGTTTTCCCATGTCTGAAGAGCACAGTGTTATATACTTTATCAAAAATTTTTACTTGTGTAAGTAGTAGGGTAAATTTGGTCTCTGTTACTCAGTCTTGATCAGGGGTCTCTTTTTATTAGATTTTTAAGACATTGATATTCAAAAATGAAAAATAAGCATACACTTTCTTAGGGAAACTGGATTGGATCCATAATTTTGATGAATTTTTCAGAAGATGACACAATGTATTTCAAAAAGAATAATCTTATACATAAATAAATATGTTATATTATTCAGCTTAATTGTTAAATGTCTTCCATATAATTAATTTGACTATAGATATGTCTCTGACACAGAATTTTAACAGATTTTTTAATTCTCTAATGGTATTTGAATTTTATGTGTGTAGTAAGTGATCAGCCTACAAATTTACATATAAGAAAGGCAAATTTGACTGTTTTATTAAACATACACATTTGTTTCTTCTAGGTCAAAACTTATATATTTACTAACAATTAAAAATAACATGTGAGCAAAACATGTGTCTTCTTTTTAAGCTGTAATGTTGTAGATCTGTAAAACATATTACTGATATGAGGTGGTAGGAACAGACAAATATGGAGGCAGCAGCTGTGAGTGAGAACTCCCATTCTGCTCTCCTGAGTCTAAAAATCTGTGACCACTGGTCTGTGAGCTGAAGCTAGTGGATGTAGAGGACACTGGAGAGAGTACTGTAATGATAGAATGAGATGATGACTATGATAAAGGTGTATAAAAACTTCAAAGTAAATGAATGAATATAAAACAGTATTCCATGTCTGTAGGTCTCAAGTTTCTTACCTCTAAATGCAGATACTGTTAAGAGATAATATTCAGTGAGCGTTTACTTTGTGAAAGGCCCATTGTACATGTTATCTGATATTTATAAGATTTCTACTTAGTTGCTGCTAAGATTATCTCTATTTCACAGGCATAGAAACAGAGGCACAAAGGAATAATCTTAATTCCGAGAAGAACAAGTAATGATTTTTAGTGGCAGAGCCAAGACTATGTCTTCTAATTTCTACTTAATATTCTTTTCAAATAGAAGTAGTGCCAGTACCATACTGTCTTGATTACTGTAGCTTTGTAGTATAGCCTGAAATCAGGGAGCCTGATTCTTCCAGTTCCATTTTTCTTTCTCAAGATTGCTTTGGCTATTTGGGGTCATTGCAGCTCTATTTATATTAGCCAGGACATGGAAGTAACCTAAGTGTCCATCGACAGATCAATGGATAGAGAAGATGTGGCACATATATACAATGGAATATTACTCAGCCATAAAAAGAAAGGAAATTGAGTTATTTGTAGTGAGGTGGATGGACCTAGAGTCTGTCATACTGAGTGAAGTAAGTCAGAAGGACAAAAACATATACTGTATGCTAACACATATATATGGAATCTAAAAAATATTTTAAAAAGGTTATAAAGAACCTAGGGGCAGGACAGGAATAAAGATGCAGATGTAGAGAATGGACTTGAGGACACGAGGAGGGGGAAGGGTAAGCTGGGATGAAGTGAGAGAGTGGAATGGACTTATATATACTACCAAATGTAAAATAGATAGCTAGTGGGAAGCAGCTGCATAGTACAGGGAGATCAACTCAGTGCTTTGTGACCACCTAGAGGGGAGGATGGGAGGGAGATGCAAGAGGGAGGAGATATGGAGATATATGTATATGTATAGCTTATACACTTTGTTATAGAAGAAACTAACACAATATTGTAAAGCAATTATACTCCAATAAAGATTTTAAAAAAAAAGTAGAAGTAGTAAGAAGAATGTTTTCTGTCTCCCTTGACCAACAGAGTGCCCTCAGAGGCTTAAGCAAAGATATATACATTTCAACCAGTAAACAAATTCTATCATTTTACACAGCAATAAGAGTTTAATAAAGTGGGAAAAAGAAAACTAGTTATGAGTCAAAATATATGGATATTAATCTTTCTAATGCTGCTAATTCATTCACCAAATATTCATTGAGCTCAATTCTGTCAGGTCTTCTAACTGTTAAACAGAAAATATAGAAATATGAATGCTAGGGATCTATCTAAATCTCTATCTATCTACCTATACATTTATATACATTTACAAGTATATACATCTATGTAGATAAATATATACAACCATATATCTACATGTCTATATTGAGATATACATTGTATATATTTATATATATGTCAATTATATGTCAGTTACTTTGATGCCAGGTTAATTCAAAGTGCTTATTAATCTTTTTCCCTAATTCAATTTAACTGAGCAAAAATACTGTCACTTATGAATTAGCATATTTTATTATCTTCTTCAGATAAGTAACGGTTGGACATTTAAGTTAACTTAATCTATAAAGAGGACTGATTTTGTTTCATAATACCAATCATGTGAAACTTAGCCAGAAACATCCTCTTAATATTTTTCATGGATGATAGGTCTAGACATTGACCTAAGTCTTTTAACTGAAATTTACTCTGGAATAGATAAGAAGAATGAAACCTACCACATCCTATAGAATGTAGGACTATAGAAATTTAGATCTCTATTAACTATAAAACAACAACTGCAACTCTTCACACTTCAAAAAAAATCAAAAACTATTCTTTAACAGTACCTTTGGATTTACTTTACCTGTGTTTGGAGAAAATATATTTTAAAAATAATGAAAAACCTATCTGAAGAGATATTATTTTAGTAACTTTTCTCACAGATGTAATTTGTTGTACATTACAATATCCTGATTTTTTCCTAAAGCCACTTCATAGTGGGATATATCAATACTGTCACATACTAGGTCACAGCAAGCTGAATATATTTTCTAAATCTGTTAGCTATCATGTCAGCAATTCTTAGAAAACAGATCCAAAACAGCAGATGGCAGAGAATTTAGTTTCCCTGTACTTAAACTAGTAGTAAAGATGTCATTAATAATGTATAGACCTAACTGAATCTTAGAATTCCTCAACAGAATGTTTCTATATATTGCTTAATTATTTTCCAGACTTGTAGGTTCAAGGTAATCTGACTCTTAACTACTGCATATTAATCTGTCATGATATATAGCTTATGGGATATTTTTTATGGATTGATTTAAAAGAAACACTTTTATTGACACAGAGTTAAATCTTTTTTATGTGCCCGATTCTCTGGAAAAAAGGAAAATGCATATAACTGCACTTAAATCAGTAAAGAATTATAATTTTAGATAAAATGTATCTGTACAATAATCATATTCAGTTGATAGAATCAGATTTGACCTCCAAATAAGAAGTGAAAAGTTACATTATAAATCTATATCTACCAATACTCACTGCTATCCCTTATGATTTCAGTTGAATTTAATATTGTTTTAAATAGAGTTTTCAATAATTTCTGAAATTAGGTTCTGGAGAAAAAGAATTTCAACTGTATTTGCAATGTGCATGTATGAAATATTTATCAATATACGGTGACAGATTTGATTTTGGATGTTGAAAGAAAAAAGTACATTCATGAATCAATATTAATAAAGATTAATATACATGATATAAATTTTGTTAGTATTAGTAATAAGTTAAAGAAACAGCAGTGAGATTACTTTTTTTATGTAACATTATAAAACATTTTGTAACAATGAAAAAAATGTAAAAGAATTATGAGAATGTTTAAAAAGTGTTACATATTTCTGAATATATGCAATGTCAAATAGTTCTTGAAAATGAAGACATTGGAAAGATACCTGGTCATCACTGTCAACAAATATTTATAAATGACTCTCAAAGTGTAGGACACTAAAAAAAAAGTGTAGGACACTAAATTGTTAAGAAATTTGAAAATATACTTTTGATTAGGTTCTTCCATTTCAGATAAATAAGTACAAATGCACACACACACACACACACACCTGGTCTCAAAAATTATACATACTGTTTTTATTATTGAAGCAATATCCATCAAAGTGATCAAAATAAAGTGACTGGGTCTTCTGGGAAGGAGGGAAGTGTCATAATTTCTAAGACACTTAACAAATTAATGTAAGAAATTGTAAATGATGCAACTAATGTAAGATACAGTAAATCCCAGACTCTCTGAAATGTAAATAAATAATAGAATTTTGATTTCAGAATTCCCCATGCAATAAATGGATGACACCTATATAAGAACACTGATTGTTTGAGATAACTGAATATAATATATCACTGTATATGTTATGAACAAATACACAAAGCAATGTTGCTTTGAGTTGGATATTACCCATAACTTACAAGTGAAGAAATAATGTTTCATAGAATTAATTAACTTGCTCTAGTCACATAGTTCATAAGTGACAGAATCAAAGTTTTCATCTCAGTTTTCTTATTTCAAAGTTCAGACTCTTTCTACTACTACCTTACATGCCAGAAATAAGTATCTATCGGCAAGGCATAGATGAAATTATTCTACAGAAAAAAAATACTTTATTAAAATACCAGCACATTGGGGGACAAAACAGAGAAAGAAGGAAAACAATATTATCTGAAAAAGTTAAACTACTATGCAAATAGGCAGCATAATTTTAAAATATGGAAATATATTAATAATTATTCCAATTTTGGAAAACATGTAACATACTGTAGGCAAACACTTTCTGAAGTTTGTAACCAGTCTATACTACATTTTTTAATGTAAGAATTATGCTCTTTAAATCATTGTATTTTGAAAAACAATTTTTTAAATTTTATTTTATTTATTTATTTTTATACAGCAGGTTCTTATTAGTTATCTATTTTATACATATTAGTGTATATATGTCAATCCCAATCTCCCTATTCATCCCACTATCACCCTCTCCCTTCCTCCCTTGTTGTCCATATGTTTGTTCTCTACATCTGTGTCTCTATTTCTGCCTTGCAAACCGATTCATCTGTACCATTTTTCTAGATTCCACATCTATGTGTTAATATATAATATTTGTTTTTCTCTTTCTGACTTACTTCACTCTGCATGACAGTCTTTAGGTCCATCCATGTCTTTACAAATGACCCAATTTCATTCCTTTTTAGATTGTATATATGTACCACATCTTCTTTATCCATTCATCTGTCGATGGGCATTTTTATAAATAGTATAGGCATGTATTTACATTATAAAGTAGGACTGGTATAAGTGACAGAGCTTGGTCAACACAAAGAAGAAATTTTTGGGCTTCCCTGGTGGCACAGTGGTTGAGAGTCCACTTGCCGATGCAGGGGATGTGGGTTCGTGCCCCGGTCCGGGAAGATCCCACATGCTGCGGAGCAGCTTGGCTTGTCCTGTGAGCCATGGCTGCTGAGCCTGCATGTCCAGAGCCTGTGCTCCACAACAGGAGAGGCCACAACAGTGAGAGGCCTGTGTACTGCAAAAAAAAAAACAAACAAACAAACAAAAGAAATTTTTAACAGAGATATACAAATAATTGAACTAGTTGCCTCAAAATTTATTAAGACACTCGTCATCAGAATTGCCAAAAAATAGGCTGGATAACAATGATAGACTCTAACAGTATACATGTATTCATCAACTAGTTGATAAAAGTAAATTAAATAAATAAGCTAAAGTAAAATGAGTGGGTGCTATAGAGTCTGCCAACATCAAGAAAATTTCAGGGTGTTAACTTACTTAAAAATTGTAAGCTCTTAATTATAAACTGAATATCAAATTGTATTATTATTAAAGTTCTGGTCACCGATTATAGTGCGCGGAGGTGGTTTCCCACACTAAGCAGTTCTCTGGCACCAGCTGTGTGTCTTACAATTCAACTAATTTCTGACTCAATCTATCCGGAGATAGCATCAGATTCCACAGGTTAAACACTGAAAAGTGTCAACAGGTATTATTTAAATTCTGTCAAACTAATTAAATTGAGCATGTTATGAATTTGAACTATGAAGAACCATGGCTGGTCATGTCCACAGAAGCTGTTTGTCTCTATTGTGACAAAATGCCTTTGACTGAAGGTAGCTGCCACAAATAATTAGGACACTAATTATGATTAAGTATGACAACCTTACAAATTAACATTCTTTTTGTATCATTGAGGAAATATCTTCAAAGAGCTAATATAACTTCAGTAATGTCATTGAGTAACTTGGTGCAAAAGATGTAGAGTCCAAGTCCCCTCTCTTGGGTATCTCTTTGTGAGATACACCAATTCAGTATTTCAAGTATTTATAATAACTGGATTGGTTAATTAATAGTTAGATTCTCTTCTAAACAAATGTTTTGTTAAAAATAACTATAAGTATAAATAGCAAGTATATATATATATATATATATATATATATATATACTCTTGAATAATTTTTAAGATGAACAAACATAGTATAATATCACTTGCTAGATTTTATCTGTTTCATTGTCTACCTTTTGGTCCCTTACCCATTTCATTCAATTGAGTGGTGGGGTAACCAGACACTTCAAGTTTCATTTCCTCACTCCTTTTTTTTTTTTTTAGATGTTGGGGGTAGGAGTTTATTAATTAATTAATTAATTTTTGCTGTGTTGGGTCTTCGTTTCTGTGCGAGGGCTCTCTAGTTGTGGCAAATGGAGGCCACTCTTCATCGCGGTGCGCGGGCCTCGCCTCTCACTATTGTGGCCTCTCTCGTTGCAGAGCACAGGCTCCAGATGCACAGGCTCAGAAGTTGTGGCTCATGGGCCTAGTTGCTCCACAGGCCAGGGTTCGAACCCGTGTCCCCTGCATTAGCAGGCATATTCTCAACCACTGTGCCACCAGGGAAGCCCTCCTCAACTCTTTTTAATACTGTGCATAAAAGTATACCAGTTCCAAATAAATAAACATGATCTTAATTTTATTTAGTAATTAAAACAATAACTGTTGGGGGCACAATTATAATCATCTTATTCAAATGAAACAGTATTAATGACAAATGACTAGGTAGCATGGTTTACGTGAACCAAGATTTTCATTAGGTTGAGTAGAATACTATATTGTTTACTCTAGGTATGTAGTTAGTAAAACACTTAATCCCTTAATATCTTAGCTCTTTTCACCAAGAAGTTTAATAATAATGTGGTTAAAATATAAATTACCAGAAAACTTTTACAACCAGTGTTTCCTGTCTTTTTTTTCTTTAATAACTAACATTGTTTAATCTTCTCTTTGAAAAGTAGACAAAAAGATACTATGGGTTTGTTTAAATTACATGCTGTTTGTAGGCTTGATTTAAAAAATAGCAAAATTAGTAACACTTTCTCTAGCTGCAGTACTCGACAGTAAATTGTTTCTCAAAACTGTATTCTCAAGAGAACTTCCAAAATATGCTGTGACTCTTGTTAAAATGCAGATTCACGGACTCAATGACATGTCACCTGATTTAGAATCGCTAAGGTTGTCTTTTTAGCAAGGTCCTGTGGTGTTTCTTAAGCATCTTTAGATGAAAGAACCTCTGGCATTCTGACCTTTAATGAGCTTGAGTCTTCACAAAATAATGTTCTGTTCAGCTTAGCCTTAATACTGAGAACAATATATAATATTCTCCTTCAGAATTTTCCTATTTGCTGAAAGCACATGCTCAAAAATTCTGACTGATGAACTTAAAATGCCTGTGACTATATGGAAATAATTTCAAGTACAAAATTTTCAGAAGTATACAGATTCAAATTTATCTTAAGCTATATCTATAAACACCAGCTGCTCTAGTATTTTTTTTTTTTTTTTTTTTTTTTTTGCGGTATGTGGGCCTCTCACTGTTGTGGCCTCTCCCGTTGCGGAGCACAGGCTCCGGACGCGCAGGCTCAGCGGCCATGGCTCACGGGCCCAGCCGCTCCGCGGCATGTGGGATCTTCCCAGACCGGGGCACGAACCCGTGTCCCCTGCATCGGTAGGCGGACTCTCAACCACTGCGCCACCAGGGAAGCCCTGCTCTAGTATTTTTGACTGAACAACTATTTTCTAATTTAGACTTTGTCTTCTACCACCAAAGGCCAAGTGTAGTAAAACTTATTGATTTCATTATATCTCTGACATTCATTCATTTATATTAGTATTTTTTACAAACTGTACATAACATTTTTATGTGCCAGGTACAGTTTAATGAACTATCCAAATATTAAATCATGTAATTATTATTACAATCCTAAGAGTTAGGTGCTACTATGATCTCCTCTCCAAGTGAGGAAACTGAGGCACAGAGAGACTATATAATTTACTTAAGACCTAGCAAGTAGCTTAAGGTGATAAAATCAGAATTCAAACTTAGGCAGTCTGGCTCAGTTTCTATACTCTTAACTCATGCTCTGCTGCCTCTGACACAAGATTGATACATTTCTTTGAGGTCAAAAGTTGGAAGCTTTGATTTTATTGGGCTTTTTGCCTAACTCTTTCTATAGTAAGTGAGAAAGAAGCTAATTTTTTAAAAAGTCTGTTTGAACAAGTCTTATTAGAAATAAATCCTTTTAGGCAAGCTTCTCTGCAATAATGTCTTATTTTATTTTGCAGGATTTGCAATTCAAAATTATTTCACCAAAACCTGATATTCCAAATTAGTACAATGAAGCCTGACTTTTATTTTCCTCTTGTAAAATCAGTCACTAAACAAAAAGAAATTGCCTGGGGTTCTGTTGTGTGTTTGACTTCACTCTTTCTATTACAAAAGCTCTTCATCACCATGGAATTGAATGTTAAGAAAAAAAATTAATATGGTTTATAGCAGTAATCCTCTTAAATGCTTGAGACTTTGCCAGCTTTCAACTAACAAGCCTGGTTATTAACGGCTGCGGTCCTACAACACTCAGGGATTATTGTCTAGGTCTGCTGACGAGGCATGGCTAGTGACCAGTTTGTAAAATGCAATCTGTTATTTTACTTCACAACCTGATCAATGATTAAAACTGCTTGAAGTACAAAAACCTGCCTTCCCAACCAGCTGATGATTTTTGCAATACATAGAATTGAATGGCTCTTTTTATGTGTGATTAAAGGTTCTGATTATTACCTGTGTAAGTTATCTGGCAGCTTTTTTTTTTAGCTTTTGGTTTGATCAAGTAAACTTGAAAAGAACATCAAGATTAAAAAAAAATTAACATTACCTTTAACTAAAAAACTGACAGCTCTGTCAGAAGACTGTCTCCCCTCACCTGATTCTTAATATGGAATTCCTGACAAGTATACAGATTTGCCTTAATTATTTATTCATTTCATTGAAACCGTCTTCATCTGCTTTAAATTTCTAATAAGTCTATTTAAATAAAGAGAATCCTTTTTGAATGTTGATTTTATACTTTAAAAATCATGAAGGTGCCTGTATTATACAGAAGTGGTATGAAGCAATTGTAATGGTTGTATCAGTAAATGGCCGAAATAAAAATGCTAATTGCATTAGGTAATGACGTGATAGTATTTCAAACCAACTTAGTGTAAAATAGTTACAGATATCAATGGATTGCACAACAATAAGAAAGCACTATTGTTGCTAGAAAATATGGAAGATACAATCTGTAAAGAAGAAAGAAAGGAAAAAATTCCATATTTCCTTACCTTCATAAATTGAACAAGTTAGGTCAAATAGGACACATTCCTGTGACACAGTAAATAGGGCAATTGCCCTGTTCCCTGTGCCTAAGGCCTGGCATCAGGTTTTGACATGATTTTATTTGTTTTGTTTGGTTTGGTTGGGTTGATTTTACTGGCTCATTAAAAACCCAATAGCTCTGATCTAAAGAACTGCCCATGTTTTTTCCTATGGAAGTCTAGAACATGTCTTTGCAAATTTGCTTCTCATAATTATCCAGATTTATTATTAATTTGCCTACTGTTCCCCACCCCTGGTAAAAGTCACTCTTTCCACTAAAGTACGTATATTAAAAGTCTGAAGTCCTTGGATTTAAACACAGGGCAATAATCTGAAAGGCAAGTGAGGAAGACTCTAGGGATGGCGGACTTTTTACTTTTTATTTCCAATTTAGTTCTAGGGATTTTTTTTTCCTGTCTTTTATTTTTTTTATTTTTTGCGGTACACGGGACTCTCACTGTTGTGACCTCTCCTGTTGTGGAGCACAGGCTCCAGACATGCAGGCTCAGTGGCCATGGCTCACGGGCCCAGCCACTCCACGGCATGTGGGATCTTCCCGGACCGGGGCTCGAACTCGTGTCCCCTGCATCGGCAGGCAGACCCTCAACCACTGCACCACCAGGGAAGCCCTTTTCCTGTATTTTAAATGACAAGGGGACAAAGGCAGGTAGTAAGCTTTTCCCCTCCCACATATAGACAGAGACAGATACAAGTGTAAACACCATAGACTAGTCTTACTGATGGGGGAATAAAAGTCAAGGCAAAATGTTAGCAGAGAAAGAAGCTAGGAGCTCTGTAGTTACTCCTACCTGAATTTTTTGCTCACTAAACTTGGTGAAAATACTAGGGTCCTATACCTGACAAGCCTCAAAGTACTATTTTAATAAGAAAGGTTATAGGGAAATTTTTTTACCTTATATGCTTGAAAATTCTACCATCTATTTAATTGTTTAGATTTCTGGAAATGGAAATGGAAATTTGAAATAATTTTCCTTCTGAATTTTAAGGCATATTTGTTCAAAATTTCTTAGATGCTATTGAATAATCCAACACCATTCTAGATACTTTATAAAATAAATAAAAAGTAAAATAAAAAAGTTTTTGTCCCTCTCTGGAAGCTTTTATAAACTCATCACTGAACATATATTTTGACATTTCAAGATATGTTTTGCTGTGTTTTGTGCCCTAGTCATTTTGATGGGAACTCACTAAACCTTTGCATTCTGCAAATGCAGAAACATTTTGTAAGAATTAATTCTCAAGAGACTAGATGATACTCTCAAGAAGTACTAATTTTTGTCCCTACTTCAATTTATTTCACCCAACTTAGTGATTAAATTGTAATCATACAGTAGGAAATGCTAACTACTGATCCAGGGAAACAAGCTTAAGTTTTTGATCTATTTTAATTTGAAAATCTCCCTAAGAAAGCTTTTATCAATAATTTATATGTCAGTGTGAGAAAGTTTCATATATGTCTTTTAAAGTTATTTTGTGTAAGGAGATGATAACAATATGAAACTAAATTGGAGTGAGATGTTTCTACAAAAAGACAAAAAAGTTAAACAAATATTTTTAAAGGTAGCCTACAGGGAGTACAGAGTTGTGAAGAAGTAAGATGTTTCATCTTTTACTATTTGGCCTAAGGTAAACATTTGCCTTCTCAAAATCTTCATTATATTTCTGAATTGGTAAATGTAGTGTAATTTGCTATAGGTATAACTATTGGCCAAAACTGATATTTTATAAAATTACTTATGATTCAGATAAGCTCTTTATTTCTTTTATTCAAAAGACGTCTAATTCTGTATGTAAAGTTTCAAGGGTTTGGGCTAATAGTATATACCTAATTGTATTCAAATATTATTTACCTATTAAGAAAACATACATACTTAGATCTTTGTAATGATGAGTTAAAAGGGAAGGAGTCGGATCTGAATCTCCAATCCTTACTTGCCAAATACTCTGATATTTTTCAAGTTTAATTAATTGTACATAGCTTCTTCTTCTCCATCAGATAAAATAATAACATGTATAAAGATGAAACAACCAGTACAAGAATGTATTCGTGCATTAGTCATATGAAAAACTTGAGAAGTATAGAATAGCAGTGACTTAGAATATAGAAAATAATTTTTTTCATTTTCTATAATTAATCATATATATAGATATATTGCCATACAAAATCATATGCATCTCCCAAATTATAACAATATAATAATATGTTGGACTCTTTTTGTATCTTACTCCTGAAATGCTCCAGGGATTTTCACATAGATTATCTCATTTGTTTACCCAACATTCCTGTGAGGTGGAAGCAGTTATCATACTGTGACATCTTTTTCAGAAGTAGTATATTTTGAAGTTTCACTTTCAGCTACAGTATGGCTCATTCAATGACAGAAGGTAACTTTAGGGGAAATTGTAGATATACCACTGTGGGTACCAACTGTGTAAAAGTATTCTCCACAACATATTCATCAGCATTGTCTACTATGTAACTTGGTTACAGAGCTCTTTTTAAAGTTTCTCAGAACAAAATTATATAAGAATTCCTTCTAAGCATGCCCAAATTTGAACAAATAGATAGTAAAAATAACAAAATTGGTAATGAGAATGATAGAAGTGGTAAAAAAGTAAAGCAAATTCAATATAGTTCCTGATATTCAGAAGGATTTCTATAAAATGCATGGGTTTCAACATGCCACACTGAAGAATGGGGTCTTTGTTCTTTGTTTTCCAGATGGAAGAGAAAAGAAAACTGAAGTCTTTGCAAGATCCTTCAGTGAGACACTTCTGACAAGTGATCAAATCATTGAACAATTCTTCCTGAAAAATAATGTTCAGATGTAGTCTAAGTATTCGCCCTGTGACAGCATGAACAGCCTTCCCTCTGTGTTGACATTCATTCTAATAATAGACACCGTAGACAGAATACCTGACACCTCCACCAAACCAAAAAAGACTATGACTTCATGTCTCTCATATAAAATCCTTATTAATGGAAATATTCTCATTGATTAAAAATGGATTTGAAACTGCTTTTTTACTTTTGATTATGTTACCAAAACATAAGGAATGTGGTAGAAACACAATGTAACTTAAGAAATACTGGTATTGTTCAAAAAAATGTAAATGTTACCTAGTAAGATGATGGCATCCTCTTTTATATCATGACAGTGATATATTCTTAGAAATAAATACATAAATAGCTTTTCAGTGTTTCTTAAATAAAGGTACTTTAAAAAGCCATTAATTTATTAATAAAGTTTTAGGACACAATAAAATAGAAAGAATGACAGAAAGGATTTTCATGCACCCATCACTTATTGCTAATCTAGATTCCACAAAACTAACCATCTGTCAAGGCATGCAGAATGTTTTAAAGAAAATTCCTGCTTTATCAGTAAATATTTAATGTGTATCAAACATCTCAAAACTATATGCTCTGCAAAAGTGCTAAATAGTATGCAAATAATGCTGAAAGAGTCTATGACCAAACTGAAACGTAATGGCTTGACATGAATCTCATCAAGGCAGAGACTGTGTTTTACTCTACCCACCATAAGCTATACATAAGGGAGCAAAGGTCCTCAAACACTATCATTAATGTCACTGGATAAAGCTCCATGGCTGGATTTTTCTGCTCAACATCATCATATTTAAGGAAAACTTTTTAAGAGGAGAAAAAAACAAAACAAAACACTATTTGAAAAAAACTTAAAATAGAATAGCCCTTGTCAGCAAAGATTGTGGAAGCAACAAAAATACATATGAAACTTCCTTCCCAGATAGGAAACCTAAAATATTTGTATCCTTTCACTTTCAAATATAATATAATACATCCATAAATTGAATCCCTTTCCTCTTCTGAGCTCTGGTTCATCTTTTCAAGTCAAGCACCTCATAATCTTCGAGTAGAATTTTGTTGAATCATTGCAATATTTTGTTTGACTCTAGTGCCATTAATATTGTTTGATGATAATTTCTGTGCTTATTTTAACACATATGCTTTTCTACTAATCCAGACCAGTCGGGAGAGAACTTCAATAAAAATTATAAGGTAAAATGAAAAGTTCACAAGTTAAAATTATAGGACAGGAGATGGAGTGATTACATCTGCTTAAAAAATATTTTATGTGTATCTCTAAAAGATATAGAATCATTTCTTAAAACATAAACTCAATATGATCAAACTTTTCAAAATTAACAAAGATTTCTGTAAAATCATCAGTGACTGAGTTCCTTTCCCATATATCCCTAATCTGACTTTTTTTAAATTGCTTGTTCTTATATATGTATATGTATAACTGATTCACTTTGCTGTACACCTGAAACGAACACAACATTGTAAATCAACTATACTCTAATAAAAATTTTCTAAAAAGAATACAATAAATCAGTTGACACCCTTATGTCTCTTTTAATATGTACATTTACCCCCTCCTTCCACTTTCTTTTCCTTGCAACTTATTTTTTAAAGTAGCCTGTTCATTGACATGTCATCAATTTTGCTCATTGCACAAATCTGGAATCATTTTCAATTTCCCACTATTCCTATTATTTTCTCTAAATTGATAGTAACCTAATTAGATATCTGACTTTTTTTCATCAGATTCAAATTTAATTTTTTGGACAAAAAATATTTATTTATTTTTCTTATTGTAAGACTCCAAATCTTCATAATGAAGTCTCAAGGAAAGAATATGGACTTTGGGACTGGGTTTCAGTTCTACCACTTACTAGCTTTAGTGTCTGAACCTTGGCAATTATACACACTGTCTGTGACTCAGTTTCCACAAATAGCCTTCCAGTGTCTTCCTTCACTGTATCGCACTTTTCCCTTGTAACTCTTCTGCTGGAGTGGGAGGGATAATTCAGTTTCAAAACTATTGGCATGGGGCTTCCCTGGTAGCACAGTGGTTGAGAGTCTGCCTGCCAATGCAGGGGACACGGGTTCGAGCCCTGGTCTGGGGAGATCCCACATGCCGCGGAGCAGCTGGGCCCGTGAGCCACAGCTGCTGAGCCTGCGCGTCTGGAGCCTGTGCTCCACAACAAGAGAGGCCGCGATAGTGAGAGGCCCGTGAACCACGATGAAGAGTGGCCCCCGCTTGCTGCAACTAGAGAAAGTCCTCGCATAGAAACGAAGACTCAACACAGTCAAAAAAAAAAAAGTCAAAAAAAATATTGGCAGGAAAGTTTTCATAAAACCTTTGGCTATAGGATAATTGAGTTATGATACAGAGGTAGGGGATCTTGTCAAAACATAGTTTTTTTTTTTTTCTGAGTAGCTAAAAGTACATTCGTAGATAAGAGTTACTAGGTACTTTATTCATTTTCTTTAATATTTTACAGAAAGGATAGACAATGGATAGAAAAAACATTGATAAAAGAAGATTTACCGAAGATTTGGCCAAGTCAAAAGGCAATCTTGAAACCTTTGTCTAATTAGTTATGTGATTGAATTAAATGTTTTTAATCTGGTAGCCGTTGCAAAGATGGTCTTCACAAAGAGTCTGATGCCAGAGAATTTCAACTTTAGACATCCAAGCTCTTTGGGACAAAGTAAGAAAATCTAAGATTAATCTATTTGGAATTATAGATAATCACAAGTGACTAAGAGAGTTGATTATTTTTCTTGTAATTTTTGCATATTTATTATTATTATACATATCTGATATAGAGAATGTTGGTTAAGACTTACTGATATTTTTAATGAAGGATTTGCAATTTTAAACAGAGTGTAAATTCTATTACAATAATATTTTAAAAGGAAAGAGGCTTTGTATCTTCTTTTTAAATACATCTATCCTATGTCCTGGCTATGCAATCCATCATGCTGTAATTCTGAGGGTGGTACATGATTTCCAAAAGACTTCTGAAAGAGAGCCCTAGTTAACCCTATTTCAGTAAAATAACTGTCACCAAAAATATACCACATGATTAAGGTTTACTGAGTACAGAAAAAGCCAGATGGAATAAGAAAAGTCCTGAAAATCTTATCATTTCAAAACTACTGAAGGAATTGGGGATGTTTAAACCAAAGACTAAAGCTTGGCCTGGACCAAATTCTTAGTTCACAAAATAAGCTGTCTTCCTAAGTTTGAGGACGTGGATTCTGAATAATAAAGTGCAATTACATCTGTATTAACTAAAAGAGAAAACTGAGCAAATAAGAAAAGGTTAAAAAGCAGGCATTTTGCTCTATATATGAAAGAATTTACAATCATTTGATTTGACGCAAAACAAAATGTATTCTTTTCAGGTGTCATTTAACTAACTGTAGCTAATTTTTCACACAAATGGCAATATTATAGAGATGACGGTGGATCAAACATTGAGGTTGTTTATCTATCAATTTCTCTATGAATTTGAGAGTCTACATACTTCTGAGTAATCACTGATAACAGCTTACTTGGAAAAGTATCTCTAAAAATGAATTTAGCAAAAAATAATCCACCAAGTGACAAAAGTACATGTATTTGGATAGTTTAATACAAGTATGGAGTAGACTGAATAATTTAGTGAAACAATATATAAGACTAAAACTAGCCATTTTACTTTCTATTTTGATTTTAAAAGATACAATCACTAACCTTTCTTACTGTGTTCTGTTAGAAAATCTACTGGTATGTTGTTAAAGCAACTGGAGAGAAATGTTGGCATGCCATCAGTTAACATATGTGAGGAGGAATCCTGGCCGTAATGTTAAGGACAGAAATTATCAATTTGGAGAAATAGTTTTGTACACCACAGGGTACATTTTGTTCGCTGTTTATTTATGCTATAGCTCTAAGTCAAATGCCTAACAATTACTTGTAATGGCAACTAAAACTAACTGTTCATTTCTGTGAGAGTGTAGATTAGAATGGCCTAGAGTTTTTCATAATACATGCCTAAAAATTCAATACATAAGGTACATAATCAATTACAGCTTTAAAATAATAATCGCAAAAACAACACAGTAATCAAACACATATTCATCTAAGTATGTCCTTTCAGAGAATTTCCTGACTTTCTGTGGATAAGGAGAGATGGGATTCTCACTCGTAGTATTATTTTTTTGCAGTAATGTCAGGAATGAGAATCCAAGTGTTTGTTCGGTTTTTCTTCATTATTTCCGAATAAAGAAAATTGCAGATTTTGAAAAAAGAAAAGATTTCAATGAATCTAGTATGTATTGATACAAGTCTTTCAAATTTCACAGAGACAATATTTCATTATTTTAATCATAATTTAAATCAACTCTAGCAAAGGGTTGAATCTCTTTGGATGGCACCCTAAAAATGATCATTAATAACCTCTAAAATTGTAATTTATATAGTCTCTTCTCTACTGAAACTCTGTATTCTAAAATGTTAAAATAAACAGTATTCAAGATGTTTAAAAAGATTATAAATTAAAACTTTATTTTGCAGAATTAAAAAATCACAATATATTTTTATGCTAGATAACAAGGGAAGGAAGAAGGAATGGATATTACTTGAAATGCTGAATACACATCAAAAAAACTATGTATTATAATTCAGTTACTGTTCACAAAATTGGGTGTAAAATGTATAATTAAGCCCCCTTATAGATAGAAGGTTAGAGATGATAAGAAACAAATGACTAAAGTACATATAGAGGTTAATGTAGAAGGTACGTTTTCAAACTGTATCTAACTCTGTAGTCCATTTTCCTTCTACTATTCAATATATTAGTATTGGATCTAGTATTTCTACTAGAGCTGAAGATGGAAGATCAGGTTTGAAGGAGTATGCATTTCTGTCATGTAATTCTGTGCTGAAAAGACCTAACCAAAGTCAGTCATTTGTGAAAATCAAACCCAGTAAAAAGAAACCATATGTAAATCATCATCATCATCATCATCAATATTAAACCTCTATCAGAGTAAGTAATAAATTTATCACAATTTTTGTCTACATGTGTAGTATGTTATTCTCAAGGAAATATGCCTTCGAAGACATTGAAAGCTGGTTATTAAAAATATATATCTTTAACCATTATGCTTTAACTTAGTTCACTAGAGAAATGACCTATGTTTTTAAATGGTCAGTTAAACATTTAAGATTAAAAAGTCAGAGAAAAGAAAAGTCCATAGTGTGGACCTTATGTGTTAGGCTACCATATAAACAAACAAGCATATTTTAGAATGAGAATATGAGTAGACATATGTAATAAGCCTACTCAAATATCTTGAACACAGTTAAAAATATTTATATACCATGTCTTGTGAAGCCAAAGTACAATTCTATTATTTTTCTTTCTGGGAGATGACTTAATTGTAAATAATATAGTTAATACCATGCATTCATCATATTCTCTACTAATTTTTTTTTCCCTTTCCAGGATCTGTGAAATAGTTTCAAGTAGGAAAATCAACAGCAGTTAACATGATTAAAACTGCATTCTTAATAAGAATTTTATTCTAACTTGTATTAATGTTTATTTTAAAATGTTCCTGTATTGCAGAACCATCTGTTTCTTGCCTGTTATGGTACCTAGGTTCTGTAATCATAGTACTCAAGGGAGGTCATCATTTTTCTTCATGATAAAATAGGCATTCTATATTTCATTAAAAAGAAATAGTTTGATTCAAATTCTAAAGTAACTGGGAATAAATTGTTGATAAAATTAAAAACTGATACTTCTTGAGGTTAATTTTTTTTCTTAATATCTGCATTCATAGTGAGTTCCAAATGAGTGACTAGGTTATAAATTTCCTTGTCTTGACAAGGAAAAAGATCTCAAGTCAGTCAATGAGTCCCATTTTTGAACTTCTCAAATTCTCCCTAAAACAGCAGCAATATTCTTTTGAATATATGACTTTCAAATCACCTTTTGAGCATATTGAAATCAATTAAACAATAAGTGTATTCTCATTTACAAAAGAAATCAATCAGCTGTCATTTTTGATTGATTATTCTTAGTTGGAGTGGTGTTTAATCCATGAATTTATTACACATTTTTCAACTACTATAAAATAGCATATGAATTGGAAATGATGTCACCTGGTAAATGGACAAAAAATCCAGTTCTCTCCCAACCTTTTGTTTTTGAAGTCTTCCTTGAAGCACATGATCATCTGTTATTGAAGAAAGTAGATTTTTTTTATTAAGCATAAGATTGTGGTGCCTGCTATGCCATCAAGAACATAAATGTTAGCAAAAATTGAGGCTAAAATATGTGCCCAGAGCAAACTAATCTACCTATATTGTATTAGTATGATCCACATGATTCTTTCAAAAGACACTATTTGCTATTTATCACTATAAAATATGCTGCATGGCCCTAAGTAAGTTCTGTGGATAAGGTCACCTAACTTGTACCCCAGTAACACTATAGGTCACTGACCACTCTCATTTCTTAAAATACAGATCAGAAAAATACTTTCCACATCAATGTTCTGAGATTATAGAATTGCAACCACCCTTAATTAATTGGCATGGTGTGTTCAGCCTGCCCAGATTGAAGAGTTTATCACTGAAATGTTTACTAAATTACTAAAGTATGGTTATGGTAAAATACAGATGACATTCAGTTAGTGTTATTGTTTTTAAATTTTTTACTGAAAATACAGGCACTCATTGCCTGTAGCCAGCTTATTGCTCTCTCTTGCTCTACCCTTGGTATGCTACTGCTTACCATGAATATCTTTTATCAGTTTCCAAAACATAAAATCTTACTCTCTCCTTAAAAAAAAAATGTGGTAACTACATCATTTCCATTAAAAACACAGCTAAGGAGGAAATTTACTTTGTCCATTGGCAACCTCCTTCTCTACCACTTTATTATATTTTCAAAGACAATGCTTCTCTACCCTGAATTTAGCATTGCAGTTTGTCTCTGGGAGGAAAAACAAAAGCAAGAATTGCATGAGAGTAGAAGGATAAGAATGAAAAAAAAAAGGAACTTTTATTGAAGTTATGAGTGTTCTTTTCTAAAGGAAAGTAACATTTTATTAAATACATTTTATTCAGTTTATAGAGAGCATGGGTTGTTGAAACTGGCAAGGAAATGGCGTATGGTCATTGTATCCATTTCTGTGTTCATGGAAATCTGGAAATGGAGTTGTATTAACCTAAAATTAAAGTTGTAATTAAGCAAAAAGATGGTTAAGATGAGAGAAAGAGGCAGCATTTATTTAGACTCTTATTTGTGCCATGGTTTGATGTCAGCATGTCACATACATTATTTCACATAATGTTCTCAGTTACTCTCCAAATTATTCATCTTATTTCCATTTTATAGGTCGGTAAACTAGAGATCAGAACATTTAAATAACTTGCAAAAATTTCCATAGTTAGTAAGTAGCACACAGGATTTGTATCAAGATCAGTCTGACAAAATATCTTTCAATTACACCGAAAATGCAAAGATTAGATGAAATACACATATGAGAGTTTAGACTGAGCTCCTAAAAAGGTCCTTATGGGAAAACTCAGTCAATACCAAAAAATCGTAATTCTTACTATATATTCATTATATTTTAATTTATAGTGGTATAATTACAGCCTCTGATTAAGTAAGGTAGGAAAAATCGTTAACTCAGGAATTATTTCACAACTCATCTCTATTAATTCTTATCACCAAAGAACCAAATTATTCATCCATTTTGTATGTGTGTGTGTGTGTGTGTGTGTGTGATTAACGTTGAACAACTGGAGAGAAAATCTTTCAAAACTCTTTACAAATTGGTAATACAAAGTCAGAATTAAGCCCACTTATTTTTTGTTATAAAGCAGTTAAACCATAGGATTCTGCATATTTTATTACAAGTTTCATACTTTTGTGTTTACACATTTTACATGCCTGTTCCCTCAATATCTTACACTCTTGGAGGAGAACAGCCAAGATTAAATGGATGACAGTGTCTGACATATACAGGGTATGTTCAAAAAATGTTTGCAGAGTAAATGAAATAGTCACAACAGATAACAATATAACATAGCTTAGAGGACTGAACCTAAGATCTCATCCTTTAGTAATGATTCATGAGAATTATTTCAATATTCCAATATTAAAAATACAGCTGGCAATAGAAATTCATAGATATTCAGTCATTTAACTTTAGTTTTCTTCGTTGTGATTTGCAATAAAACATATACTTCTCTGAAATACTGTAACAGGATAAAGAAAATCATCAAATCATTGTATATCAAAATACTCTAAGTTGCACTAATAAAATCATGTACTTACCAAAACAATATACTAGTTAAGTACCTAATAACCTCTCATGAAATCAACGAGAGAAAACGAATATGTTTACATTCTCCTATGGTAGAAGTTGTTTTGTAATTCCTTCAAGGAAATGCTTCCTCCAAGCAATATACATATTATGGAAGAGATAGAAAACAAGCAATATTCATAGAACATATGGTAAATTTAAGAACATGTTGCTCTAATCTCATTATCCAAATACCTGTTATTTTGTGTAATGCTAGTCTTTTTAAAAAATTTTTTCACTCAAACTTTCAAAAGGTTATTGGAAAGTTATTGACCAAGGTATTCTATAAATTCTATCCCATTTAAAATATGAAAAATGTATTCACCTAAAATCTAACATCTAAAAGAGGACAAATAGCCCTTTGTTTAAATATTTTTTGTCATAATCAGAACTTAGAAAGTCACACAGAAATAGTTAAATGTAGTTTGATCCAACTGTATCTGCTTGCATGGAAAAACATTTGATTACAATGAACTAGACAACTAAGTTTTTTATCATGTTCTCAAACTGTAATAAAATGCTATACTGTAAATCCAAAATGACCTGCAAAACTCAGGGGGAAAGTGAATATGATCTCTTCCCAGTTATTCTAGCAGAGACAGTGTAATTTTTGAACTTCCTGACAGCTCTATTGCTTTCTCTACCAAGAGCTGGCAATGTTACCGGTGCCTTTATCAAGAAATGTTCTTTCACATAACACTGCAAAGTCAAGATTTCACCTATCATATGTTTATGACAGGGTAGCTTGACAAAGACACAGAACAAAGCAAATTAAGCTGAAAATGGACATGAATTAAAGGTTCATAGTAGCAAATTAGCATTCTCTTCATGTTTTTTTCATGTCTAAAACAGTGCTATTTTTAAAATCCTTTCTGATGAAAACATTTTCATTTTTAAACGGAAACATATTTATGATGCATATGTAAAGACATGGAGAAAATTGAAATTTAGTCTTCATGGAAGTAGCCTGAGCCACTCCATCATGTCTAATGCTTTAAAAATTAACAAATAGTGATTGGTCGAATAAGAGGAAGTCAATGAGCAGAATGCTCCTGCTTGTTCATTTTTCGTCTTTTGACAATTTAAAACATATGGCTGAAAATAACAGGAAATTAATTTCTTCCCTTCAAGAGCCAGGAAAATAATGACATTTCTAGAGCTTTAAATGGACACTCAAAAAGTCTAGAAAAAATAGTTTTTATTATAATTGCAAATATTATTATCCTATTAAACGTTGGACTGATTATCTTCACAAGTTTGCATGTGATATTATGCATCAGGACAAGGTATACGAAAATAAATGGAAAAAAGTTTGATTCAGCTTTATGTCATGTGTTTTGTTTGGAGAGTGTATGATACAGAACAATTAACTTAAAAGGATCAAGTCCATGAGGAAAAGAAGACTATCAGAGGAGAATGCTAGGAAGGAAATGTTTTGCAGATGTACTGCATTTAAATTAATAAAATCTCATTAGGTTTTATGTTTGCCAATAACGGCTGGAAAAGTTACCATACATTGTAGGAACAATTACCCAAATCTTCACTGTCTCATTAGGTTTGTCATACTGTTTTCATTATAATACATTAGAACTTGCAAGTGAGCCTTCAGTAATGACATATTGTTCCAATTCTCCTTTCAGCAGGCTCTACGATATTTCAGTATTTGTGCTATAAGCCAGCAGGTGTCTTCACTTTGCTTTCTCTGAATCAGTTTTATACACAGACCTCCAGACACAGAATGGAACGTAAAAGGCTTTCAACAAGCACATAAAACTGAGTCAGATTAGAGTGAAGCAATACACACAATTTTTATGATTTTATGTTAATTCAAAACACTAAAAATGTGCACCTTTAGAGTATATGTCTGCTCTGGTAAGACCTGTTAGTGAAAGCTGTATTAATGTAGATAAACCATGCAGTATATAAAGTTTAAAGATTTGCATAACAAATGGAAGACATAGAGCTGATTTGAATATCTAAAGCATTATAAACTTCAATAAGAACAACCAACACTGTTTGAGCTTTCAAGGCACTTGCATTCAAATGAGAAAGATTTAAAAAGGATACGATTTTTAAAATGCTTTGAAGCTTCCTACTAAAGGTCTTAGGCAGCTCAAGGTTAAAATAAATATTGGATTTAAGGTGGGTGAAAAAAGATTTAGAAGCAATTTAAAGTAGAAATCACTTAGCAGTGAAGCAGAATGAATGTTTATAGTTAGTGTAATTGTCACCTGACCTTCAAAAAACAAAGAACCACTCTATACAAGACACAAGAATGAAAAAAAAAAAACTTCAGCAAAGAAAGACATCCAAATTTCTGCTTTACTTAATCCTTATGATTAAATTACAACTCTGAAAAAACTTTTCCTAAAAAAATAAATGTCCCCCCCAAAGGTAGCTGAATTTAAACATTTGAAACAATGAAGATCTAAGTACTTGCTGATGCGTTAAGCTATGACTGTAGTGAAATATTATTACATGAAGTGCCTTTTTAAAGTAGGTGAGTTCACAGATATCTCATCCCATTTGTGTCAAATAGGAGAACAAAAGGTATTGCTAAATATGTTACAATAGTCTCCATAGTCTGATGTACTGATTGGTGAGTCTTGGGCAGTTTTTTCATCTTATGATTGGGAGGAGGAAATAAAGACCAAAATAACCACCTCTTGCACCAAAAGTAATTTTAAAATTGTCTAAAACTCTGACAATAATAATGGAAGAATATTATTTTGCCAGATATGTATTCATAAACTCATTTATAAGCACTTATATGTTGAGCCATGCATAATTTACATACAACTACCATAGAAATAGATAAGTAAAAAGATATACTGTGCAGAAAGAAACAAAATACAGGCTTTCCCTCCAACAAAAGAGTCATGGTTTAACCAAAATCCTTTGATTACAAATTACTTTACATACAGATCTATAGAAAGGATGAAACAAGTCATTCACACACTGCTCATCTCCCACAGAAAGTCACTGGTAAATCTAACATTTGCCATATGAGTATTATTAGGACGTGTATAAATCAATTTACTTTATTTAAATTCTATTGCACCAGGACACCATTTCATTAATAACCTAACAAACATGTGAATTCTACAGAAAAGCATCTGCAAAAACTTTTAATTACTAGGCTGGGTATATTAATGAAACACTTTTATTGCTACTATCTATAGAAGAAAAAAGATTTTCTTCTAAGTATGTGTGCTTAATCTATTTTAAAAGACCAGTGTGTGCATCCATGTACTCATTGGTTATTATACATATTATTTGGAAATTAATTTATTTGCCAATCAGGTATGCTTGTTTTTGAAAGGACCCATCTAAAAGTGAGAGTTTTTGGATTAACCCCAAATCAAATAAGATTGGAAAATACCTTGGAAAAATCAAACACATATGAGTAAATGTACCAGATTGGAAGATATTTGTGAAGCCCTTTGACTTGGAGAACTTAATTTTAGTAAATTACAAATAATGAGAAAATTTAGGCCTTGAACACAGGCTTGTTACCTTTTAACCTGTCACTTCTTGTGCATATTTCATTCATAACTCATAACGATATTGATAGAACTGAATGCCTTCTTACTGATCGCTTTATCTGTAAACATGGATACTAAACATGAGTGACAAAGTTTCAGATGCTTTCTTAGGTCTTTTATCTGTATTAACCCTTTTATTTCAGCAAATTTAGGAAGAAGGAATGACCATTTTTGTCATTATTCCTATTTATGGATGAAAAACAAAGACACAAAGAGGCTCAGAAGCTTGAGCAAGGTCAGATTGTTTGTGATTGCTTGAAATGGGATGTGAAACAATATGACTTGGCTTTGGAGACCATATTTTTGACTATTGTATATACAATCTTCTCAAGAATGCATTCAAAGTCAATATGGATTATTGCATAAGAGGAGTTTTGAATCCTATTTCCAAACTCTCTGTATCTCTTTGCATGTGTCTCTGTCTCTGACTCAGTCTCTCTCTCTGCGCATGCACACCCACATGCATACATGCAAGTTACTGATACACATTCAGCAACAGCTTTTTCCTCTGCTTGTCACACAAATGGGACAATATGTTCATGAGCTATTACTTGCTTTTGGAAACATCTACCAACATCACAACCAAGTGAGATTTATCTCAGGTATGCAAGGCTGGCCCACCATTTAAAAAAATCAATTAATATAATCTCTCTCATCAATAAGCTAAAGAAGAAAAATCACATGATCATATAAATAGATGCAGGAAAAGCATTTGATAAAAATCAACACCCATTCATGATTAGAAACTCTCATTTATTTAAGAATAGATTATATAGCTAACATATTACTTGGTGATAAATGCAGAGCTTTCCCACAAAGATGAGGAGCAAGGCAAGGATGCTCCCTCTCACTAACACTTGAATATAATACTTGAATTTCTAGTGAATGGAATAAAAAAAGAAAAGAAAAGGCACGCAGATTAGGAAGGAAGACATAAAACTGTCCTTGTTCACAGATGACATGATCGCTTATACAGAAAATCTGAAAGAATCAACAACAAAAATACTTCTGGGACAAATTAGCAATTATAGCAAGGTTAAAAGATACAAGGTTAATATACAAAAGTCCATTGCATTCCTATATACTAACAATGAACAATTTGAATTTGAAATTAAAAATACAATATAATTTACATTAACACCTTCAAAAATAAAATAGTTATAAATCTAACAAACTATGTACAAGATCTCTATGAAGAAAACTACAATACGCTGATGAAGGAAACCAAAGAATGAAATAAATGGAGATAATGTTACATGTTCTTGATAGGAAGACTCAATATTATCAAGATGTTCGTTCTTCCCAAACTGATCTATTAATTCAAAGAAATTTCCTTCATAATTTCAGCAAATTATTTTGTGCATATCAGTGAACTGATTCTAAAGCTTATATAGAGAGACAAAAACCCAGAATAGCCAACACAATTATTGAAGGAGAAAAATAAATTTGGATGACTAATTCTACTGACCTTGAAGACTTCCTGTAAAGCTACAGTAATCAAGACAGTGTGGTATCGGTCAATAGATCAATGGAACAGAATAGAGAGCCCATAATTAGACCCACATAAATACAGTCAACTGATTTTTGACAAAGGAGCAAACCCAATATAATAGATATAAGATAGTCTTTTCAGATAGTGTTGTAACAATTGTACATCCAACGAAGAAAAGGAGGATCTAGAAATAGATGTGTACAAAATGAATCTAGACATAGACTCTTTCAAAAAATTAACTCAAAATACATTAAAAATCTAAATATAAAACACAAAACTCTAAAACTCCTAGAAGATAATGTCTGAGAAAATTCAGATGGCTTTGGGTTTGTTGATGCCTTTGTAAAGTACAACACCAAAGGCATGATCCATAAAAGAAATAAATATGCTGAACTTCATTAAAATTAAAAAGTTCTGCTCTGTGAAATACACTTTCAAGGGAATAAAAATATGCCAATTTTGGAGAAAATATTTGCAAAAGAACATCTAATAAAGGACTATTATACAAAATATACAAAGAACTCTTGAAACTCAATAATAAGAAAAAAAACTGATTAATAAATGGACAAAGGACCTTAATAGACACTTCACTAAAGCAGATGTACAGATGGAAAGATGTTCCACTTAATATGGCATTTGTGAAAAGCAAATTAAAAAAATGAGATACCACTATACCCTTAGTTGAATGGCCAAAATCTGGAACACCAACCACAGTAAATTTTGGAGAGGATGTGAAGTAACAGGAACACTCATTCATTGCTGGCGGGAGTGCAATATGGTACATCCACTTTGGAAGACAGTTTGACAGTTGCTTTCAAAACTAAACATACTCTTACCACAAGATCCAGCAATTGTGCTCCCAAAGGAGCTGAAAACTTATGTCCACACAAAAAAATGACACGTGGATATTTATAACAGTTTTATTCATAATTGCTAAAACTTGGAAGCAACCAAATTATAGGTGAATGGACAAATAAAATATGGTGCTCCCAGACAATAGAATATTATTGAACACTAAAATCAAATGAGCTATCAAGCCACAAAGACATTATGGAAACTTAAATAAATATTACTAACTGAAAGATGCCAGTATGAAAAGGCTACATGGTTTCAAATATATGACATTCTGGAAAAGGCAAAACTATGGAGATAATTTAAAAAATTAGTGGTTACAAGGGGTTGGCAGGTTTACACAATTGCCCACATAATCTAAGAACTGGATGATATTTTATATTTGATTATTGTTAACTTCTCTGTTTTGCTCCCTAAAGATTAAATGTGCCTAGTACTCTTAGTTTATCTACTTATAAACCATCTTTCCCTATAGCCATTATCTTGTAATAACTTTTAATGGAGTACAATCTGTAAAAATAGTGAATCACTGTTCTGTACACTTGAAAGTAATAAAATATTTTGAATCAACTCTACTTCAATTTAAAAAATCAAATAAACTGTCTGTCCCTAGATCCAGAAATTTCATGGACTTTGAAGATGACTTAAGTGATAATTTGTACTCAGATATACTTCTAGGTAAAGGCATACTCCACTTTAACTTCACTTCTTGAAAAAAATAACTTTATTTTCGTTTTATTTTTCTTTTGAAATCAAGAAACAAAATAAAATGTTGGTTCAAGCCAGTATTCAGCAAGCCTCTATGTTTGTTTGTTTGCTTGGGTGGTTTAAAGTGGTAAGGGGACAATGGAGATAATAGAATCAAACAACTTTCCACTTTATTGTGAAAACAACTCATTTCTCTTGTAGTTGGGTTCTTTGCATTTACTGAAGAGTGTCCTTGTTCATTTGCCTTTATAATGTTTCCCTTATCTCTCTTTTGGGTTTGTCAGAATCTCATTAAATTGTTTAGTTTTATATTGCATTTATAGTATAATAAATTACTCCTCAATATAAATTGACCAAAATTTAGAAACAAACATAAAATTCAAAGTAACAAAATTGTGATGAGAGGGAAAGCACCTATAATGTTTTTTTCTGCTTATTTAAAAATATACTACTCATTATAAAATTTTTTCAACTTTTAAAGTAATCTACTTTAGTTCTGTCAATTTCTTTGACATGGATGTTTATCTGCTTTTCTTGATTGCAGCTGAGCTCTTAGGGGAAAAACTAGTTTTCTCCAGGGATTTCAACTACTTTATTTTAATTAGGTTTTTTTTTTTAATGGACTTCTGCTTTTGGAATTAACAATGTAAGTGCTTTAAAAAAGTAAGATATAAATTCCATCATCTCTCAATTACTCACAGGCATAGAGAGAAGTTGTATAGATATTCCAGTAAAGGAGAAGATTCAACAATAATTACTTCTGACTTTAAAATAGACTATGTTATATTGTTCCCAGGCAGAAAGACCTTTTAAAATTTATTTTATTAAAGTATAGTTGATTTAAAAATGTTGTGTTAATTTCTACTATACATAGCAAAGTGATTCAGTTGTACCTCTATCTATCTATCTATATTCTTTAAAATTTTCTTTTTAATTATACTTTTATTTCAGTTGCATGTAAAATTGGTTTGCATTTGTTGAATATACAACAGGTTAAGTGTGGGCAGAAACCTGTTCTACATATGGTGAAATGTGTAAGGGTGTATATTATAGCTAGAATTTCATGTGTAGGCTCCTCCAGACAGGTAACCATTAGTGATAAGAATAAGAAAATGATAGCCATATTTAATTGAGGAGTCACTGTTTTTAAGTCTTAAAATTTTAGGTCTTGTAGGGCTGTAAGTGATAAATGTTGAATTTTTTCAAGAACAATTTTATTCATTAAGCTAAATAATTTCATTTTCTCATAAAAATAATTTAACTTCTTTTTCAAGAGAGATGAATCTTAGCACTTAATGAATTTCTCCATTATTTTTTGTCTGCTGCATTCTAGGACAAAGCTTCCTAAAAGCTGTAATACAGTGGAGAGGTAAATTCAACCAAAAGCAATCTTGTTTTATTATGTTCCAAAAAAAAAAAAAAGCTCTTAATACAACTTTGTTTTTGGAATCAGTTCCAACAAATGCAATTTTCTACAGGGCTATTGTTCAGAATGATGAACCACATGTATACACATCTGGCCACCTGAAAAGAGAATCCAGGAAAATGTAGAGATACTCCCACCAAAACACTTGATGAATAGACCTTTTTATCATCTTCTCTATACTCCTACCAAAATGAAAGGGCAAAACATCTCTGAAAATGTGTAGAGCAGTCACATATTCATTGCAAACCACCGCCAGAAATGCCTAACAGAACACTATATCCTACAACCTGTGACTGCAAACAAGTTAAAGGCTATATGAACAATATCACCAGAAAATGGTAAACTTCATGATATGTCAGCTTGACATGATGTATTAATGTGCCACCCCCGAATATTATTCTTTAGATGGTGTGGCAGAGAATGTTCACTTTAGCAAAATATAGAGGGACTTATTACCTTTTGAATTTAACATACCACAGGGGACACTACCCAATAACTATGAAAAAAAATTAACAAATTCTGGATTAGAGATCCAATACTAAAAAGGCATTAAATAAATGAAATTGCCCAAGGTTTTAGTGAGTTACAAGTTTTGAAGGCTCTGTATGAGAACTGTAACATAACTCATTATAACTTCAGGCACTAATAAGTTATGAGGCACTAACATGTATGAGATAAACCCCATAACTTATTGGAGTCTATATCATCCCTTCATTATATCTAGGGACATGTGAAATAGCTGAAATTCAGCTCAAAACACCGAAGTTCAGTAATAAAAGTGAACAGATCAGCACATCTATTGATTGTGCTGTCTTTTTTGTGCTTTTTGTTATCCTACTTCCCTTTAACATCTGAAAGATTCCAACATATTTCTTCTGAGCTTCTTCTGTGTTGGCATTTTAGGTATGCTGGCAAACATCAAAATAAACTAGGTTTCTGCTTTGCTCTCCTTTCAAGAGTAATTATATTAGATGGTCAAATCTTAGCCACTTTCTTCTTCTAACAAATAAAATGTATGGCCTTACTCCAAAAGATGAACTGTGGAGACAAATTAAAAATCCATACTCATATCATAATGTATGGTGACAAATAAAGAGAAGTATGAGAAAATAATGCAGTGTATTTTAATAAAGATATAAAGGCTGAGGGTTTTCTGATAAATAAGAAACTTAAGAAATGGAATAATAGAAATCAATCATTTAAGAAAGGACCCTATATTGATCATTTCTGAAGTATGTACATTTGCATGTACCCAGGCCTTAAAAAATCAAAATTATCATAGAATGTCTTTAAAATCTGTATTTATAGAATTCAATGTGAATTTGCATACCTTGGGAGAAGGCAAAATAAGTGATACTTCTGTCTGAATAGAGTTTACATTAAAAAATTATATTCTAACAGAATTTGTTAATCTAACAAAAGATAGTAAAATGTGAAAATCATAAATATAGCTTAGATGAGATTCAAATTTTTAAATTAGGAAAAGATCACAAATGCATGCTTCAAAGAGACAATGCAAATTATTCAAGCTTTCATCATTCAGTTTTATCCCTAAATGAAAGTCAAATATTTGCCTTTCTCAACAAGTTTTTACACAGTACTCAACAACATTGAAACATGGGTAGCGAAAGTATACAGGTTTAGTGGAGAGCAAAGGTCATGAGAAGTCTGGGCACAGATGCTGTCATGGGCTAACTGGTGTTTGTGTGTGGTGGTGGGGTAGGGTGTTAATGTGGCAGCTTAAAGTCAGAAGCTTGTCATGGCTTAAAGATTGTGAACCAACTCATGGACCAGGGAGTCCAACATACTATAGTTAAAAATCAGCCAAGGATTTGGGGGACAAAATGCTGAAGTAGATTCCAATTGATACCTGTGAGAAATATACATCTATGGAAGCATAGCTATGAGGAAAGACTAAAGTTGAAGACGATATATATATATATTTTTTTTCTTTCCATTCTTTCATAAACAGAAACTACATCTACCCCCACTACTTCTTATATATAATTAAGGCTTTAATGAACTCAGCTGTTCATTTGGAAAAGTGCATAATTTGGGTATGTTTTAGGCATTAACATTTAATATGACAAAGAAATCATTTCAGTGAATCTATAGCAAATAGAATGGAGTCCTTTAGGATGTTGCAATAGCTTTAGAAGGACAGGAATATATATGCAGATGTAGAGAATGGACTTGAGGACATGGAGTGGGGGGGAAGGGGAAGCTGGGATGAAGTGAGAGAGTAGCATTGACATATATATACACTACCAAGTGTAAAATAGATAGCTAGTGGGAAGCAGCTGTGTAGCACAGGGAGATCAGCTTGGTGCTTTGTGACCACTTGGAAAGGTGGGATAGGGAGGGTGGGAGGGAGGCTCAAGAGGGAGGGGATATGGGGATATATGTATATATAGAGCTGATTCACTTTGTTATACAGCAGAAACTAACACAACATTGTAAAGCAATTATACTCCAATAAAGGTGTAAAAAAAATAACAAAAAGAATAAAAACCATTCCTAAACCCCCAGTCTACCTAAAACCAAAAAAAGGAATAGGAAACAGAAACTGAAATGGAATTAAAGGAACTGCTAAACTTTGAGTAAAATAAAGCAAAGAAAACATGAAAAAGAAAGAAAGAAAGAAAGAAAATATAGCCCTAAACTTAAAATGAGGTGGTCTCTTTGATGTTTGAACCTGAAAGCAACTTTTTTTCTTCCTCATGGAAACTCCTTTCTTGAAAGGCTTATAAAAGCCCATCTAACTCATTCTATAGTAGTTGCACTATACTGTTCAAGGAACTATGGAATCTAACTTTTGGTTGTGACTCTCTTTGTGAGAGAGGGTTTCCATGTTCTAACAGAGGATGATAGGAAAACTGAGGGTCAGTATCCTCACCCATAACCACAGGCCATAAAGCATATGTCTGCAGAAAAGACTCCCTTACCTAAGAGAACAAAACTAGGCTACATAAATACACTTGTTTACACTTTGTCCTTAGTGTGGTAGGATTAGATATAGGGAAGAGGGTTAATGGGTTAGAAGGTAGGATTGTAATTTAGGATGGCTAGTGACTATGGCGGCTTTCAGGGACTGGGTGCTCCAGTTGGAGGTGAGTCCACTCTAAGAGGACAGGCCTTGGATTTCCTTCTAAGTTGTTTTACATGGTAGCTAAGCAAGGTCTCTATTTTCAAAGAAGACTACAAACTTTGATATTGAACAGAGGCCTTCTAAGAAAAAAATTATTTCTAAGGTAGAGGTTAGCTATTAACATGAATAAAACTGCAAGGATGTGTTTGTAAAACATTAAGTATTCATAATTGTTTACAGTGAAGATTGGATACATTTTTCTGTCTCAATGATTGTTTAAAATGCCACTGATATATTTCTTTTCAGCAAGATTCTTTCTAATTTATGTCATTCTTTAGATATTAAAGGAGGATAATAGTACAGAAACAAGTACTATTGGCAGGATGATGGTATACTCCAGTTTGCCTGGGGAAGTCTCAGTTTAAACCTCTTGCCTTGGCATAGTGATTAACTTCACCCCTTTTACTTCCAAAGTGTCCTCATTCAGATGGTAAACTATGTGATCATATTAATTGTTGGATCCTGAGAAACACTAAACTGACAGACATTGAAGATCTCCAGTTACCTTCAATCCATACTTTCCACCAACTTACGTACTTTGTCTATCAATTAATATTTCCTCATTTTCAGTCAAATAATCCAGCACAAAGTGTTATTTGTGTCATGTTTCATTAGTTTTACCTGGATCAAGATAATGTCACAAACATTTAGAAATAGAAGGGTGAAAATAAGAGGTCATTACAATTCTTAATCAAATAGTAAAACTCTGCATTGCAGTTCTCATGGTGAGATGCAGCCTAATCTTATCATTTGTACTCATCCAGCCACTGTTCTTAGAAATGTTCATGTATTGCTACAAAGATAATGAAGAAGTTTATCTAATTGAAATTCTGGTATTTAATAAAAACAGCAGCTAAATAAAGTAAGATCTCATAACAGTATCTACTCTGCCTCTTTGCAAGTTATGGGACCCATCCTTTTGTGCTTTTCTTCTCAGCAATGCAACATAATGTACTATAGTAATATAGGATATTGACACACCATAAATCAGGCATAAAAGGACAGAGAATTTTGATTACACAGAACATAATAAGATAATCTTCATGCAGCCCAATCCATTTGAAATAATGTCTGTTTTTCATTGGTTGTTTTATTTTGATAACAGACCACTGAAAAAGGTGGTGGTTTAGGGGCTCTGCTTATTTTAATAATAAACAGAAGAATGTCATATCTATTTTCTTGCTTTGTGTTATATATTTTTTGATTAATTTTTTTTTTTTTTTTTTTTTTTTTTGCATTACGCGGGCCTCTCACTGCTGTGGCCTCTCCCGTTGCGGAGCACAGGCTCTGGACGCGCAGGCTCAACGGCCATGGCTCACGGGCCCAGCCGCTCCGCGGCATGTGGGATCTTCACAGACCGGGGCACGAACCCATGTCCCCCGCATTGGCAGGCGGACTCTCAACCGCTGCACCACCAGGGAAACCCTATTTTTTGATTAATTTTACAAGGCTTTCATTATTACTAGTAAGAGTATTTATTAAGGTTTTTTCCCCCCATATGCATGGTATAATTATTGGCAACATAAAAAAAAATTACTCTTTTATGTAAAAGCTGGCACTAGCTCCCTGCTATGGACTGGATGTTTTTGTCCTCCCCAAATTCATATATTGAAATCTTAAACTCCAAGGTGATGATATTAGGCATTGGGGACTTTGGGATGATTTGTTCATGAGAGCAAAGCCCTCACAAGTGGGTTTAATACCCTTATAAAAGAGGCCCTGGAGAGATCCCTGTCTGTTTCACCATGTGAGGACACAATCAGAAGGCACCATCTACAAGGAAGCAGGCCCTCACTGGACACTGAATCTGCTGGGTCCATGATTTGGGACTTCATAGTCTCCAGAACTGTGAGAAATACATATTTATAAGCCCTCTGACCTATGGTATTTTGTTAGAGTACTCCATAGAGACGAAGGCATTCATCACTCACTTGAATTATGCAGACTACCTAGTGACTATCACATAGTTTACAAGGCACTTAAAACTTATGCCATTACTGATAAACTAGCTGGACTGAGCTACTTTTAGCCATGATCTCTCAAAAGTCATCCCTGTACCTCCTTCCTGCAGTATCTCCTGGAAGTATCTCCTTCCTGCACCTCTTCTTTACCTAGAGAACTATATTTTTTTTTCTTTTCAATATCAAATCAAATGTCAGATCCTCAGAACAGTTTCCACAAGCCATCTCCCATCTTTCTCCCCATCTAGATCTTCCTTTGTACCTCTGTTGAAATAACTTTCCACATTGTGTGTGTATGTTTCTGGTTCTATCTCATCACTAGACAGAGTGTTTCTAAGGAAAGGGGCTAAGCCATCCATCCATGTATCTTCATCTTTCAACATAAAGCAAAGTACATAGTAGATCTCAATTAATAGTATGCATTAATGACTGAATTGACAAATAAATAAATTATAACTAGAAATGTTACAGAATTAAAGAGATTTCTTTGTTCATTCATCTCAGAATCATAGTTTGGGTACCTACCATGTTCCAGAAAATATCCTGGCAATTCCTAAGGAAATTATTGTAACAAGACTGAGTTTCTGTCTGTAAGTTTACCATCTAGTGAAGTAATTCACAGTGTAGATTTTGCTTTTCATGATTTAAAATCTAAGCAGAAAATTTAAAAAAATTAAAATGAAGGTTAGAAAAATGCCACTTGCAAAAAGCCAAAAACCTTAATTTTTCATGTAAAATTTTAAAAAAATATATATTTATCTTCACCTTTTGATACAGAGAAAGATTGAACAATTAACATGTATGCTGTGTGTTGTATAAATGCTGATGTATTTGGTACTCACAAAAATCCTGTAGGGTATAACATCTACAGTATATCACCTCAAGTGTGAACTTATACTCTTAGCCACTCACCTGTACTCATCCTAAAGGTTTAGATTACAAATCATTAAGTGCCTAAATGCTTTGTATATATTATGGTGTTTACCCCTCACACTTATGTCCTGAAGTATAGTATTGCCACCACTTTACAGATGAAAATGACTTTCCCAAGGTCACACATTTCAAATGACAGAGTTTGGATCTCCACACCCTCCCATGGATTTATTCTGCTTTTATTTGTAGACATTTTATTTATTTTATTTGTAATAATCCTTCTGTATGTAGCATTTCTTCTTATTTATAATTTCCAGTTTTGGAGACTTTAAATCTCCATCATTTGGCAACAGGCAGAATTCTCTCCTTCTTAACATATAAGTCACTCTGTTAAGGGATAGTTTGAAAAAAAAAAAAAACAGTAATTATTTGATGAAAATAGAAAAGAAAAATTAAATTTATCATAAGACAGAAATAGATACATTTATATTTTTTCTTGTTTATTGTTGTATTCTACACAGAACTTTGGAAAACATAAAGTAACTGCCAGTATCAATCCTGAATCTTAGAAAGATAAAAAAACAAGAAATGGCTAAAGAAATTAGATAAAAAGGAAAACATATAGAGTAATTTACTCATGTGTTCTGTAATTTTCTAAGTAAAGAGTAATTTTGTTAAATAGTCCTTCTTTATACCCTCCAACTTGACTGTACAAGCTTTTCCAGTGTCCAGAACAATGTAAAGAAAGAAAGAAAGAAATCTGAAAAATGGTGTTAAAGAAACAAGCGTTATGCCAGTTAAACAGTATAGTTCTAAAATTATTTAACATTTGTTGTTTGCAGCAAACGCCTCATCTTACTTTTTCTTTTGTTTTAACTCAGATATTGTAGTCACCCAGTTATTTCCTATCCATTTACAATAGGAGCATAGATTCAGGGGCTACCATGACAATTAAATGGATGAGTTACAATAGCAGTAAGAAAAATATCTGGACATCATGATAAATGCTTTTATAATTCCTCAATTAAAGGAAATAATTTACCCTCTGAAAAATATCCTTATTACCCTGGGGTTGCTTGAATTTAGGAGGGAACTATGGTCAATTACCTTACTTTCCATGGATCTCCAGCCACAGATTGACGGATGTAAATTTCTATATAAACGTTAAATAATAAAAGACTGCTAAATGGTGTGCAATTGTTGGAACTTCATGTCTAATGCAATGACTGGGCAGGGGGAAAGAAATTGTACATCTATCAGAAATATTATTTGTGCTTGTTATAGCTATGTAAAATATAGATTAAGAAAGAACTGAACATTTTTACTTTGGCAATAGGGAAAAATATTCTTTTTTGTTTTTTCAAGGAAAATATAATAATAGTTATATACTATAATTACTATACTCATGTATGGAATAAAATATGAAGAAGTTGAAACAGGGCTTTTACACAGATGTTTTCCTTTGTTCCATTCAGGGTCCTAAGGAGTGAATGCAAATAAAATATTCTTTATCTAACTACCTCATTCTTTCTTGCATAAAGCCACCTTTACACATTAGGAGATCCTTGGAATATTTTTTGCTATTTTTTTAAAGTTATCACCTTTACAATGATAATGAGTCCACATCCTTAGATATGCCTGTGTTCTTAGGATCTCTCAGACGGTATGCTTATAGGGGGGCAAATGAAGCAGAGATACTTCCATCTGTAGAGAACTTCCCTCTGATCACAGCTTGAGATAGAATTCAGTTTTGAAAAGCATTAATTCTTTAATGTCCTTATTTGTCATTTTATATATCCAAGATTCAAAATCATGTCTTCTTCAATATTAATAGACTGGAATGAAAACAATATCTGATACCTAAAAGAGATGTTCATTCATTCAAAAATATTAGTCATAGTCTTATTTCCAAGTTTACAATAATCTCTGTATAAGTAAATGCATTATATTTCTTTATGCAATAAGGTGGAAAAATATATGATTGGTGGCTCTATTTTTTTCAGAAATAGCAGAAGAAAGTCATGGTAATTTTGTCTTCATAAAGATGCTAATGAATATCCATAGTTTCTTCTAAATAAATTCAGAGCTGCCTGATGCAGGATATGTTGATGTTTCAAATGGGTAACAGTGCTTCTGAGATAATTAAACGTTTGAACTATTGGAGTGCGACTTACCTCAGCGTCCTTATGTTCAATGTTCTGTAAAACTTCAATGTTCTGTAAAAATGATACCTATTTTGTGAGCCATGATATAAAAAGTTTGGGCAAAACTGAAAGCCACCAGAAAAATTATGCCATATAAAAATATCTAAGAGGAATGAAATCCACAATCAAAGACTACATATTATAAAATTATTAATTGTGCCATGGTGCAATCACGCCAATGACATGATCATTTTTTTTTTTTTTTTTTTTTTTGCGGTACGCGGGCCTCTCACTGTTGTGGCCTCTCCCGTTGCGGAGCATAGGCTCCGGACGCGCAGGGTCAGCAGCCATGGCTCACGGGCCCAGCCACTCTGCAGCATGTGGGATCTTCGCGGATCGGGGCACGAACCTGTGTCCCCTGCATCGCCAGGCAGACTCTTAACCACTGCGCCACCAGGGAAGCCCGACATGATCATTTTTTGATGGTAGTGTCCAATTCCTCCTTTGATATAACTTTTAAAATTTTTTTACAAAATGTGTTTCATAGAAATCTTTTTATTCCAGTTTACTGTTATTTTATGATTATGAATTTAAAGTAACATTATTTTATAACTAGTAATTTGTTATGGGTTAAGAAACCAGCTAATCAACTTTGCTGGAAAGGTATATAAAATAAAACTCAGGACTTTTAATGAATGGATTTGGTGGTGTCTTGGTTTTGCGTGTTTTTTTTAAATTGTTGGTGGTGGTGGTTTTTAAAATTTTTTTCTTTTACCTTTACTTTTTGCCTGTTTTACCCACACTTATCAATTGATGAATTACTAAATTGGACTCGATTATTTCCAGAGTGCAGAAAATAAAGCATAAATATTTGATAAGTATTTGAAAACTTAGTTGCTTTAAATTTTACTTACTCTATATAGAAGATTTTTGGAAAATATGAATTTGTTTGCATTATTTCCATTATTCAATTCAATTATAAATTCAACAATTCAATATGAAATAAATGTCACCAATTGGTAATAACACTATACTTAATTCTTCTCATTGTGATTATTTTACAGATTTTGGCGTAATTTTAATCTGCATACCTTAACTTTGAGAACATTGATTATTACAAAGGAGGTAATATATTTATGATCTTGCTATTTTTGTAAGAGTGGTGCCTTGGACTTAAGAATTTTAAGTAAATGTCCACATTGACTCTTTTATTCTAGATAGGGACTTTTGGCCATCCCCTTTTTCTTATTTGTTTTAATTTCCTTAACTCAGTTAAACACATACCATTTGATGAGATCTATGGAATTAAGATCTCAAGATCATGTGATATAGACTGCACATTGTCTGGAAATCAGGACGATCTAGATGGATGACTTTGAACAATTGATCTTAGTAAGTTGGCCTCAATTTCCTCAAGTGTAATATTAGCTATTTTGAGTGTCTCCTTTAGTTTTCAAGATTTGAAATTATATTTAAATGTAGAAAAAGAAGACACTACATATATGATTCTTCTGCATCTTTGTAACATTCACATATCATGTGTCATCCATCCAACTAGTCATTCAACACTCCGTCAGCAAATATTATTGAGTATCTGCTATATACTAGACTCTACAATGCACACTAGAAATAAAAAGATAGTAACCAATTTCTTACTTTAGGGGATTCAGTTCAATGAATAATTATTTAATCACTGCTGTGTGCTAGGGACTAGGCAAGACATTAACAATTCAAAAGTCAATAGGACAAGCCCTAGAACCCTAATGGTGACATAAAGAACTACATTATAATAGGATAAGTAATGTGTGTTTACAACACACTATGGGGGCACAATGCGGAGAGTAAATAACCATGAAAAGGTCCATGAAGCCTTTGAAAAAGTGACATTTGAGATGACATTGTCCACTAGTTGGCACTTTTAATACCAATAGGCAAACATATTTAAGATAGCATGTAAGTAGTGTTTAACTTCATCCTCCCAAAACTTGCAGTGACCACCTAATCAAATATTTACTAAACACTTGCCATATAAAAAGCACAGGCAATATGAAATATGTGAACAGATAATTCAGTTAGTCCACATAAGTGGTGCAGACAGAAAGTCCTTTAGAAATTTAGGGTAGGGCAACATTATCATGAGCTAAGACATTGGAAAAGATCTCAGCAGAAGAGATTACATATGAATGTGGCTTTAGAAAAACAGAATCCAATATTTTGAAAAGGAAGACAATTTTGTCTAACACCTTAGAATCACAAATGTTTACTATGTATTCCTATTCCACTGAGCTGAAGTAAAATATTTCTGTAAAGAGCAGTCAACATGCAATTTGCAATATATTAAAAGGTTTTATTGTGAGAGGTCTCTACAAATTGAAGAAACTTGCATGGCAATGGGGAGCTAGGGAAAGCTTTTCAGCTGGGTTGCTGGTGATTACATGTACCTTTCTAGAGCATAAATCCTAGAATACTCACTCTCCCTGTCTTATAAGGGGACTCAGCAATCAACTGGCATTTCTCCTTTTAAGCTACTATTTCCTTTGGGATTCTTTTTTTTTTTTTTTTTTCGGTACGTGGGCCTCTCACTGTTGTGGCCTCTTCCGTTGCGGAGCACAAAATCCAGACACGCAGGCTCAGCGGCCATGGCTCACGAGCCCAGCTGCTCCGCAGCATGTGGGATCCTCCTGGACCAGGGCACGAACCCGCGTCCCCTGCATTGGCAGGCTGACTCTCAACCACTGCCCCACCAGGGAAGCCCTGGGATTCTTCTTTGATCCCTATTGCTAGTAGTAGTTTTGAGGGCAAATCAAGGCAAAATAAAAAATGAGACATTGTCTTCTGTGAGTAATTTACATTTAACACATCATCATACTAACCAATGTCTAAGTCCATGGGTCTCTGCTCCAAGGAATCTCTCTCTGGTGTGTCATTATTTCTTCATATCAGAATAGGTTTGTCCAAGTGAATGGAACTTAAATACTGTGACTAGATGGGTTCTCCCAAGAATAATTATCTAGCTAATTGTACTTGTATGAACTTACATTTAGGGCTGACTTCTGATTTCTTCATAGATACTATATTTCTCATCTTGATTTATTCAGCTTTCCTATCTGTTAATGATTCATTAGAAAGAATGTGATGGTTGGTTTCTTTCAGATCATACTTGCACTGCATATTTGGGCTGTTTGCTTAATTTACAATACATCTATCTTTATCTTATTTTATGAGTGATTAGTATGTTCAAGTTGTTTTTCTGCTCTGTCTTTAAACATCTGTGTTTCTTTCTTTTTGTGAATGTGGTCTTTTTCTGGTTATGTGATTACACTTTTGGTATTGCATTTCATTTTTGATGTCAAGAATTTCTATATTTAAACAAATATGTGACACAAGAAAAACATTAAAACACACACCTTTTTCATGTGTTTATTCTTTAAGAGAGTTCAAAGCTTGCTTGCTCGCTCTTTAACAAACTGCAAATTTGTTTAAACACTATTTATTAAGGGATCACTGTGTTAAAAGGCTGCTAAGAGCTATAAAGAGAAAACAAACAAAATTATTGCATTTGTTCTTTAGGGACTTGCATTGGCAGAAAACGAACCTTGATTTTGAATATAAAACAAGGACACATAATTACAAGCTTATTTAGAGCAAAGAATATTACATGACAGATGAAAGGTAATGTTTTGAGATAGGAGTTGTTATGTGAGACATGGATTCTTTTGTGTTTTGTTGGAATTGAATAATAATTGTTGAAATATTTTTGTAGAGACTATAAGATAGCAGGGGATTTCTGAAACAAAGATATCTCTTAGCCCCCCTTCTGAATTAAGTTTTAAAAGTTTACAATTAAATGGAGCATAGAGATAACCCAGTAGATTTTAATCCACAATGATTAAATACTGATATACCCAACACATTTTTTCAGTCATAAGAACTTTCCACTAAGTCTAACGTTCTTGGAAGGACAATAAAGATGAAAATATACATTGTTATAGTGTCCTCAACAATCACATAAGATATAAAACATGTACAAATTATATAATTAAGTAAAAAATTACCTATTCAATAACTTGAGTTTTGTTTTTATTTCTTTGTGATGCCTAGAAATTGGAAGATGGCTCTTATTGTGGAAATTTATTAATAAGCATAGTGTCTTTGTAGAAAATCCAAAGGGGAAATTCTTTGTCATGGAGATTTTTATTCTTCTGTTAAAGACTATAGCAGCATTGTATAAATTCTGACTGTAATGCATGCAGGTGTAGGCACTCAGGTTTGGTTTCCTGAAGTAGAGCTTTTGTGTGCGTGTGATTAAAAAAAAAAAAAAGCTGTTGGCACACAATCTCCCAGGTCTCCATATTTATCTGTATGTGATGTCACGTGCAAAAGCACAAAATCAGTGGATGTCTATACTAAAGCAGATTAAAAAAAAAAAAAAAAACTGTTCCTAAACAATAACTCTTGCCTACTAAAGCATGGAATATTTGAAAAATATATAAAACTCAAAAATGAAATTAGGATAGTAATAAACAGGTTAGAGAGACTTTAGGTACTGATGTCAAATGGTGGTTCTAACACCAGCATTAATATGGACCAATTATATAAAGCCATTTTGAAAGGCTGTTTTTCACCGTGTTCCTTCAGTTCCTCAGTCTGTGATGATGACCAACATCAGATACTATTAAGAAGTCTTCAAGCGTGTAAAATAATATGATTTCACAATGATTACATATTCACTCTACAGCTGGCTGAGTTTTTACATCTCCATTTGTCATTGACGATTGTGTCCAATTAAATGATTAGCTTTTAAAAACTGCTGCACATTATGAGAGTGAACTTGTGTTCCATTGCACTGAGTGATGCAGAAACAAACTCATTACAGCATGTAATTCACCCATATTAAATAACAAACAGATGGCTGCTGTAAATGAGAGCTCCTTTTTCTCTTCAAAAGTGCCAGGAAAAAGGTGTTTTTATTTATCTTTGTTTCCAGCTTCTTTCTGTTTTCTTGACAAGTGGGCAGCTGGTTGCTGAGGTTTTCAATTGGTGCAGAAGAATGAAAAGCCTGTTTCCATTAATTTCCCCATAAAATAAGTCTTTGAATCATTTCTGTTATAAATGCAAGTGCAGTAGCAAGCTGCTGCTTGATTAATTCCCTTATTATGAAGATTTCATCTTTTATAAGAGGGCCTGCAGGTAATTTATCTTGTTTAGTAAGATTAGAAAAATGTAATTATCTTGATACCTTTGGACTCCTCTCATTTTAATTGTGTTCCCATAAATTTCAAACATAAAGATGGGAATTTTCTGTGCACAAATGTTCCAACATGTGGTCGAAAAAATGTGCTGTAAGATCTGCATAAAAAAATATCAAGTAAAATACATTAGGACTGTACTATTATAGTAATGCATACAAATAAAGCTACCATACAATTATGCTAGTGTATACAAACAGACATCTGCATTGCTGGTTCCCTAGTCACCTAACAGCTGGGGTGAGGTAAAGGGTTTTGGGATTTGTTAAAAAGACTCTTTTTTTAATCAAACATAAATATCTCTAGGGAAATGAAGAAATCTGTTATGTTTAAACCAATAAAATTAAAACTGTTTTTGTCTTCAAATGTTCCAAACTCAAATGAATTGACTTATGAGTGTATATTTCATGCAATCTTTCTATCACTTCCATTATGTCTCTTAGCATCCTTGGGAATGTGTATGTATCTCTGTTTTTTAAATGACCATATAATTTGATTTACTCTTTAAAAACAGTCTCTAGGGCTTCCCTGGTGGCGCAGTGGTTGAGAGTCCGCCTGCTGATGCAGGGGACTCAGGTTCGTGCCCCAGTCCAGGAAGATCCCACATGCCGTGGAGTGGCTAGGCCCGTGAGCCATGGCCACTGAGCCTGCACGTCCAGAGCCTGTGCTCTGCAACGGGAGAGGACATAACAGTGAGAGGACCATGTACCGCAAAAAAAAAAAAAAAAAAAAAAAAAAGTAAATAAAAACTCTCTAGAAATGAAAAGCTAAGGTGAGAGAAGTATGTATCCCAATTTTTTTCTCTATGTAACTTCAGATATTGTGTCTTACAGGAAACATGCTTTCAGGTTTGGTAGAAATATCTCCCTTTCTCTATTTCCTTCAGTTCTGTTGGTATTACTGTCTTAATACCTTTAATTCCATTCTATGCATAGTATTTAATGTGTCTCTGCTAGATTTCAGAATATATCATGGTTATCTACTTAATTACTTATAATTACTGTAAGTGTATATTTCTCTCAGTCTTGACTTATTGTCCTGGAAGAAGGAAATCAGATATATTATATAATACAAGTGTATTATTTCAGAGGTGTCTAGTCTTTATCCATGGCTTTAAACAGGAAAGCATTTCATCTTTTGTGGTCTGCTGAATGGTACCAAACAGGTCAAGTGATTGTTTTGGTAAATTCTATGCAGTCTGTGCTCAGTCAGGCATGAAACAAGATATAATTGGGGTACACTAAGGTTTGCTATATAAGGAACAGCCTGTGTAATTAAAATGATGTATTAGATTTCTGACTACCATAGTTTTCCACTTATAGAACATCTTACCATATATTTCAATAAAATTAAACAACTTGTAAGCATGAATCAAAATAACATGTTAAAAACACAGGTGTTGTAAGCAGAACTCTCTCTGACATAAATTGCAGCAAGATCTTTTATGATCCACCTCCTAGAGTAATGAAAATAAAAACAAAAATAAACAAATGGACTTAATTAAACTTAAAAGCTTTTGCACAGCAAAGGAAACCATAAGCAAAAGGAAAAGACCACCACAGAATGGGAGAAAATATTTGCATATGAAGTGACTGATAAGGGATTAATCTCCAAAATATACAAGCAGCTCATGCAGCTCAATATCAAAAAAACAAACAACTCAATCAAAAAATGGGTGGAAGATCTAAATAGACATTTCTCCAAAGAAGACATACAGATGGCCAAGAGGCACATGAAAAGATGTTAAGCATCGATAATTATTAGAGAAATGCAAATCAAAACTACAATGCCATCATCAAAAAATCTACAAATAATAAATGCTGGAGAGGGTGTGGAGAAAAGTAACCCTCCTACACTGTTGGTGGGAATGTAAATTGGTATAGCCACTATGGAGAACAGTATGGAGGTTCCTTAAAAAAATACAAATAGAGCTACCATATAATCCAGCAATCCCACTCTTGGGCATTTATCCAGAGAAAACCATAATTCAAAAAGGTACATGCACTCCAGTGTTCATTGCAGCATTATTTACAATATCCAGGACATGGAAGCAACCTAAATGTCCATTGACTTATGAATGGATAAAGAAGATATGGTACATATATACAATGGAATATTACTAAGCCATAAAAAAGAACAAAATCATGCCATTTGCAGTGACATGGATGAAACTAGAGATTCCCATACTGAGTGAAGTAAGTCAGACAAAGACAAGCATCATATGATATTGCTTATACGTGAAATCTAAAAAAAAATGGTACAAATGAACTTATTTACAAAACAGAAATAGAGTTACAGATGTAGAAAACAAATTTACAGTTACCAAGGGAGAAGGAGGAGAGGGATAAATTGGGAGATTGGGATTGACATATACACACTACTATATATAAAAAAGATAACAAATAAGGACCTACTGTTAGCAGTATAGCACAGGGAACTCTACTCAATCATCTGTAATGACCTATATGTGAAAATAATCTAAAAAGGAGTGGGTATGTATATATGTATAACTGATACACTTTTTTGTGCAGCAGGAATTAACAGTACACTACAAATCAACTATACCCTAATAAAAATTAATAAAAAATAAAATAAAATAAAAATGTCCTTTGATCCAGTAAAAAAAATAAAATTGTTATTGGTCCAGAATGGTTACATGAATGTATATTTATATTTTACCTTTGTGATTTACTTTATTTTATTAGTATATTTGCTGCCGCTGAATATGTATCTGCCTCTAAGGTTCTGTGTCAAAAAATTATAGACTGAATATTTGTATATTATTCTCTGATAAATTTTATGAATATATGCTAAAGCTGGATTATATATAAGACAGTGTAGGGATAAGGAACTCCTCAATTTATTAAACATGTGATTTCTTCCACCTTATTTTCTGAGTTTCTGGTACCTTAGTTTTGAATACTGGTGCTGTCCTGCCCATTCAACAGAGTTTTTATGAGCATCAAATAAAGCACTTTGATGAATGTATTAGTTTAATTATCTTTTCACCGAAAGATTCTCAAAACTCTCTACCAAATATTTAGTGTTGAATGAACTTTGAACATGCTGTTTACCATGGTTCTATTGTAGTATTCATTATTACTCACAAAACTGATGACAAGACAAAGGAACTAAGAAGTTTTCTAAAGGGTACATATGTCAAACATACATCTGCTATAAGTCATTAGCCTGCAGTAATAATAATAATGGGAGGAATTGAAATTTTAATAAGTATTTTATCCCATGTTTTGGTAATTGGTAGAGATGAAGTAGTATCTTAGCATTTTCCTCTAATCTTTCCTTTAATACTGGGCTCTAGCCATGTCTCCATCTTCTTACATTGTTACCTAATGCTGGTTAATATCCTCTCTATGGCTTCATTTATAAATTCCTATGATGGCATCTAGAATATTTCTTCTCAAGACTCCCATATCTTCTTATTGATTGAGATAGAAATAAGTAAAAGAACATTTCTGAGATTCAATCTTAACTTGGAGCAGGCAAGTCTGAGGGAAAAAACATGCCACAATGATTTGTTAACTAAAATACAAATTTGGTAATGACCCTCTTTATGTTACTGCATAAAATGAAATATAATTTTAGGGATAATGAAAGAGAAAGCTATATTATTGAGGAAAGGATATGAACAAAGTTGCCCACTGACTCAGGGATATTTCTAGTATCTCAATGGGACAAAATCTCAAATCGCCATTATATACAAAATCTCAAATTGGTTTTGAAGTGAAGCTAACGAGTTTGGAATAAATTGCTGTATGTTTTAAAAAATAAGTAAATTAAAAGGTGAGCACAGAATAAAAACAAGATGAACAGTACCAAGAAAAACAACAATGTCCACTAAGGTAAAATCTAGAATGCTTAATGAACCTTAATCCTAAGAACACTGTCTGTTGACAGACCTTCATTTCCAGTTTAAACATGGTATCATAAAGGCAAAACTTCATCCCTTTCTTGAAAAAACATCTAAAAGCAACAAGAAAACAGTATGTAAAAGCATAACTTCCATTTTTCTTTAAAACCCCTGGGCTCTAAAGTAGATGTAATGGCTGCTAAAATCAGCAGAGATGCAATAGGAATAGGAAGATGCCTTGCATGGAGAAATGGCATGAAAATACCACCAAAAGAGCAAAAAACAATGAAAGAAGGTAACAGTTGCAATTATGGGACATAAAAATTACTATTCTCCAAAGTAAATCTCAATATTGAGGTCTAAAAGCTATATTTATTGGTTACAATAGCAGGAATAATTGTAGTGCCCTTCAACTAATTGGTCATTCTGGTTCTCTGTTACGATAAGCTCTAAACATCCACTCTAAAACATGGTGGCTCAGGACATCCCTGGTGGTACAGTGGTTAAGAATCTACTTGCCGATGCAAGGGACCCAGGTTAGATCCCTGGTCCGGGAAGATCCCACATGCTGTGGAACAACTAAGCCCATGCACCACAACTACTGAGCCTGCACTCTAGAGCCTGTGAGACACAACTACTGAGCCCACACACTGCAACTACTGAAGCTCATGTGCCTAGATCCCATGCTCTGCAACAAGAGAAGTCATGGCAATGAGAAGCCCATGCACTGAAACGAAGAGTAGCCCCTGCTTACTGCAACTAGAGAAAGCCTGCACACAGCAATGAAGAGCCAACACAGCTAAAAAACATAAAATAAATTAAAATAAATTATAAAAAATAATAGTGGCTCAAATAAATAATACCTAATTATTTTTCATGATTATGTGGGGTGGATTAACTTCTCTTATATACTAGGTGGTGTCAGATGCTGAGATAGTTGGGAAGTCCAAGTTGGTCTTATTCTCATGCCTGACAATTGATGGTGTCCTGGTCTTTCTTCCAGTGTGCCTCTTCACATGGCTCTTTAGCCTCCCTCACAAGATGATGGCCTCAAGATAGCAAGATCTCTGACATGGGGATTAGATCCCAAGAACTCAAAGGTGGAAACTGCCAGGGCTTCTTAGTGTTTGAACCTGGAATTGTCACATCATTCTTGCTGCCTCATTCCACTGGTCAAAGCAGGATTAGCCCAGATTCCAGAGGAGGGGACTATGGAAGAGCATGAGTAATGAGCTGGATGGTTCCTTGGGGATTCCAAAGTAAAATTATCACTCAGGGCAGAGCAAAGAATATTACTGACAATATTATTGACAAGCTAGATATGCAGGAAGCATTCTCTCTGTTGCAATGGAGGAAATGAAAATGTCTAAATAAAAAGAAAACATATTCTCTATCTCTAATGACTAGGGAAGAACAAATACTATAGGAACACATACAACATCTTCTTTCATAAGAAAAGTCTCAGCTAATTTAGAGGAGAGACCAATTTAGAGGAGAACCTTGCTACTACCAACAATCGAAACCAAAAACACACTACTGCAAATAGCTGAAGAGATGTACATCTTTCAATGGTGAGTAATAAAAAAAAAGGAGGTAATAGAGTACCTATCCCAAGATAATAAGATACTACATAAAAAAATGAGGGATGAGGAGTGAAAGAAGAAACCAGGATAAAAAAATAATTATTATAAAGAAAGAAAAGTTAGAGTGAATGAAATGTATGACCAAATTAAATCATGCATTACCAAAATAAAACAAACAAAAAACCCTCAAAAATGAAATTATTCCTATCAATATCACAAAGCAGAAATACAAGACTCAAAGAATTAATAGTGATGTAGTGGAAGAAAACTAAAGCATGGAAGAAAACTAAAACATGGTTTCAATAACACATATTGAAGTATGAAAAGCATCCATCAAAAACATGAAAAATAAAAAAATATATAGATTGTGGTAAACTTGGTAAGAGATCTAGAAGATATAAATGACAAAATGTGCAAATAAAAATAACAAAAATAAATGAGATAGAAAAATGGTAACACAAGGAAATAAATCACAACTTTGAGAAACTGCAGAAAGACAATTGCAATAAAGGAAAATTTGAAACAAATGGACAAAAGTAAAACTTAAGGGTATAATTCAAAATATTTACCAAAAATTATAAACAAAAAATTCATTCTAAAATATGGATGGTCACACTGTATGCTGGAGTAAATTAAATAAGACTGACAAATATTATTTCAGATCTTAGTAATACTTTTGGAATTCAATTGTGAAGACAAAAATATTGCCTCTTCTATGAGCAAAAATTTTATCCTGTGGCTCAAATTAACATATAGAGAATTCGCAAGGAAAGGAAATGCAACCACAGTTTTGTTCCTCGTATTCAAATTTAATAGCAATAAACAGGTTCAAACATGCAAGACTGTAGGGAATATTATTGCTATGAGCCATTATTGGAAATCTACTAGAGAACAAACTTCAAAAATGGAAATGTGATTGTGAAAACTACAGCAGAAGGACTGACAGTAAAAAATGAATACATTTAATAACACAACTAAGACTAAACCCAATGAGTAATTTAAATTTACAGAAAATAATCTGTTTCATATATCTTGACAGTACAAAATAAATATCTTTTCTCTAATCCCACTCTCTTATATATAGCCTTTTTTAAAAAATTAAATATTTTAGGTAACATTTTTGAGAGTGAGAGCTATATTCTGTTGTATTCCTGACTGTTTTCATACCATAACTTAGTTTTCATGCTTATATTAATATGAAATATTAATTAAAATAAATCAAATAAAAATCCAAGTCAGCCATTTAGAAAAATACAAACCAAAGGGAACAAAAAAGAAGCTACTTTATAAAGAAAAAAAAATAATGTATTAGACAAAATACTAGAATTATTAAGTTCTAAAGACTCTTTTTGAAAGATAAGAATAAAACAGGTAAGCCAATAGCTAACATAATTAATGAAAGAAAAGTTTGAAAGGATGATCACAAATACACAAACAAAAATGCTTAAAGGAAACTATCTATAGATATAAAATTTTTTTTCAAGACTTATAAGGTATTTTTTTTGTTAAACTTTATGCAAGTAAATATTACAAATCTGTATGAAATGTAGATTCTTAGAAAAATATAATTGTCAAAGGTGACTCCAGAAGAGTTAGCAAACTTAATCAAACAAATTTCCAGAAAAGAATTAGAGAAGTTTGAAGATCAATACTTTTCTTTTTCCCTACCACTTGCCTTCCAAAAAAATTAAGAACAGACGTTTTTGCTGGAGAATTCTATCAAAAATTTAAAAATCAGATAAATTCAATGACATTTATCTACCTACAAATCATATGAAAAGGAAAAGTAATAACTCTCCAAATTCTTATTAAGCAAAAATAATCAATACTAAAACCTTGCAATTTTAAATGAAAAAAAAGTAAAATATTCACAAAGAGAACACACATAGTAAAAGTATATTAAATCATGAACAAATGGTGCTTATTTTATAAAAGTAAGAATATATCAATATTAGGATAAATCTCATTAAATTATTGTATGTCATATTATATGTTATTATGTAATTATATACTTAACATAATTGTCTTAGAAAAAACGTTTTATTTCCATAAATCCTGATGAGATATTTGGAAAAATGTAAAATCCATTATTGATAAATTCACAAGAGAAGAATAATTTTTAAAAGGAGAGTGATAATACAAGAATCTTAGTATAAGAATGAATATCTTATATGAAATATGGAGCCTCCCCATTACATATCATCCCCTCTGGGAAGCCAGCAGAAATAAAACCTCTTTCTGTGACCTCATAACTTCCATACACAACTCACTTACAGTATAACTTAGACTGTATTAATTTATAGGTCAAGCTTCTCAAAGGCAGTTATGTTATCTCATTTATCTTTTGATTTTGGTATCTACCTGGATTTCTGGGCCATATTCATCAAGAACTGTGAAAGATTTGATATATTACCTGACTTTCAAGCTACCTACTTAGATTACCTTACTTACAAGTTAGCCTGATACAGTTTCTTGGATACTGGCATAGGGCACAAATCTCTGGATTAGAGGAGGTTCGTGGTTCAGAGAAAGTAGCATGAGATCAGCTTATTGGTATCAATTACACTTGCTCCCAAGTTCCACAGCAGCAACACATATGGACCAAATGAATGTCTGTACACACAGTGGATTGCATCACAGGATAGGAATTTGAGTTTAGGAAACTGGAATCTTTAAAATGGGCCATAAGCATTTGTGCCCTTTGGGCCAAAGAAAGGAGTTATGTTTATTACACTGGATTGTAAGCATGCCTGGCTTTTGCTCTGGAGGGAGACAATATCTCTATAATCCAAGGATGTTTACTAAACAAATTTTGGGGGGGGGGGGGTTTTTTTTTTTTTTTTTTCTTGCGGTATGCAGGCCTCTCACCACGGTGGCCTCTCCCGTCGCGGAGCACAGGCTCCGGACGCGCAAGCTCAGAGGCCATGGCTCACGGGCCCAGCCGCTCCGCAGCACGTGGAATCCTCCCGGACCGGGGCAGGAACCTGCGTCCCCTGCATCAGCAGGCGGACTCCCAACTACTGAGCCACCAGGGAAGCCCTAAACAAATATTTGTAAAAAGATAGTCTGTAATAAAGAGCAGTCAAAGATGATGCAGAAGTGCATGAGACTCACGGAAAATTGAAACAATAACAGACTTAAATATTCACTAAGTGAATATAATGGTGAAAGGAAGTCTTATTATGCCCACTTAAAGTGTTATCCTCCCCACTAAAAGAGAGTATAATTAAAAGCTTGGCTTCTTTTAGATTCAATAAAGATATGGAGAACATGGCAGAGGAAACGTCTAACCAACCAGCTCTCCTTGCTCCCTGCCCTTGAGTGGCACCTTTATCCGAAGCTTAAGAACTCCAGCCAAGTTATCAATATAAGTATGAGACTCTTATATCTATCAAAAAGATTTTATATATTAAAATATAATATAATTTCTATTTTTTTAACAATTGGCCTAATATATTTTATATATTAGGCCAATTGTTAAAAAAATAGAAATTAGACCAAAGTGTATTCATTTCACTTAAGTGTTTAGTTGTTGTTTCTATCATTTATTCTTATAGCATGAACTAACTTCCTATTTATGACAGAATATCACCCCCTTGTCTCTATTGCCCCATTAATGGGAATGCTACAAATGGACGGAGGTTACTTATTAAACCCTCACATTCAATCATTTGGAAATTGACTTTGTTGTTTTCTGGAAGTTCTAGAAATAAGGAGGAATGATCTTTGATATGACATGATCCTAACAGAGCTGCAGTAGGCAGAGATTGCCATATATGCCATGTTTTCTTAGACATATTCTCAATATGAAATAATATGTTGGCTAAATTTTGCTTTATATTTTATTTTTCTATATTTTATTTTAACATGTAAGGGAAATATAGTTACAAAAAGAAGGTTCAGTTTCAACTATTTGATTAAATAAGAGTCCATTCATTTGTGTTGTGAAACTCTTATTCTAGAAAAGGATAACTTTAATCAGAAAATTTGCCTCTAGAATGCTCATTTATCTGTGCTCAAAAATGCTGGGCTAAATCTCTGTTAGATGTTGTTAGACATTTAAAGTTTCCCAAAACCTAAGTCTTTATTCCAATAAAAAATATGAGGGACAAAAATGTTAACACATTTAAGAGAGGCCTCATAAAAATGCCAAAGTAAAGTTGTCTCTCATGACTTAAGCAAAATGGAATAAATCTGGGAGAGAAAAAAAAAATAGCTACAAGCTACCTCATACAATCAAAAGGGGTAATTTTTGGAAGTTTTAAAAATGTCAGGTTTTTATTTTCCAATTAAAATGAATCAACAATGAAATTTGTCAAAGTGTTTGTCAAAATAACTAGCCCATTTATAACGTGGGCATAGCATAATAGGTTTCCAAAACTGACTGTGAATGAATGTATAAATGAATGAATTTAGGCTTAAGGAGTTAGTACTATATAAATCTTCAAGGTTGTCCCTGTGTCTCTTAGAAAATAAAATAAATATGGACTAGAGGTTCAATCAATCTTCGCCCTTTTTTTTTAATTTTTAAATGTATTTATTTATTTACTTACTTACTTATGGTTATATTGGGTCTTCCCTGTTGCGTGCGGGCTTTCTCTAGTTACAGCGAGTGGGGGCTACTCTTCTTTGAGGTGCATGGGCTTCTCATTGTGGTGGCTTCTCTTGTTGTGGAGCATGGGATCTAAGCACGTGGGTTTCAGTAGTTGTGGCTTATGGGCTGTAGAGAGCAGGTTCAGTAGTTGTGGTGCACAGGGTTAGTTGTTCCGCGGCATGTAGGATCTTCCTGGACCAGAGCTCAAACCTGTGTCCCCTGCATTGGCAGGTGGATTCTTAACTTCTGCACCACCTGGGAAGCCCCGATCTTCACCCTTATATCAAAACTACACACTGAATGGATTGAAAACTAAATGATAAGAAAGCTGATAGCTTCAGAAATTCTAGGAGAATAACATGTAAAAGGGAGCTCAGCTTAAACTACCTCTCCCCCACTTAATGCAAATTTTACTGGGAATCAGCATAGCCTATAAACTTTAAGCCCCTTTTCCATGCTTTTGATTCTTACCAGCTGTAACTGACATATATAAACTCTTTCAAAGTGACTTCTGGCAATTTTCTCTGAAGCAAAGTGTTTAGAGAACTAAGCAGAGGGCTAAGTATGCAAATTTGGAAGTTTTGCTGTTTTGCATGCTCATTCTGAGTTTGTCATATTTTTGCTTGCCCATACCCTTTGTGACATTAATGAGATCATAGTATTCATTAATTTATGCAGGATATGATGTCACCCAAGTCTAAGAAATAAATACAATGTCAGAACTAAGTCAATTTTGAGCTATAGTGGGTTGTACTCCTCACATAAACAAAAATCTAAATATTGTGTAGGTGTTGGTTGAAACCTTTCAAAATACTCAAAAGAGGTAAATCATTTGTCTCAAATCAAAACAGTAATGTTAACGTTTGGGATCTAACATGTTGATTATATAATTTTATGTAATTATATCCATAAATTATTGTATGTTATTATTTTTTTAAATCAGAGCTAGATGGTTATGCACATTGAATTTCCAAAGGGTAGAATTTACCTTCTTATCATCAGTGTATGGAAGTAACCATTTCTCACAGATGTTCACATACTAATGATTTGAAAATGGGAGTATGAGTGCCTTTTTACCTCCCTTCTTTTGATTTTGCTTTATTTTCATTTTATAATTGTTATTTTTATGTTAATAGCAGAAATTATGGATTTTATTTAATTTAACTAAGAAGCAATGATTTAAAAATACACATAAAATCTCATTTAAACATTTAATGAGATTTTAATGTTTTGCGTGGTAGCTCAGTTAACTTTCCAAGTTAGAATTTACATCACTCATGGTTGGACAATTGGAAGTGATCTTTGAACAGGAAAGTAACTTTTAATTCACTCGAATGCATATAACCATTGAATTTTCTTAGTATTATTTTCTTTTCTACCGATAGATTTTTAAGGCACATCTTTGAAATTTGAGAAGTCTATTTTTTTGTAAATTCCAGTTTAATGTAATGATGGCTTTGCCCTTTACAATCTATTTTCAGATTAAAATAATTTCCTGTTAGAAAATTCAGAGTTTATTTAAAATAGAATTGAATAATGTAAATTTTATTATCTTCAGTAAAACATATATGGCTATAGTTATTTCTTTATTTCAGAAATTTCTATATTCTTGTAACTAAGCATATTAAATAAAAGTTTAAGCAGTATTTTTCTTCTAAAACTGAAATTAATCAACATTTTTTCGCTTTTTTTTTTTTTTTTTTTTTTTTTTGCCGTACACGGGCCTCTCACTCTTGTGGCCTCTACCGTTGCGGAGCACAGGCTTCGGATGTGCAGGCTCAGCGGCCATGGCTCACAGGCCTAGCTGCTCCGTGGCATTTGGTATCTTCCCAGACCGGGGCATGAACCCGTGTCCCCTGCATCGGCAGGTGGACTCTAAACCACTGTGCCACCAGGGAAGCCCTAATCAACATTTTTTAATCACGCAAACAAAAATGTGTTATGATAGTTAGTGGAATGACCTTCATTCAATCACTGCCACATAAATATACACAACTGAAGGTTAATATTGGATTACTCACTGGGAATTTTATCACACCCTCTGTCCCTATTTTTAAAAGTCATCTTCTGAATATGAGTGGGATTAGGAGTTAAGTAGTTGTAGTAACCTGTCAAATATATAATTATTTTCCATCAACACTCTCAATAGCTGCCTTGTAATCAGTTGAAATATTGTCAGATTCTTTTATAGTAAACATTTTACAGAAAAAAATGTGTATGTAATCATTTGCATAGAGAAAGAAAAAAATACAGGCACAAACATATATATGTAACTATCTACTCTCTATCTTTCTCCTCAAAAACAGCACCTGGATTTTTTTTATCATACTTGGAAGAAGCAAGTGTTTTGGCATTTGTACTGCGAATGCCTACATTAGTTAAGCTGGATGACCTTTTACATATCACCACAAGAGGGACCTCAACTTTTCAGTTTAGTGTGCTTGGTCCATAACACCGTTTTACCATCATGCTTTACCAGATACACTGTTTCTGATCTTTCTGATTTTAAAAACCAAAAAAAATGTTTTAATACTTTGTGCTCAATGCTCTTAATTCTATTCATGTCTCATCTGGTCACCAGAAGCACACTTAACTGCAATTCCTATCAAAGAGGTTGTTTAAACATTTGATAGGTTGGCTATTAGGTTTGTTTATATAACTACTCAGCATGACTCACCTTCATAGTACTGTGCTTTATGACATCTGAAATTCACCAGTATGCATTTGATCACAGGTATCTCATTTGATCATCTCCACAACCCTGTGAAGAGACAAAAACTGGTATTAAACACCACGCATTTTTCAGATGCTGAAACTGAGATTAAGAGTTAAAGAGGTGATTTATGAAAGAGAAAACACTTACACAGTTAAGCTGAGATTAAGAACTCATGTTTCATGAGTCTTAGTCCAATGCTCTTCCCACTAAAATCATTTTTGAGAAAGTTTTGTAGCTACCTTCTACCATTTTGTAGTCACGCATCTCCAAGACACTCATAAATTATACAGAGCTATTGCTTAGATCTGTTTGATCCCGTTCATGGACACATTAACTAAATCCAGAGGTATGACTAAAGAACCTAACACTAAATGAAGAAATGAATGAATTAATAAATACATATATAATTACATACACACATACATATATATTGTGGTCATCCCACAATGTATATTATCTTAATATTGAAAGGTTATCAAACATTTATTACGCACCTGGCACTGGACTAAGTATTTAAAACATTATATCATTTGGTCCCTACAGAATTGGTTAGATATTGTTATTCTCATTTTATAGATGATAAAATGAGGTTGAAAGAGTTCAAGTAACTTTTCCAAATTCACACAACTAAATAAGTGGTTCAGTCAAGATGTGAACAGATTTCTACTGACTTCACTGTTTACTGATTTACCACATTTATTTTATCAACAAAGTTAGTTATATGTGCAATGCATTATTCTAAATATTTTATAAATACTGACTAATTTAATCTTTGTAATATGTCTGTGTTGAATTCCAAGTGCTGGTAATTTTTATTACATTAACTTCATGACGTGTATGAAATATGGATTCCATTCCAGGTCATTTAAATTTTTTTATAGTTTCCATGTTTCTTTTGTTCTAAAACACATACAAAATACAGTTTTTTTTAAAGTACAACAGCCTTTTTACTATGATTTTTTAAAATGTACTTAGAATACTTTATTTTTTTAAATTTTAACATGATGTGAATAGATAACATAATTTTTTTCCACTGGCCCATTCATGTTTTTGTAATGCTTAGTAAAGTCTTCCACATGCTACCCAAAGTCATAGCATAAAACTGAACATCCAAAACAAACAAACACAACTGAACATCCCATAAAATTCTCACACAAGTGATTTTTGTTGATTACTTACTGAGATAACTATGCCAGATAAAATTATCCCCATGTTGTGCTATAAACAGTAAAATGTGATAACTGTAAAAGTGATCATTTTATATTATAAACAGCAGAATTTGATAACTATACCAGACAAAATAGTGTCTATATCATATTATAAGAAGACATTGAGAAATTGGTACTTGTAGACCTAATTTTAGGTCTTAATATTTTAGCTATTTCTTAGATCAGTTGCAATATTATATAAGATTCCTCAGTTGTTAAAATTAGAGTTGTTCTATATAAATATAAAATAAGCTTTGTCTATGTATATATAAAAGCTTGCTGGCATTTTGATAGGAACTCCTTTAAAACTATAGATCATTTGGAGAAAACTGATGTATTTTCTACATGAGATTTCCAACCCATGAAAACAGTATCTCCATTTATTTAAGTATTCTTTAATATCTGTTATCACCATTTTGTAATTTTAAACACACAAATCTTGTACATATTTTGTTAAATATATACTTATGTACTTAATTTTCTTTACAGTGAATCTAAATGGTATTACATTTTTAATTTTATTTTCTACATTGTTAGTATATAGAAATATGATTTATTTTTGTGTGTGATGATCTTATATCCTGAAAAGTTACTAACTCACTTAGTTGTAGAATATTTTTGAAGATTCTTTGGGATTTTCTATGTAGACAATGAAATCTAGTTTTATTTATTCCTTTTAATCTGAATGTATTTTATCTCTTTTTCTTGACACTGCAGTGACTAGAACTTCTATACTAAGTTGAATAAGAGTAGTGAAAGCAGACATCCTGGACTTGCCTCTAATCTTAGGGAGAAATGATTCAGCCTTTTACCATAAAGTATGATATTAGCTATGTTTATTTTAGATGTATTTTATTAAGTTGAGATAATTCCCCTTTATTTTTAATGTGTTGAGAATTTTTACCATGGATAGGTAGTTGTTCGCAGAGGTTAAAAAGGGAGAGTCAGGGAGGGCATAATTGAGGTGGTTAAGAGGGAAATGTGAACTACTTAGTTTCTTGTCTATGGTAGTGGAGACAGGAACCTACACAGGTTATACAATTGTATAGAACTTAATACAAATACAAATAGTAATGTGTACAAGTAAAACTGGGGAAATCTAAAAAAGATGGGTGTATTGTAACACTGTTAATATCCTTGTTGTGGTGTTATACCATAGTTTTACAAAATGTTACTACTGGGGAAAAATGGATAAAGTGTACAGGGATCTCTCTGTCTTATTTCTTACAACTGCATGTGAATCTATAGTTATCTCAATACAACTTTCAGTTTAAAAATTGGAACTGTTAACTATTATCTGATATAACTTTGATCTTTGATAAAGGGTTACCAAGGGAATTAAATACAGATGTAAACATGTCTTATGTGTTTTATTTAGATTCATTTGCTTCATTAATTAAAAGGTAAAATTTGTTGAATATACAGATTTAAATCATCTTAATAATATAAAGTATGTTCAGTAATTAAAATTTTGTATCTACCTCTAATATTTAATGTAATTAACCATTAAAATGATTATTTATATTGATCATTCAGACTTACCTGACAGCTTAAGTTGGATGCATTCATGGATGGTGTAACCAGCTAAAGAATAAGCTCATCAACAACCAGAGTATTGCATATGTACATGACTTTTGTGTTTCTGCCATTTCCTTGAGATTGGTTATTAGTGTCACTGAAGTATAGTATGAGGATAGAGAAATTTCATCCCAATACACTTTTTGGTAGTTTGTCAAACACACATCAACTAATTTTTAAACCAATTTCAGTTCAAAAAGAGCCTCAATCTAAACGCTCTCCTCTTTTCTGGGAAAAAGTGAAACATTATTTTAATCTTTCCATTAAATTGCCTCAGAGCACGAGAATATTTACTATTCTTTGAAACACATCTCGGATCAGGGACTTACTAATGACCAATGCTGGGAAGAAACACTGGAGCTATTCTTGGGAAAAGAAGAATTAGACTACTGTTGATTTATGAATTCTGCTTAGTTAATTTGGAGAAACTAAATGACACAACTACTTTGAATGCCTCAGTTAGTGGATAGTTTACTTTGACTTGACTCTCATGTTATAATCCATATTTCTGTAAAAACCTATAGTCTGATCTAAGATATATTTATATGCACAAATCAGGGGGAATATAGAATTCATTGAACAATGGCCTCCAGCCATAATACCAATCATTGTGAATATACATTAAGTATATGGAAATATATAATTTTTATTGGAAGAAATGGAGAATAAAATAATAACTTTAACTGCTATGTATTTTCCCTTCCACATTTATATAGTGAAACAAAGGGCTTAAAAGCTCACTGGTTGTATTAAGTAAAAACCAGATTTATGAAAAAAGTACTATTCCAGGATGACAAAAATTTCAGGGTGCTGATTTGAACCCCCTATTGATATAGTACCCATGAAAATGAATTAGGGAGAAAGGTAAGAAGGAAGGGGAGGATGGAGGGAGGGAGGAATTGGAAGGAAGGAAGGAAGGAAGGAAGGAAAGAAGGAAGGAAGGAAGGAAAGAAGGAAGGAAGGAAGGAAAGAAAGAAAGAAAAAGTGAGTGGGAAGGAAGGGGAAAGGGAGGGATAAAGCAAGAAGGGAAAGAAGGAAAAAGAAAGAATTAGGCCTTAGAAAAGTCATACATGCAATTACATGCCTTGCCAATACACTTAACACATTTCAAGTAACTGAGAAAAAGAACAGAAAAGAATAATTTTTATGCAAGAAAATATAAAAAGACCCTTGCATGGATATGGTCATATTGAACAATCTTTGTAGAGGGAATTCCTAGTTCCCAATGGGTAGTTCAAGCTCTTAGGGTCCTTGGGATATTGTTAATTTTATAATTTTAAATGAAAAAAGGAAGAAAATGTGATATAAAATGTAAGACATGTAACATACATAACATTTGACCTGAAAACCATTCCCAGATATACAATAAGAATATTAACTAAACACTGTTAAGACAACTAGGTTTGATTTACATTTACACAAGAGGTATAATGCAGTAGAAATTGTAAGCAAAACAAGGAAAGGTCTTGAGATGAACAGCAAATTGTTTTTTTCATAAATAAAATTAAAATTGACTCTGCATTATCTGTATTTATATGGTTATAAACAGTTGTTTGCTATTAAAAATGTGAAAAAATTTTATAAAGCACCCAACAGATCTAGGTCTACTATTGCACTTTTAAAAGAATTAACATTTTTTTGAGATAAATGTTTTTTCTAATCAAAGAAACAGTATATGAAATATGTAACCAAATATCATTCCAATAAAAAATTAATAAAATAAAAATAAAGAAGCAAAAATATGTGCCTGACTATAAAGGAGACATGTACCAATATTCTTGAAAGTAATTTCTGTAGATTCCAGCACTGGCCATTGTAATTCAAGTTATCACCTCCACTGGTGGGAGATTTGAACAAATTTAGCAATATGTTATTATTTTTGGTTTTATTTGTAATACCCCGGCATTAAAAATTTGAAATAAGTACACATTTAAGATTTTCTTTATGGATCTATATTTTGCTTTAAAGTAGTGTTAAATACATGATAAAAAGATATCACATTTATATAATACTGAAATATTTTAAAATTTTTAATCAGTAATAATTAATCTTAATCTACCTAAGTACAATGTTGGATCATAATTTGTAAAACTCATGGCTTATTCCTCAATGTAAATATCACTCTAAGAAATGCTCTTGACAATTCCCATTGCTACTGCTTCAGCAGAGGAAAACTCTCCAAATTGAACTTATCAGTTTATCAAATTTGGCATTTCTGTCAATAGAACATAAAAATTATGTTAACATCTTGATTAAAATAGCATATTTAGTATTTTTGTTGAAAAAGAAGCAAGTAAACTATTATGGAATAAATATATAGTAATGTAAGAATTATGTGTCTCTTTATATGATTACTCATCTAAATATTACCAACCCAGCCCATGAGTAAACATTCACACATAGACAATAATCAATCATTTTTGATATCTTGATATATTACAGTTTTTTATATATATATATATATATATATATATACAAATATATATATATACAAACAACTTAGCTTTACATATATATGCACACAAAAGTTATAATGAAGTTATATTTATTGTTCAGAAACTAAAATGTATTCTCAGCTTGATTTACATCTATTAAATATTCAGTCTTATTTGTACCTTGGCTTCCATTTTTACTCTTGCTCTGGGTCCCACAAGTGAAAGGGACAGTCCTGAATTGGAAAGGAGTTATGAAGTCACAGGAGTAATGGAATAAGTACATCATGTAGGTCCTTTAAGCCACAAGAAAGATTCTGTCTTTTCCAGAGAGTGAGATGTGAAGCCATTAGAAGGTTTTAAGAAGAGGAAGAATATGATCTGACAACTGTTTTTAAAGGATCACTCGTTGTTTCTCTGAACAGAGAGTCCATTGACTTAGCTTTTTAATTTAGTGTTTGGTATATTTATTCCCCACTTTGGGTCAATGTTGGTTGATTCTATATTTAATTTGATTTTTCAAAGTTAAATTATATGCTGAGTGAATTACACCATCTTACCTCACAGGAAAATGTGGATTACAAGAATTTCATTAGAAGTTGGTCCCATTCACTACCATGTATTAGCACTTGGTGTTGAACAAAATTATAAGAAAATTTTTCTAACCTGAATTCTTCCCCATGTAACAAAAAGTCTGGAATTAGGCAGGCTACATCTGTGCAAGGGTGAGATAAAGAAGCCAGACTATCTTTCTGCTCTACCATTTTTACTGTATGACTTTTGTTTTCATGGTTAGAGTGTGGCTGCTCAATAAACATGATGGTGGATGCAGAGGGGACACAGTTGTGGCCATCATTCATCTCTGCTCCCTGCACCAGGAGATCTGCACTTCATGGTTGCCACAATAGCAAAGGAAGACAATAAATAAAGGGGACAGGGAATACTTGCTATATAACTGTCTACATGCATAGGATAAAATAAAACTATATTCAGCTAGTATTTTTTTAAGATAAAAATAGTTTGTGGGCTTCCCTGATGGTGCAGTGGTTGGGAATCTGCCTGCCAATGCAGGGGATACGGGTTTGAGCCTTGGTCTGGGAAGATCCCGCATGCTGCAGAGCGGCTGGACCCGTGAGCCACAACTACTGAGCCTGCGTGTCTGGAACCTGTACTCTGCCACAAGAGAGGATGTGACAGTGAGAGGCCTACGCACCGTGATGAAGAGTGGCCCCCGCTTGCCACAACTAGAGGAAGCCCTCGCACAGAAACGAAGACCCAACACAGCCAAAAATAAATAAATAAATAAATTTATTTTAAAAAATTAGTTTTCGTTTTGAGTGTGTGTGTGTGTATGAGAGAAAGAATATATGAATACATGAAGGAAAAACCAAGACCTTCTCAGACCAATTTATGTCAAGAGTGGAAGATAGTCTATTTTCCTGAAGAGACACATCAAAATTGTGCCAGTGAAATAAATATTCTTTAATAGGTATGAGATTGGATTCTGTTTCATTTTGTTTAAACATAGATGCAAGATGTTGTGACTCCATCTTAAGGGCTGTCTTCTCTATTCATTTTTTCTGGTTAAATGTCTCACCCGAACAACAGGTAAGATATGATTCATTGAACCAGCCCTCTTTGGGGATTGTAGCTCCTGAGTGAGTCTCAAAAGGATGAATTGTGGTTGGACTTGACCCATCTGTTGAGTGAAATATAGATAAAATGCTCTTAAGCTATAGTTTTCAAATCCCAAATCCAAGAATTTCTATTATTCCTATCTTTCCCAGCACTGTTTTGTTTTGGGCATGCTTTGACAGTGTGAGCTACACCATTATCCAGCACTCCTCTTAATTTTTCATTGTTTTATATGACATAAGTTTTTCTGAGCTGATTTCTTTTCTATTTTGTTTTCTTTTTTCTTTTTTTTCTTCTTTTTTTTTTTTTTTTTTTTTTGCAAGGAAGAGCCTTCAGTGAATTATTGATCAAATAAAGAAACTAGACTACTTTTCATGTGGAAAGGGACATCAACTTGGAAGACTCCTTAATTTTTGCTCAAATGTAGGTAAAGATTGTGATATTGAGCACCTTGTTAAAATCTAGTTTATTTCTTAAGGAAGGAGGGAGGAAAATGTCTTCCATAGGAAAAGTCTGAAGTACCACACTTAAAGATTAGGAAGGTAATTTGTGAATAAAAAATGCCTCAGAGTTGAAGAGGAGAAACTAGGTCTGTCATGGAGATCATGGTCATGGGGAAAGTGTTTTCTTTTTATTGATACAAGATAATATCTAAGGTAATTAGAACTTCAGTCTTGTGCCCCCTGTTGTGTACCTCCTTATACATATTATAACTCTTCTGTTTTCTTGACTATTCAGAAACATCTTTGTATTGATATATATCCATAGTAGTAATTCACTATGTTGGTCCTGTATATGCCTAATGGGATGTTCAGATGAGGGAGAAACTGTACTGCTACATCTCATTTTCATTTTTTGACTCAGGAAAAAAAAGCACTGGAAGGAGTAGATCTTCTCTCAGGTACTATACAAATATTTTTAATCTACTGGTTACTATCACCAGCAATTAGATTGAAGAGGGGCCCACAATTCAAAATTCACTGGATAAGACAATAATGTTCAGTAAGATTAAACTTTCTGATTTCCTCATAGGTTACCAAAGGCTGCCTTTGACAATTTCAGTAAGTATTTTAAGCAATTAGATAATTTTTAAATGAAAGGATAAATAACACATCACAACAAGAATACCATAAATATTAGTATAATGAAAGAAACCAGATACTTATCCAATAGACTATAGGGCTTTTCTGAACAAAACTTCTCTGAATGGAACCAGTTATTGTTTGTGAGGAAAATTAATCTCTAAAGTGCGAAGAAGAAAGGAAGATGAAAGGGACATCTTGTGAGATGTAATTAAATCTGTAAACCTTGACCTTATTTCTTCATCTGATTTATTTATTTTCCCAAACCAGAAGGCCATATGGACTGACAATAAATAAATATTGTCTACTTTATTTCAAAAATATTTCTCAATGTAATTAATTCTCTCCATCTACACTGCTAATTTATTGGTGCAAGTTGTGATAGAATTTGATTACAGTTTCAATGTCTATATGGTCTGCAATAATATACCCTCAATTACTATTAATATTTGTAACTTAAATCATTATTTTTCTTTAATTAGACTTTCTGTGGTTTATCAATTTTATTACTTATTTCAAGTATCAATATATGACTTAATTTTTAATTTTTTTCAATTTTCTATGTTACTGAATTTCAATCTTACTTTTCATATTTCCTTCATTCTCTTTACATTGTGTTCAATTTATTCTCCTTTTTTAGTTTCTTAAGTTACATACTTAGGTCACTGATTTTAAATCTTTCTTTTCACAATATAAGGATGTAGATTTAATAATTGCTATAGCTGCTTCTCACAAGTTTTGTTATATGGTGTTTCCATTATTATCCAGTTAGCATATTTCCTTTTTTGTCTATAGTTTCTTTCTTGATTCAGGGATTATTTAGAAGTGTACAATTAATATCCAAGACTGTGGGGATTTTTCATATATGTTTTTTTTATTATAGATGTATCATTTAATTCCATTATGATCAAGAAACCTTATCTGTGTGATTTCTCAGAAAATTTTAAGACATATATAATACAACATTTTGTCTATTTTTCATTGTTTAAAGTATATTTATTTAGTCATTTTTGAGTATATTGATCTATAATGTCAATTACTTTTAGTTGTTTATAGTGTTCTTCAAATATTCTATATCCTTTCTGGTTTTTTGATTACTTGTATTAAATACCAAAAGAATATTATAATCTGCCATTGAACTGTGGCTTCATCTACTTCTGTTTAAGTTCTATCAATTCTTGCTTCATGTACTTTGAACATAAAATAATAGTTGCACACACATTTATGATTGTTATATCTCCTTAATTAATTAATCCTTTCATTTTTATAAAATGTTCCATTATTTCCGGTAATGTTCTTTTTCTCAAACTTTGATTGATATAAGTGTAACTCCATTAGCTTTCTTATGATTAGATTTTGCATGGTATATCTTTGTTCCAACCTTTTTACTTTTAATCTGGTTCTTTAAATTTAAAATGCTTTTTGGAATCATCCTAGATATATTTTTGATATTTATTTCTAAATTAATATTCTTCTCTTACCATAATCTTAATGATATACATCCTTTAAATATATCCAGATTTGCTTTACATCCCAGCATTTGGTCAAACATGTGCATGTAAAAATCAGGATTATTCTTAAATGGTTGGCTGTAATGTAGGTCTATGTGGTTGACAGTTGTTTTCGATCATCTATGTGTTTAGTGACTTTTTCAGTTTGTTCTATCAATTACTGACAGATGGGTTTATAATGTCTAACAATCATTATGGCATTGTCTATGTTTTCCTTTAATTCTGTCAATATTTTGCAGGCATATTGAAGTTCTATAATTAGTCACATGTATGTATATGATTGCTATGTCTTTTTGATTAATTGACTCATCATGAAGAGGCCTTTTTCTCTGTTAGTAATCTTTGTCTTGACATAAATGTTGCCCCTTATTAACATAGCAGTCCAGGCTTATTTTGCCTACTGTAAACATGGAATATCTTTTAATATCAATTTAATCTTCATTATTGTAGCTTTTTACTTAATATATGTCTCTAGTAGAAAGCACGTAGTTAAACCATACCAATTCTTTATAATGCATTCTGTTAGTCTCTGCCTTTTAATTGGACTCTTTTGTCCATAATCATTTAATGTAATGGTAAAATATAGGTCCACCATTATAATACATGTTTTCTTTTTGTCTCCTTTATTTTTTATCTATCTTTTCCTAACATGTTTTAGTTTACTAAGTATATTCTGTAATATTTTAATTTTTATATTGTTTTAAATTATACACTTTGTATTATTTGGTTTAGTGTTTGTTCTAAGGATTAAAATATGTACCGTTATTTAACTTTTCAGTTATTTAGATTTTATGTTATAATAATTTACATAAATACAGAGGCAATTCATGTTTATATACTCCCCTAGTCATCCTCTATGCTATAACTCTCATATCTATTTAAATTATAAACCACACAAATAAAAGTTATATTTTTCCTTGAAACTCTCAATGTATTTTAATGATATTAAGAAGAAAATAGCTGTTGATATTTGCCTACAGATTTACCATTCCTAATGCTTTTTCTTTCCTCCTAAAAATCCAGATTTCCATTTGCTTTCATTTCTTTTCAAGATAAAGACTATGCTTTAGCTTTTCTTATAGTACCAGTCTGCTCGCAATGAATTACATTTGTTTTCTTTTATCTTAATATATTTTAAACTGGATATACAATTTTAGACTGGAATTATATTTTTAAGCAATTTATAAATTTTCTTTCAATCTCCATACTCTTTTAGCAAATATATAGCTTCATATGAGATGTCCACCATATTTGAATTTTATCTATCTATGAATGATGTGTTGTTATTTTTGTTTCTACTTTCAAAAATGTATTTTTTATCTTTGATTTTTCAGTTATTTAACTCTGATTTGCTTAGGCATAGTCTTACTCACTTTTATTCTTCTTTATCATGCTATTGATTCTAATATATATCATTCCCATTGCCATCTGACTTGCATTGTTTCTGATGAGAAGTCAGTCTTCAATATTATTTTTGTTCCCTTATATTTCTCTTTTCTGCCTGCTGGCTTTCAAAATTTATTAACTTTTGTTTTCAGAAAGTTGACTGAAATATGGCTGGATGTGTTTTCTCTGTATTCATCTTTTATGATGCTGTTATTGTTGCAGCTCCTGCTCCTCTTATAGTTGTTATGTTGTTTTAACTTTTTGAAACTATTGGGTGCTGTTTTAAATCAAATTTGGAAAAATTTTGCCAGTTTTTCCTCAAATATTTTTCCTACTCCTGTATTTCTCTCCTGTCCTCTGATATTTCTATTACTGTTGATACTATCCTACAGCTCATTCACACATCTCTTTTTGCTTTGTTTTGAATACATTCTATTTAGCTACCTTCAAATTCTATGATCCTTTCCTTTGCAGACCCAATATAATATTAATTCCCACCAAAGAATTCATGATTTCAGAAAATGTACTTTATTCAATTTTTTTCTCTTACTATTTCAATTTCTTTCTTTTTTTTTTTTGCTTTATAACAAATTTAATCAGTTATACATATACATATGTTCCCATATCCCCTCCATTTTGCGTCTCCCTCCCACCGTCCCTATCCCACCCCTCCAGGCGGTCACAAAGCACCGAGCTGATCTTCCTGTGCTATGCGGCTGCTTCCCACTAGCTATCTACCTTACGTTTGGTAGTGTATATATGTCCATGCCACTCTTTCACTTTGTCACAGCTTACCCTTCCCCCTCCACATATCCTCAAGTCCATTCTCTAGTAGGTCTGTGTCTTTATTCCTATCTTACCCCTATGTTCTTCATGACATTTTTTTCCTTAAATTCCATATATATGTGTCAGCATACAGTATTTGTCTTTCTCTTTCTGACTTACTTCACTCTGTATGACAGACTCTAGGTCCATCCACCTCATTACAAATAGCTCAATTTCATTTCTTTTTATGGCTGAGTAATATTCCATTGTATATATGTGCCACATCTTCTTTATCCATTCATCCGATGATGGACACTTAGGTTGTTGCCATCTCCGGGCAATTGTAAATAGGGCTGCTATGAACATTTTGGTACATGTCTCTTTTTGAATTATGGTTTTCTCAGGGTATATGCCCAGTAGTGGGATTGCTGGGTCATATGGTAGTTCTATTTTTAGTTTTTTAAGGAACCTCCATACTGTTCTCCATAGTGGCTGTACCAATTCACATTCCCACCAGCAGTGCAAGAGTGTTCCTTTTTTTCCACACCCTCTCCAGCATTTATTGTTTCTAGATTTTTTGATGATGGCCATTCTGACTGGTGTGAGATGATATCTCATTGTAGTTTTGATTCGCATTTCTCTAATGAGTCAAGATGTTGAGCATCCTTTCATGTGTTTGTTGGCTGTCTGTATATCTTCTGTGGAGAAATGTCTATTTAGGTCTTCTGCCCATTTTTGGATTGGGTTGTTTGTTTTTTTGCTATTGAGCTGCATGAGCTGCTTATAAATTTTGGAGATTAATCCTTTGTCAGTTGCTTCATTTGCAAATATTTTCTCCCATTCTGAGGGTTGTCTTTTGGTCTTGTTTATGGTTTCCTTTGCTGTGCAAAAGCTTTGAAGTTTCATTAGGTCCCATGTGTTTATTTTTGTCTTTATTTCCATTTCTCTAGGAGGTGGGTCAAAAAGGGTCTTGCTGTGATTTATGTCATAGAGTGTTCTGCCTATGTTTTCCTCTAAGAGTTTGATGGTGTCTTGCCTTACATTTAGGTCTTTAATCCATTTTGAGCTTATTTTTGTGTATGGTGTTAGGGAGTGATCTAATCTCATACTTTTACATGTCCCTATCCAGTTTTCCCAGCACCACTTATTGAAGAGACTGTCCTTTCTCCACTGTACATTCCTGCCTCCTTTATCAAAGATAAGGTGACCATATGTCCGTGGGTTTATCTCTGGGCTTGCTCTCCTGTTCCATTGATCTATCTTTCTGTTTTTGTGCCAGTACCATACTGTCTTGATTACTGTAGCTTTGTAATATAGTCTGAAGTCAGGGAGCCTGATTCCTAGAGCTCCGTTTTTCGTTCTCAAGATTGCTTTGGCTATTCGGGGTCTTTTGTGATTCCATGCAAATTGCGAAATTTTTTGCTCTAGTTCTGTGAAAAATGCCAGTGGTAGTTTGATAGGGATTGCATTGAATCTGTAGATTGCTTTCGGTAGTAGAGTCATTTTCACAATATCGATTCTTCCAATCCAAGAACATGGTACATCTCTCCATCTATTTGTATCATCTTTAATTTCTTTCATCAGTGTCTTATAATTTTCTGCATACAGGTCTTTTGTCTCCTTAGGTAGGTTTATTCCTAGATATTTCATTCTTTCTGTTGCAATGGTAAATGGGAGTGTTTCCTTGATTTCACTTTCAGATTTTTCATCATTAGTATATAGGAATGCCAGAGATTTCTGTGCATTAATTTTGTATCCTGCAACTTTACCAAATTCATTGATTAGCTCTAGTAGTTTTCTGGTAGCATCTTTAGGATTCTCTATGTATAGCATCATGTCATCTGCAAACAGTGACAGCTTTACTTCTTCTTTTCCCATTTGGATTCCTTTTATTTCCTTTTCTTCTCTGATTGCTGTGGCTAAAACTTCCAAAACTAGGTTGAATAAGAGTGGTGAGAGTGGGCAACCTTGTCTTGTTCCTGATCTTAGTGGAAATGGTTTCAGTTTTTCACCATTGAGGACGATGCTGGCTGTGGGTTTGTCATAAATGGCCTTTATTATGTTGAGGAAAGTTCCCTCTATGCCTACTTTCTGCAGGGTTTTTATCATAAATGGGTGTTGAATTTTGTCGAAAGCTTTCTCTGAATCTATTGAGATGATCATATGGTTTTTCTCCTTCAATTTGTTAATATGGTGTATCACGTTGATTGATTTGCATATATTGAAGAATCCTTGCATTCCTGGAATAAAATCCACTTGATTATGGTGTATGATCTTTTTAATGTGCTGTTGGATTCTGTTTGCTAGTATTTTGTTGAGGATTTTTGCATCTATGTTCATCAGTGATATTGGCCTGTAGTTTTCTTTCTTTGTGACATCCTTGTCTGGTTTTGGTATCAAGGTGATGGTGGCCTCGTAGAATGAGTTTGGGAGTGTTCCTCCCTCTGCTATATTTTGGAAGAGTTTGAGAAGGATAGGTGTTAGCTCTTCTCTAAATGCTTGATAGAGTTCACCTGTGAAGCCATCTGGTCCTGGGCTTTTGTTTGTTGGAAGATTTTTTATCACAGTTTCAATTTCAGTGCTTGTGATTGGTCTGTTCATATTTTCTATTTCTTCCTGATTCAGTCTTGGCAGGTTGTGCATTTCTAAGAATTTGTCCATTTCTTCCAGGTTGTCCATTTTATTGGCATAGAGTTCCTTGTAGTAATCTCTCATGATCTTTTGTATTTCTGTAGTGTCAGTTGTTACTTCTCCTTTTTCATTTCTAATTCTATTGATTTGAGTCTTCTCCCTTTTTTTCTTGATGAGTCTGGCTAATGGTTTATCAATTTTGTTTATCTTCTCAAAGAACCAGCTTTTAGTTTTATTGATCTTTGCTATCGTTTCTTTCATTTCTTTTTCATTTATTTCTGATCTGATTTTTATGATTTCTTTCCTTCTGCTAACTTTGGGATGTTTTTGTTCTTCTTTCTCTAATTGCTTTAGGTGCAAGGTTAGGTTGTTTATTTGAGATGTTTCCTTTTTCTTAAGGTGGGATGGTATTGCTATAAATTTCCCCCTTATAACTGCTTTTGCTGCATCCTATAAGTTTTAGGTCGTCATGTCTCCATTGTCATTTGTTTCTAGGTATTTTTTAATTTCCTCTTTGATTTCTTCAGTGATCACTTTGTTATTAAGTAGTGTATTGTTTAGCCTCCATGTGTTTGTATTTTTTACAGCTCTTTTCCTGTAATTGATATCTAGTCTCATAGCATTGTGGTCGGAAAAGATACTTGATACAATTTCAATTTTCTTAAATTTACCAAGGCTTGATTTGTGACCCAAGATATTCAATTTCTTTCTTATTGACCATATTTTCACCCTTTAAGTATGTAGTTATTTAACATAATTATAGTTTGTTTTGAAATATTTGCTTGCTTGCTATTATGAAATGGATGTCTGTGTCACCTCCCTCAAATTCATATGTTGAAGCCCTTAACCTCCAGAGTGGCTGTATTTGGAGATAGAACCTCTAAGAAAGTAATTAAGGTTAACTGAGGTCTTAAGAAGGGGGCCTGATCCAATAGGATTAGTGTCCTTATAAAAAGGGACACCAGAGAACTCCTTCTCTCTCCACATGAATGTGCTGAGGAAAAACAATGTGAGGATCATAGCAAGAATGTGGCTGTCTGCAAGTCAAAAAGAGAGACTTCACCAGAAACTAAATTGACTAGGAACTCGATCTTGGTTTTCCAGGCTCCAGAACTGTGAGAAAATTAATCTCAGTTGTTTAAGTCACCCAGGCTATGGTATTTTGTTATAACAGCTTGAGCAGATTAGTATATCTGCTCCATAATTAATTTATCTGTGTGTCTGCTTCTATTGTCTGAATTTTCTTATTAATCAGTTGCATTTTTCTTCTTTCATATCTCAGAATGTATTAGTATATTCAAAACACAGTAGAGAATGTTTTGTGTTTACTACATTGAGTCCAAGCAGTTTCCTCTTTTTGGCATTAGGATGAGAAACTGATCATTCAGGTTCTTAAGGTCTTAAGTTCAAGTTGAACTAGAGTTGAGCTATGGCTTTAATTAACTAGAGTACAACTATGACTACTTCAACCTCAATCTGTTGTACTGCTGGTGCTGCTACCTTTTTGATCATGTCAGTATTTGACCTGGGCTTTCAATTTAGATTTTTTTAAATTTACTGATTCCCATTTATATGAAATTTCAACAGGGACCAATACTCTACAGCAGGGACCCATATTCTAAACACTATCAGAATATGTGTGACTATGTGATTACTCTTTCCTTGCTATCTGCTCTCTTGACAAAATTGGGGCATGATGTGAAGAGGGCAATTGTGAGGCAAGCAAATTGTTTCCCATTAGGGCATTTCCCTGTTACATTCATCCTAGCAATCTAATGTATCACTAAGCCTTGACTAGATTCTTCTCCTTCCTAGAAACTTTCCACATGACAAGGTCTATCTTTTTCAGCTCATGTCTAGACTATACAACACCTGCCTACAGGTATGAAAGAAGCCATGGTTCTTTGTTCAACTATGACTATTTCCTGCCTTAGTTATCTTAAAATACAAATTTTATTATCTTATACTAATTCTCTGTTCTTTAACATTTACCAAGAAATACTGAGAAAAATTTTTGAAGGAAATTCTCAACCATGAGATCAATGTTGTACAAAGATAAGGCAAGGAGAACATGGGCAAGAGTGAGAAAATCTGTCAATGGGCAATGTTTGCTGACCTGCAAAAGAGAAGTTGAGTGTTGGGAGTGAATGTCAGATTGCAATAGATTCAAGAGTGAGTGGAAAAGTCAGAATCTCATGCATAGTTCCCATAACTGACTTGTGCTTGACAAGCCAATCATGGAATCCACCCTGTCCATGAGAATCTGCTCTGCTCTTAGCTGCCTTATAAACTTCACAGATTTCAGGAATCCTTGTTAAAGAACTAATTAGCCCTAACATTAGCCTATATACCATTTATCCATGGATCCATGAGTCGACTTATCATGAGGTATTTTGTCAAGCAGGAAGATGATGTCTAAATTGCATAAATAATGATCCTTCTGCCAAAGAATTTAAATTTTAAAGAAAACCACAGTTAATATCATGCATTAGGAGCTAAGAAGATGCACAAATAGAGAGCACAATATAATGGTAACTTACAAACTTTTGAATGAATCTAAGTTGTAAGTAAGTTGAAGTTAAGATTAAGCAGGGTCTATGATAACTCAAAGCATAGAAGAAAAGGAAAGATCTACAGAATAGTAAGGAGTATTGTTGAAATGTCAGAAACAAATCTAATTAGTGCAAACAAAACAGGAAATTTATTAATTCATCTAACAAGACATCAAATTTTTCATTAAAATGAAAAAAAAAGGTACAAGTAAATGGAAGAAAGTTCATTTCAAAATTTATCATCAATTTTGTCAAGTGAGAAAGAAGTCTAATTTTTACACTCTTTGAAATATTAGAATAATCAAGTTAGGACCTTGACATAGTTCTAATAGAGTCATTTTGGTAATTAATAAAGTAGTATTTGAGTTGTTAGAAACAGAATGGATATAAAGAGACTAGAGTTTTCTTAAGTGAAAAAACAATTGGATGGGCATTTATCCTTGGTGAGTGGAAATTACCCATGTGGCCTACTTGCCTAGTTGAGTCTTACTGTGTAAGGTTATTGCTGGTACCATGTTCTACAAGTTGCAATCAGTGTTGCTATTTTGTAGAACTATAATAGTCTATCCTGATAAAGGTATCAGTTATGATGTTCAATTGCTTTTCACTGTTGTTGTTGATGTTTAAATCTCTTCTTATTTAGTAACAAGTATGGTTGGCCCTCCCTAGCCATGGGGCTCTGCATTCTTGGATTCAACCGGCCACAGATGGAATTTGAATCCATAGATGTGCAACCTATGAATACTGAGGTCCAAATATACTATGCCATTTTATATAAGACTTGAGCATCTGTGTATTATGGTATCCATGGGTGGGGGGGGCATCCTAGAACCAATCCCCCTCAGATACTGAAGGACAACTATATGTGAATTATTATTATCAAATGTTATTAAATTAGTGTAAGAAAAATAATTATTTTATCTTATATACAGTAAAAACTATTTGTGTGTGTGTACGTATAAAATCTGGCTCCCACATAAAATTTTAAACATTTTATCATTTCATATTCATTAAATATTTCCATCTTTCATTTTCATGAATTTCAATGATTTGATAATATATTTTTACTTTATATCTAAACATTAATTTAGAATTTTAAGCATACTACAAGAAGGAATAAACTGGAACACTCATATTTATTTCTATTTATATATTTTTTGTTTTTAATTATTTTTCTAGATTTTTTATTTCAACAGTTTTTAAGTAATTCTCCCCCTGCCTCTTCCTGTGTATATCTGTACTGAATTACCTAATATTTGTCTTATAAATGCAGTTACTTTTATTTCACTAAAGATTTATTCATTTAATTATCCAAAGGATTCGTTGTAGAGATGTTTGAAACCAACTGTGAAAGAAAGACCGTCAATTAGTTTCACTGGTTACTATACATGAATAGTTTAGTTTATTTTACTAACAACTGTTAAAATAACTTCTCCAATTAGGAAAGGTTATCAGAGAGTAACTTAAACATGCTATAAATAAAGGAAAAATGTTTACTGCCCAAGTGAATCAGAGAGAAAGCAGAATTGTTGATTATGATAAAATGTTTTAATGTAGTATATAAATTCAGAATGCTTAAAGAAACAGCATGGACTATTTAAAAATAAGCTTATTATATTGTGATTCTATTTTTTTCAGTAAGATTGCCATCAATAACTCCTGTTCCTAAGAGTGCTTCTGTGCAACTAGTTTGTTCTTCATGATCCTAGGTCTTCATTTCTTACCTAATCTTTTAATAGTATAGTGTAGTTTGGAGTTGTTTCTAGCAATGCCCATTGAAATAAAAATATTTATGCTCCTGTTTCTTCGGTGATCTTCTCTCTGAACACAGCCAGAGATTGGCAAATTTACAAAGAGAGACACAGAAGAGTAAAAATTTTAAGGAGCTGTCATCCCTTTTGCTTTTATTTTCCAGGGCAAGCCCATCCTTTAAATCAGCAATAACTCATACACATACTTATTACTATGTCACATCCTTTCAAAACTGCCATCCGTATACATGATCCATAACTCTTCATTTACTTCTCCAAAGCCTATACATAGCATCTAAACTGTGACTCTGAGTCAGATGGCCTGGGTTTAAATCCTGCCTTTAAATCCTGCCAGTTACCAGCTGTGAGATTGAACAAGATTTTCGTCTCTTTGTGCCTTATTTTCCTTATCTGTAAGATTACAGCTTAATTCAAATTACTTCTAGATTCAATGAGTTAATAGTTTAGAAGTGGTTTAAAAAGTGACTGATACATAGTAAACATTACACAAAGGTCAGTGAAGAATTCCATGTGTTCTATTTATAAGGTGGTGCTGTTTTGTTTTTCTGAAATTTTCCCCATCCTTTCTGAAATCATGCCTGATGACATAAATACTTGCCTTTTGTATAAACAAAAAATATTTTACTTGCCTGTTTTTGTGTAGTGGCATGCATGCATAAATCTATTCCTAGCACTATAGGATCTATTTTATTATCTATACACTTTTAAATAGTTGAACAACATGTGTTATAGACACTGTTTTTCAGGGGTATCATGGTCCTTACCAAGTGTGGCTGCTATTTGAAAATGACCTACTCCTCTACATGTAATTCAGAGTTAGCTTGGGTTCCCTAGACATGTGGAAATTGTAAAAATTTGACAATCTCCAAATTCACAATTTTTGAGAATCCAGACACAGTAATTTCATGACAGCTGTTTCCTCACTGTCAACTAGTTACTTGTTCTATATTCTCATTTCATTTCTTTTCCACACTGACCTAAATTCACAGATCAACACTTTCAGTCATGTCTAAAAAATGTCTGCTCCCACTAAATATCTAATAAGTTTTGGAATTTATTGAAGATTTAGATGTTATGAGGAAGGAGTCTACATCATTTGCAGCATTCCACTATCTTGTGTCTCCAAGTCCTATTTTTCCATCTCTCTCCCTTTTCTCTGAGGCAGCAAAATAAATCTTTCCTTGATTTATGCACAGAAATTCTAGGCCCTCTTAAGACCTGATATTCTACCGCAGTTAATCTTTGCAAAGAAGTTTCAACCAAGCTAAGCCTCGCCCTGTGAAGAAGTTTCATACTTGTGCCTTGTGCTAAGATGAACAAACAAATAAAACCTTTTTTCTGACCCATTCCATAAATGAGTACTGCTTTTTTTTTTTTTTTTTTTTTTTTTTTTGCCATACGTGGGTCTCTCACTATCGCAGCCTCTCTTGTTGCGGAGCACAGGCTCCAGATGTGCAGGCTCAGTAGTTGTGGCTCACGGGTCCAGCCGCTCCGTGGCATGTGGGATCCTCCCGGACAGGGGCACGAACCCGTGTCCCCTGCATTGGCAGGCAGACTCTCAACCACTGTGCCACCAGGGAAGCCCATGAGTACTGCTTTTGATTTCAGAAACTGATAGACCTTTTCACAAGTATGTCACACCTTTCAAATGGCCAGCCTTGCTGAACACACCGGATAATTTTGTACCTTTGCTAATAAAGTACAGAGATATGAAGGTCTGTCAGGCTCCTGCAGAGGGTCTTGCCAAATAAAAACTACAAGAGGGCTTCCCTGGTGGCGTAGTGGTTGATAGTCCGCCTGCCGATGCAGGGGACACGGGTTCATGCCCCGGTCCAGGAAGATCCCACATGCAGTGGAGCGGCTGGGCCCATGAGCCATGGCCACTGAGCCTGCATGTCCGGAGCCTGTGCTCTGCAATGGGAGAGGCCAGCGTACCCCCCCCAAAAAAAAAAAAACCTACAAGGAAGCTCAGTCTTATGGCAAAAAAATTGAATCCAAAGAGCAAAGAGGCAGATAATATAGGTCAAGAGTCAGTAGATCTATTGTGAGGCAATAAGGTAAATTAACAAGTACCTGAGAAGAGATGAAAAAAAATGACTTGCACTTTTCAGTCAGGGAATATTCTGACTTTCAGATAGCCTGTATATGGGCATTTGGTCCCCAGAAAGCAGGATGACAGTGACAAAAGGAAGAAGGAAAGGTGGAAATTTGGGAATATGTAGGGCCTAGAGGGGCTCTGTTGCTAAAGATTACTCTGATTGGGATTAAAGCTCCAGGGAAAAGAGCAGGAGCTTAATCAACCAAGGAAGTCTTAGAACTGTGTCCTTCAGGAGACTGCTGAAATGCGGTAGCAATGTTAAATCCCAAACCACTGTATTAAGCTTCCTCAGATGTCCTCTGTATTAAACTAAGAGTGTGTCAAACAGAGTACTGTGCACTGGTCACCAATCCTGGGGGAAGTCTCCAAACCCTTCTGCCCACTGCATCTTGGTATCAAAGTTGCCAAGGAAAACATTTCAGTAAAGCACTCAGTGGAACAATACTTTATTGATGCAGAGAACAGACAGAGAAAAAGCAGTTGCAATAGTTGGCAACCTATGGCCAGTGGGTTGCTCCCTGCAGCCACCACAGGGCAATTGGTCTACATGTACCTCTCTTGGGCTACAGTGGAAAGAATCTGTCCCCTCCCCACAGAAAACAGACATGACAGTGGGGTTGGTCGGGTGACCTATGATGCACATACCTTAACCAAAGACAAAAGAGGACTCATTGAGCTTGAACGAGAAAAATTATTTCCACACAAGGTGATCAGCCTGGCACTGGCTGTGTGGGCTCTTTACCTCTTGGTAAGAAAATGTTTCAGGCCCAGGGCCCATTCTTTTGTGACTGAGTGGGAATCAAAAGACTGTAAAGGACACTGCCTTTCCTAACAGAGTGCTCAGAGGACTGGGAGAATTTTGAGAGCTCTCAGCCACAGTATTGTACAGCCCAGATCATGCTTCTAGAATTATATAGAAAGAAATAAGAATCCTACCTTCACCAGCTACTAACTTCAGGGTCTTGAATAAGTTACTTTACCTCAGTAGAGCCTGGTTTTCTCATCTAGAAAAGTGTGGAACAATATGTATCTTACTAGAGTTTCGTGAAGATTACATGGTAGAGTTCATGTAAATCACCCAGGAGAATGGCTGGAACATAGGAAGCAGCCCCAGTGTGGCACATAAGGGAAGAGGAGAAAGGGGGCAGGTAAAGTGTTGCTTCACCTTTAAGGACAGTAGAAATTAAGATAGTAAAGGTAGAGGCTTAATTGTCAAGTACAGAACTGAGTATATGACTTGGCATATAATTTGGATATTACATTCTTAGGCTCTAACTTAATTTGATTTGGCTCAGAACAACTAAATTGGTTGCATGTAACTGTGATCTTCAACCAAGTGTTCAGAATTCAATGAACTGATATTTTTCTGATGAATGAACCTAGAAGTTCTAAGCTCACTTCTAATGAATGAATCTAGAAGTTCATGCCTCTTCCACCTTCTAGAGGCTGACTCCATTTCCTCGCCTCGGGGTTCCTTCTGTCATCTTCAAAGTGCATCACTCCAATCTCTAATTCCATTGTCACATTTTTTCTTCTTTGATCCTCCCTCTTATAAGACTCTTCTGAGTACATTAAGCCCAAATGGATAATCCAGGAGAATCTCTTCACCTCAAGATCCATAACTTAATCACACCTGCAAATTTCCTTCTGTCATTTAAGATTTTGGTGATTAGAATGTAGCTACCTTTTGGGGGGGGGAGTGAGGATTGACAGCATTATTCATCCTGTCACACCTTTCTTACCAAAACCATTTAATTTGGCTCTGCAAGTTTTGTCTATAGGGAATGGGCATGCTGATGCATAAATTCACTTTTTTTACATTAATTCAATCAATATTTATTACATACATACTATGGACGAAGTATTAGAGAAAACAAGTATCATATGTAATGGTAACCCAGGGGGCAACAAGAGAGACTGATAGGGCTTCCCTGGTGGCGCAGTGGCTGAGGGTCCACCTGTCGATGCAGGGGACACGGGTTCGTGCCCCGGTCCGGGAAGATCCCACGTGCCATGGAGCGGCTGGACTCGTGAGCCATGGCCACTGAGCCCGCGCGTCCGGAGCCTGTGCTCCACAGCGGGAGAGGCCACAACAGTGAGAGGACTGCCTACCACAAAAAAAAAATAAATAAAAGAGAGACTGACAGATGTAACTTTATTAGTTATTGAGTGGATATATCTATGATAATAAGTAATTATTTAACTCTTTAATAGGAGCATAGATGATAGGTCTATAAATTCAACTGGGGAATCCAGAAAGTGTCCTGGCTAAATGATGTTATTTTTGTTTGTTTGTTTATTTGTTTTGTTTTGCTGTACGTGGGCCTCTCACTGTTGTGGCCTCTCCCGCTGCGAAGCACAGGCTCTGGACGCACAGGCTCAGCGGCCATGGCTCACGGGCCCAGCTGCTCCATGGCATGTGGGATCTTCCCGGACCAGGGCACGAACCAGTGTCCCCTACATCGGCAGGCGGACTCTCAACCACTGCCCCACCAGGGAAGCCCCAAAATGACATTTTGACGTAAGTTTTCAAGGCCATGTGTAAATCACTCATATGAAGGGAAGGAATTATATTCAGTCCCAGAATTCATGTACAAACAGTTAATAGTAAGAGACCCTTTCAGCACAAGCAAGCAGTGACACTAGCAGATACCTGAGCAAAGGGTATCATTGGAGAGATTAGCAGGATGCAATGCTGGAGAAATAACCAAAAGTTGGATTATTAATGATCTTGTATACTGAGTCAGGGAGCGTAAGTTTTATCTTAAAGGCCATTGGCATCAAATGGTTACTTTGATGCAAAGATATGGTATAATTATATTTGCATTAGAATGCGTTCTGAACGGTGGGTTGACAGGAGGGTATAATAGAAGGAAACACATTGAAAGTGTAGGAAGAAAATAAATAAACACATTTGGCATAAAACTGTGAGCTAGGAAGAATACCCTGAATGTCATGGGAGAACTACAGCCCTGGCCAAAATTTTGATTTTAGTCTGATGAGGACCTGCACTGAAAAACCAGCCATGCTATTTCAGACTTCTGTACTAAAACACCGTTAAAAAATACCTTTATGTTTTTTAAAACACTACATGTGTTGTAATTTGTTGAGGCAGCAATAGAAAAGTAATACAGTAATAATATGAGAGCTTATTACTCTATTTCCAAAGAATAATATTTCCAATATGATGTCATGTGCTATTTATTCAATGTCAATGAAATATTGCAGGACAAGTGATTTCCTCATAAAGAGAAAACATTTATTTTTCATCCTGCATTCAATTGGGAGTACACTTTTTCTCCCATTCTTTATATATTCTGTTCAGTAAATAGGGCCACAAAAGGAATACCACATAACCTAGTCTGGCCAATCAAGCAACCCATTTTTTAGACACAGTGATTAGACCAATTAGAATTCTCTCTAATATTTACCACTTATTAGTAATGATATTTTTGTGAACTTCCCAGTTAATGACCATAATAATTTCTTCTTCAGCTTAAGCAAGCCTAAGTTGGATTTCTGTTATTTGCACATGAAATATTCCTGATTAATTCATCCCTCGGATAGAGCTAATAAAAGTCTATGATACAGCACAATAAAATTATAGACTATATTAGTGTTCACCTATGTTTTTAGTTTCATCCTTCATCATAAGTTAAATAAATATTATCATAGTCTACAGCATGGCCCAATGTATTTAAAAGTATAAGATGTTGGCTCATTTCTACTTACAAATTCAACTACTAAATGTTATGCTGTGTCTCAATTAAATAACAGGACAGAGTTTCTAATGACAGAGGAAGTTAAGTAAATGTTACTTTCAGGTGTATGTGATAGAAATGGATCTGAAGAGAGTTAATCATTTTATATTATATATGAATTTATGAATAGCTGAATGAGATTTAAAACACAGAATCCAACAAGTTAACATAACATTGAGAAGCATATCATGATACATGCTGAGAAGCATCAAAAGTAGTAAAACCAGGGCTTCACTCTAAAGATGAAGTGGGCATTCAGGAAATATAGGACAGTTCTTATTCAACAGATTCAGATTCAACTAGTACTCATTGAGGGTCTGATACAATGATAAATCAGTCCCTACAACAAGAATATATGGTGCTTGTTATCAATGCAATTTTACAAATGAGAAATTAAAAATGTATTGAGGTTTTAAAGCACAACCAAAGTTATACAGCTGGTAGTGAAAAGCTCTAGAATACAAACCCAAGACCTTCACCTCAAGTTTGTATTAATTTCATGACAACATGTCATGTCACCTCCATATTATTTTCTGTTTACTTGACTAGAGTAGGCTGAAGAAAGCTTCAAAGCTTAATAGTCTTAATACAGATTCTTATAATATAACTAAATTCTTATTATTGTGTGTATGAAAAACTAAGGTGTTCTGATTTATTTTTATGTTCATAAATTCATATTTTTGACAGAACTTAGTTTTGGATCCAAATATTTTACATCCAAATATTTTGCTTTTTATGTCATATATATGTGTGTAAATAAATTTATGTTTACATATAGATTTATACACATAATTTTATAATGTTTTCTCTGTGTATCTATTCTTTTTCATTAAAAAATTATTTTTGTTTCTTTAAATTTCTAAAATAATGAAGAAGTATTTTTAGCTCAAGACAGTATTCAAGCACTTCATCTAAATTGACAAATAAAGCTAAGAGATTATTGTCTATCTGGTCAATAAATTCTGAACAAAGAAGGATTAATAGGATTTACAATTCCTTTAATCTCCATGTAACACAAGCAATACTTATTATATTTTCATTAACTTTTGAGTCTAGATCATTCTGTAACAATTTAGTTCTATTATAGACCAATCCATGGTTTTATTGTTAAATAAAGTATAAACACTATTAAGGTCAAGCAAGGTACATAAATACATATTCCAGGAAAAAACTAAACAAAGATCTGATTTAAAAAACTCATCACAATATATCAATGTTGACATTGAATTTACCAAACTCTCTTTGGTTTCAAAATAAACATTTTTTCCTAAATAGTAATTCCTTTCTTTGGAATGTGCAGGATTGAGTATCCCAAGCCCACTAAGCTAACCTTTTACTGACCATCTTTACACTTGAAATTCACGTTATTTTGCTGAATACTTTTTGTTAATAAAAAGTGAGACGAATACATGAGAGAGCTGTTAACTACATAACCTCTTCTTCTTTCTTCCATTTTCAGAACACAAACTCCAGCATACTTGGGGCAGAAACTGCTAGTAATAGTAAAACTCATTCTTTCTAGTAATAGTAATACTTAGATATACAAACAATCAGAAAAATGATTATAGATTCTAGGCTCTCTTGCAGCTAGATGCAGCCGTATAAATATGGTGTGTCCAGTGTAATATGGACAGGAGCACTGAGCTCAAGTTCTGACTGAAAGTGAAAGGTTTCCCCTATTTCCTCCCCTTAATTCTGGCTAGAAGGCCAGAACATGACACAGAAATGGATATTGAGGTTGGCATAGAAAAGAAACAGAAAATATTGGTCCCTACCACTACAGAATAGTTATATCAACTCTTGACTGACTGTGTTAGACTCTTTTGTGACATATTCTATCTTAATTAAGTCATTGAGATTTGTTCCATTACTTACAGGAGCTAAAATGTCATTATAGCTTATGCAGATATTTATCTTAATCATTCCCTTTACCTATATCTTCAAATCCCTTGTTTCTCTCTTCTTAGCACACATCTATCTGACTGTAATTGTCATCTCAGATTAAGCTAAAAGATCCTCTTCTTTGCCTGGTGAAGAAAGTCTGAAAATAGTAAACTGTGGAATTATTATATGTTCTTGATTACCATCCTCAAATGGGCGTTCAATATTTTCCTGAAATGTAATGAAATTCTCTTGTATGCTCCCCCCCACAACTCACTACATCAAATATTTCATTCTCTGCTTTTTCACTTTCAAACCAAGTACCTATTCTGCACACCCAACTCTTACCTACCTTCATATTCTTGTGAGAAAAACCAATAACTATAGGATTAAAACTTCTCATCTGCCCTTCACCAAAGGTATATCCACTTGCTCAAACTAATTACTACTAACTTCTGTATTTTCTTTATTTTTTACTTAGTTCTCATATCCAACCTATTACCAAATTCTATGATTTCTGTCTCTAAACATATCTAAAGTGTTTTCATTTCTCTTCATCTCTCTTGATAGAACTCTACTTCAACTTATACAGTCTTCCTTTGATTCTGGAGGTGGAATGGCTGGAAGAAGGACCTTTGTCTTGTCTTCTTTGAAGAAAGAATTCAGCAGGGAGACCAAGATTGTGAAATAGAGACAGCACTTATCAGAGGCAAAGTACATGTCAAAGAGCACACAGGCGAACTTGGAGTGAGTTGTACACAATAGGGTTGGCTTATATGGGGGAAGTTGCTTTTCTGGGTTGTCTCTGGCCAGTCATCTTGCTTGTGCCTTCACCTAATCAGGGCCCAGTGCTCCTGGTGCTCAAAAGAAGACCAGTTGCCGCTGCTCAGCCTGGAACCTATACATCTCCTAACTCACTTTCTCTTTTACTGCATTTTTGCCCCTGCCCTGTTCACTCTCCATCCAGCACTAAATGTTTTTGTTTTTGTTTTTAAATGTAAGTCAGGTTATATTATTCTTTAGCTAAAGTCTGCTTGATAACTTTCTATTGCCTTGAGAGTAACATCCATATTGCCTAGAAGTACCTGCATGATTTGCACATTTTTCTGTATTTCTATCTCATCTCTCACCACTATCTCCTTTGTTTTCTACATTCCAGGCATAGGGGCCTTCATTCAGTGATTTGAAAATCAAGTTCTTCCCTACCTTGGGGTCAGCACACAACAGTCTTCTACCTTGAATGTGCTTCCTCTAACCTCTTCACCTAATTAACCATGTTCAGATCTTAGCTTGTATATCATCTTCTCAGGACATACTTCCTTTCAACTCTGAACTACATTATGTCCCCACATTCTATGCTCTCTGAAAACCATAAACCTCTTTGTCCCAGTCATATGACATACATCTATTTATTTGTTGTTCATAAAATATCTGTATTTCCAACTAGAATATGAGCTTACTGATGTCAATAATTATGTCTATCTCATTTAATGCTGTATCCCCAATACCTGGTACAGTAGCTGGCACGTGGTAGACCTTCAGTAAATAATATTTTTAATTCCTAAATGAATGAGTGCTCATTCTATCACTGTTAGATAATGTAGATAAGGAGAGAATATAATAGCTAAACTCATTTCAACACCTTGAGTTCCCATTCATTCTACCACTCACTATAAATTAATACTTTTATATTCTGTTTTATATACTTCATGCTTTATTAACTTCTTAAACTGAAACAGTGTCTGGGGCATGGTCAACTTTGGGTCAGTAACAGAAACAATTTTCTCAGCCTCAAGACTCAGACTATGGACAATGGTAAATTTCCCAAGTTAGATGTAACCATGTGTGGACTATTCTCAATGGCCAGCTGTCCTTCTAGGAAGAAAGTCAGTCTTCTCATTGAACATTTATTAGAAACTCTACAGTATATTATAGATGTAGTAGAAATTTCTTTGATGGTTTGGGTATATAAATATTACCTAATAGACCACTTCTACAGTGATACATACTCCCGATTCAACAAAGAACATTTAAAACCTTGTTAGAACGCAACATTTCACAGTTCTTCAATCTAACTAAAAGGGATTTTCCCACAGCCCCTTAGGCAGAAAGAAAAACTTGCTAACAAAGAAATTAGCATTAAAATTTTGTGCTTTCTCTCTGACTCTGGGAGCTAAATGAGAATAGAGTGACATCTACTAACTAATGAGAGAAAGGGTCAGAAATCTAAACTGTATAACCAGTCAGTTAACAGTCAAGATAATATTTACCTGTCTTTGTGAAAAAAACCTTCCAGGCTATATGCAAGGACTCAAAGCATATTTCATTTGTGCATCTTATCTAAGGAGAATACTTGGAAAAGGATACTGGCACAAATTAATTCTTCCTGAAACTACAGATTGAGGAAAATAAAGTTGTAAATAACAAAACTTTATTATATATATGTATATATATATATGTGTGTGTGTGTGTGTGTGTGTGTGTATAGTGTGTATGTACATATAAATTAAAATTCTATGTCTATGGAATGTATAATATAATCATTAAATAAGGATTCTTAAATAAAAATGACACACTGGGGAAAAGAATATACTATTAAAATACACTAAACAAAAGTAGATATTTCCAGAGATTTCAACCACAGTTACACAACTGAATTCCTTTTGGAGCTTCTAAAAATTTTACCTGTCCTACTAGATATACTAAAACTGAATCTCTTAGGGTTGGGCCATGGATGTGTGATTTGTCATCTTAACTTCTCCACTGTACCACCAATCTGCTTTTTTAACAGACTTTGTCACCTGTGTAAATGGACATAAATCCACACTTAGAAACCACATCTCTAGGTGGTTTCTGTTCTCTCACTGATGCTAACTAGTTGTCTTGTTTTTCCAAGTTGCTCCCTGGTGATTATCTGTGTCTTCCCTCCTCTCCAGCTGTGTGCTGTCTGGTGGCCCTTGCCCCTCTCATTCTTCAACCACTTATATAAATTCACAGTCCACTTTCCTATAGTTCAGCATGTCTCTGGGTGAGATTCAGAAATATATTTGATATCGTCCAGAGCTATCATTCTCTATAAGTAGGTGTAATGAAAGTTATTGACTTAGATGTCAAAAGTCCTATATTAAGATTTAAGTTTTAAGACTAAAGCGACTTTAGACTATATTCTAAATCACATAAGGGAAGTGGAAACAAAGAGGCAAGAATAATCCAACTATCTTGGCAAACTAGAAAGCACCCTACAACAGATTTATACCCACTTTCATACTTTTCCACCTTGAGAACAGAAGTAGCTAAGAGTTATTTTGTGCTCTCTCTGTGCCAAGCTAAGGTTTACTAGATGTCCAGTTAAATTTGCATTTCAGATATACAACCAATATATATTTTAATATAAGTGTGTCCCAAATATTTCATGGGACATAACTAAAATATTTTTTGTTGTTTATCTGAAATGCAATTTTAATTGTGTCATATATTTTTATCTGCTAAATCTGGCAACCCTATGTCAAGCTCTATTACAAAGCAATACAAGGAAGCAGAGAGAAAACAGAAATAAGTTCTATTCTAGAAGGGTCTATGGTCAGAAAAATCAATCTGCATGTCTATTCTGATTATAGTGGTGATGGATGATGGAATTTTCAGATGTGTGTCTGGTTAATAGGAGGCACATTGCTGTGCCTAAAATTATTTTAATATAAGGGATTTGGAAGGTTAAAGTAGAGAAAGGAAACAAGCAATTGGCAAAGAAGAGATTTTTATAATTATGTCTGGAGAGTCAAAATTAAACTAAGACGAAATACACCTTAGCCTTTAAAGATGCTCCTGCATCTATTAGGTCTATGTCATTGTGTATGAGGCCTGCTCCAAGTGATTGGTTATATATTTGAAAGTTTAAAACTTAGAATAAAACTCTCTCTATCGGGAAAGGAATCCATATGGGTCAAAGTAGCTAATACATTTTTACTAATTAATTTTCATTTTCAGTTCTTCAAACTATTGCCCTCTTCAAGGGAAATGATAGAAATAAAGGCAGAGACTACTCTAGTCATGATGCTGGAGTCGCATTCAGGCATCTTTAGCAAGGTACCATGCTTTCCGTCTCCCTATTTTGTTATTTGACTATCAACACATAAATAAAGGATTTCTTTTTAAAACAATATATACTGGCTTACAAAGGATTAACATTTACAGAGGAGATCCTAAGGCTATCAGGGCTCAGAAATTTAGGTTTAAATTTGAAAAACAACACTGTCAAATATCAACTCAGCAGAATCCCTTGTGTACATCCCAATAAAACATTCAATGAATGGTACTGGTTTAAAAATACCTGCTTTTTTTTGTCCCGGCATAAAAACACAAGGGAAAGGAAGTTCAATTTTTTTTCCCCTGATGCTAAAACTCTAAAGCTTCAGGAAATTTCTTTATTACTTAGTACTATATGTTCTAATCAAGCATAAAGCAGGAAAGTGACTACTATCAAAGGACCCATAAAGAGTTTATGATGTTTCAGAATCAGACAACATAAAAAAGGACATATTCAAATTAGAAACACTATTATAAAGTGTGATTCTATAAGGAATCTCCATAACAGTCTTAATAATGTGATTAAAGAGACAAAGTAATAACAATATACACAAGTACTAATTAGAACATTGAAACTACTACGCCTCATGTGGGAGGCAAGTCATAAAATTCAAAGAATATTTGTAAGAAACGCTATCAGACTGGCTTTTAAGTTTTTAGTGCCTGAGGCTGATTTTGTGAACTTGTATGAGTTGAAAATGTTTAAGAGAATTCAATTGGCCTAATAATGCATACTTGTTTCAGAATCTTATTATAATACAAAAAAATAATTTAGAGAGATATACTTTTTCTCCACTTGGTTCAATGGCACAGTTTATGCAAAGTCTAAAAATTAAACCAAATTCCACAATATTACAAACAATGAAACTTCACTTTAAAAATATCTATATATACTATTACTACATGGCCATGAATTCTCAAAGGCTAGAGGTGATGAGAAATAAGAGAAGTTATATAATTAAAACTTGGTTAGAACAACACATTTATTGTATTATCAATTTTTAAATTTTTATTTGAAAACTATATCAAAAGTATTTAAGTACATAACATAAAATAAAGAAAATGAAGTTGAAAATATTTGAGAAATTCTGAGCAAGAAACAACAAAAATACAGAGCTAGGATTCATATGTAGTCATTTCTTAATATGGGGCCATAACTTAGGCTATCTGCTTTCTTGCAGTTAGTTTAAAGAGAAACATAATCAATGAAATCAGTTTCACCAATATTAGTTGATATGCTGAGAAAAAGAGGGAATTCCTTAATCAGGTAAAATTTTATTTTCAATAAACATTATACTCTTCTCTAGGAGGCTCAAATTTCACATAGTAAAGATTTTTAAAACCTGGAAAAAAACTGACCTATATTAACTTTACTTCTTGTTTAAGTTAACAGACTTCTTAGTGAAAGGGATTTTTTTTTTACCCTAAAACACCTATTAACAATATTCAGAAAAGACTTTCCTCAAAGGGCATTTGGAAAACCTGAATTAAATTATTCACAATTACCAGAAGGAGAAACAAACTAGTTACTCAAAAAAAGGACAAATTATCTGCCGTGAAAGGCAGAAATTTCTCGTGTGTATTTTTATAAAGATGATAAAATAACATACAGACAGCCCCTGACTTATAATGGTTCAATTTACGAATTTTTTTTTTCTTTTTTTTTTCTTTTTGCGGTATGCGGGCCTCTCACTGTTGTGGCCTCTCCCGTTGTGGAGCACAGGCTCCGGATGCGCAGGCCCAGCGGCCATGGCTCACGGGCCCAGCCGCGAGCGGCATATGGGATCCTCCCAGACCGGGGCACGAACCCGTATCCCCTGCATCGGCAGGCGGACTCTTAACCACTGCGCCACCAGGGAGGCCCAATTTACGAATTTTTTTAACTTTATAAATGGTGGGAAATCTATACACGTTCAGTAGAAACCATGTTCTGCATTCTGAATTTTGATCCTTTCCCAGACTGGTGATATGTAGTATGATACTCTCTCCTGATGCTGGGCAGTGGCTGCAAGTCACAGTGCCCCCGTCAGCCACGTGATTGTGAGGGTAAACAACCAATACTCTTACAGCCACTCTGTACCCATGCAACCTTTCTGTTTTTCACTTTCAGTAGGTTATTCAATAAGTTACATGAGATACTCAACAGCCTCTTTTAAAATAGGATTTGTGTTAGATGATTTTTTCCCAACTGTGGACTAATGTTCTCAGCATGTTTAAGGTAGGCAAGCTAAGCTATGACATTAGGCGGGTTAGGTGTATTAAGTGCATTTTCAACTCACAATATTTTCAACTGATTATGGGTGTATTGGGCTGTAAATCTACCTTAACTGAAGGAAGATCTGTACTTAAAGATAGTCTCAAGAAGTCAATTCTAGAGTACAGTCAAGTGGTTTTATAAGGGATGTTATACTGTAATTCTCAAGAAGCCAATTCTAGAGTACAGTGAAGTGGTTTTATAAGGGATGTTATACTGTAATTCTCACAGTATTTACAATTATAGCAAAGAGTTTCACAGAGCTCTTTTAATAAGAGCTTTCAAAATAGTCAATAATATAAAGGTTGAGTGCAAGTCATCAAAAACAATATTAAGAGAAGCAAAATAATGAAGTCTATGTTGTAAGGTTTCTGTTGGTCTTGAACAAGGTGGAGAAAAACAACTGTATGGTACACATCGATTTAAAGGCTGGACTGAATGTCCATCAGGCTGACCTCTATATACTGTGTTTCTCTAAACCACAGAGATAAATAAAAGTGATCTGTGCCCTCATCAGCTACTGCATGCAGCTGGTTAATAACAGATCTATATGCTTTAAAGTCAGCTCATCTGGAGATAGGGCTAATATTTCATAAAATTTGAGGAGTCTGATAAAAATATTCTTCTGAAAAAAAAGACCCCAATTGACATTCAGACTTCATAACTTACTCTATGTTGCTCATCACTAGGGCTCTGGTGATGATTAAATGGAGTCGATGGCTGTGCCTGGAAGGGAGCAAATGCTATGGATGTTTTTCTAATGATGATGCTGATGATGATGGTGATAATGACAGTGGTGGTGGTGGTGGTAATGGCAGTAGAGAAAAAAATAACCTGAAATACAGACAAGATTTCAAACAAAAATAATATTCTAAATATCTTGTCAATTTCATACAAAAAGGTAGAAGGTTTTTTCATGGACATGTAGGTGAGTAGTTTGCCATGGCACAGTGGTGACCTTGTATGTCTCCATAAAGGCCAGATAGGCAAAGCTCAACAGCAATCTCACCCAAGACTTGGTGGATGCCCTCTGATTCTCCCAGGAACCTGGCAAGATAGGCAGTCTTGTGAGAAGCTATCACAAGGACCATTTTACATCTACCTCTATATCTCGTGCGAGACTCCCTCTCTTACAGTATACTGCTATGAAGCACTTTAAGGTATGGGAATTTATATCTCCCTTATAAAACCACTTCACTGTAGTCTCGAATTAGCTTCTTGGTGACAGAGCAAACCACTGTCTCATGGTACCAACTATCTGGTCCCTCTGGTTCAATGTCATCCCATCCCCAGTGACATAGGTCATGGACACCATGTTGATCTTGCTTATACTCTCTGTGTAAGTGATAAACTATCTCAGGACATTTAGTCAAGTCATCCCCTTACAGGCTGGATATATAGAAGACTGGGAAAGCCACCCAGCATCTTCATTAGTCACTTCTGCTTAGGGACTACTTGATCTCTTGACAAGACAAAGATTTCACCCCAACTTAGGACAGCTGTGTAACAAGATGAAAATTCTGCAGTATATTGAATGGAATGAAAGAATGTTGTCTCTATAAATGACACAGCATATATTTATAACTATTACCTGAAAAACAACTCACATCATTATGTTGATGGAATAATGATAGAAACAATATGATAATAAAACAATATTTTCAAAATGCCCTCTGCTAAATCTTTAACATACATTTGTTATTTCATCATCTGCATAAACCCAGGAGTTATTATTAAATGACATTTAAAAAAATAACAGGGTCAGACAGCTAGCAACTCACTTGCAGTCTGTGAACCCAAGCTATCAGACTTTATTGTTTTGAGATTGAGCAATATATTTCATCATCTCCCAGAATGTGTAAAGCAGTTTTACTGGAACTTAATTGAAGAGACCATTTACTAAAATAAATTCATAATTATGAAAGGACAAAAAATTGAATACTAAAACATACTGCTAAGTTTGGGATTAATTGAAGCATTTAAACACAATTATTAAACTCTTGGACTTCATTAAAAATGGACAGATATATACCATATGTCCTTATTTATCATTCACTTCTCCACATATTCTGGTCTTCTGGTCTGAAGAAGCATACACCACAGAAAACATAAAAGGATCAAACTAGGATTTTCAAACAGAGTCTTTATTTAAATTATAACTTTGGTGTACTCTTAAATGACCATCTGCCTTATATACTAATTAGACCTGTACCATTTAAAATATAAAACTTAAGGACATTATTGGAAAAACAAATTTATGGTTTGAAAATTTGAGATCACAGTACTTTTTTAGTTTGAGAAATATTTTATCATACTAATAATGCTATTTTAAATCTGCACTATAGAAAATGTTAGGACAGAAAATAAATTGATACGTAAAAAGAATGTGTTAAATGCAGTTTTATTTTTCAAGTATAAATTTTAGTTCAAACAAACTAAATAGATATATCTGGAAATAGGGATTTATGTGGAAAACATTCTTCTGCAAAGAATTTTATTTCCAATACACAGTGAGTGCATAGGGGTATATCATTAGAAGCATATATTGTGGAAAATTTTGAAGGCATAATACCATATAAATGTAGTGCTATTTAAGTTATCTATTTATTTCTGGGTTAGCTTTGATAGTTCATGTCTTTCAAGTCATTTAAATATGTTAAGTGTATAGTTATAATATCATAATATTCCCTTATTATTGTTTTTAATATCAGTAAGATACTTACTGGTATCACCCCCACTTCCCTATCTGATTTTTTGTGTATATCCTTTCTTATGTCTATAGGTTTATCAGTTTTATTGATTATTTTAAAGAACCAGCTTTGATTCCATAGAATTTTCTTTATTGTTTATTTTCTATTTTATTTATATTCATATTTTTATTTACTTCATTCTGTTTATATTGGGTTTAATGCAACTTCCTTTTTGTTTTAGTTTCTTAAAGTGGATGTTATGACCATTAAATTATAATACTTTTAATATAAAGACTTAATATCTACAAATTTCTCTCTTATTCTCTATCACTTTACACTGAAATGCTGTTATTAAGTGAGTACATACTTAGAACTGTTATGTCTCTTGAAGAATTGGTGATCTTATCATTATGAAATAACCCACTTTATCCCAGATACTATTTATTAACTGAAGTCCACTTTGCCTGATATTATCACCATTCAAAATTTCCTTGAGTTATTATTTTTATGGCAGTTTTTCTTCATTTTTACTTTTAATGTATATCTTTATATATAAAGTGAGTCTCTCATAAGCTGCATACAGTTATTTCTAATGTATCAATCCAACCTTATATTTACTGCCTTATAATTACAGCATTTAGACCATTTACATTTTCTGGAATTGCTGATACGGTTTTTTTAAAATTAATTTTAATTATTTATTTTTTATAGAGCAAGTTCTTATTAGTTATCTATTTTATACATATTAGTGTATATATGTCAATCCCAATCTCCCAGTTCATCCCACCACAACCCCTCTCCGCACTGCCACTTTCCCCCTAGGTGTCCACATGTTTGTTCTCTACATCTGTGTTTCTATTTCGGCCTTGCAAAGCAGGTCATCTGTACCATCTTTCTAGATTCCACACATATGCGTTAATATACAATACCTGTTTTTCTCTTTCTGACTTACTTCACTCTGTATGACAGTCTCTAGATCCATCTAACTCTCTCCAAATTACCCAATTCCATTCCTTTTTATGGCTGAGAAATATTTCATTGCACACATGTACCACATCTTCTTTATCCATTTGTCTGTCGGACATTTAGGTAGCTTCCATGACCTGGCTATTGTAAATAGTGCTTCAATGAACATAGGGGTGCATGTGTCTTTTGGAATTATGGTTTTCTCTGGTTATATGCCCTCTAGTGGGATTGCTGGCTCATATAGTGATTCTATTTTTAGTTTTTTAAGGAACCTCCCTACTGTTCTCCATAGTGGCTATATGAATTTACATTCCCACCAACAGTGCAAGAGGGTTCTCCTTTCTCCACACCCTCTCCAGCATTTATTATTTGTAGACTTTTTGATGATGGCCATTCTAAACAGTGTGAGTGATACCTCACTGCAGTTTTCATTTACTTTTCTCTAATAATTAGTGCTGTTGAGCAGCTTTTCATGTGCTTCTTGGCAATCTGTATGTCTTCTTTGGAGGAATGTCTATTTAGGTCTTCTGCCCATTTTTTGATTGGGTTTTTTTTTTTAAACATTGAGCTGCATGAGATATTTGTATATTTTGGAGATTAATCCTTCCTCCATTGATTTGTTTGCAAATATGTTCTCCCATTCTGAGGGTTATCTTTTCATCTTGTTTGTAGTCTCCTTTGCTGTGCAAAAGCTTTTAAGTTTCATTATGTCCTGTTTATTTTGGTTTTTATTTCCATTACTCTAGGAGGTGGGTCAAAAAAGATCTTTCTGTGATTTATGTCAAAGAGTGTTCTTCCTATGTTTTCCTCTAAGAGTTTTATAGTGTCTGGTCTTATATTTTAGTCTTTAATCCATTTTGAGTTTGTTTTTGTGTATGGTGTTAGGGAGTGTTCTAATTTCATTCTTTTACATGCACCTGTCCAGTTGTCCCAGCACCACTTATTGAAGACTGTCTTTTCTACATTGTATATCCTTGCCTCTTTTATCATAGATTAGTTGACCATATATGTGTGCGCTTAGCTCTGGGCCTTCTATCCTGTTCCATTGATCTAAATTTCTGTTTTTGTGCCAGTGCCATGTTGCCTTGATTACTGTAGCTTTGTAATATAGTCTGAAGTCAGGGAGTCTGATTCCTCTAGCTCCATTTTTTTCCCCTGAAGACTGCTTTGGATATTCAGGGTCTTTTTTGTCTCCATACAAATTTTAAAATTTTTTGTTCTATTTCTGTAAAAAATGTCATTGATAATTTGATAGGGATTGCATTGAATCTGTAGGTTGCTTTGTGTATTATAGTAATTTTCACAATATTCCAATCCAAGAACATGGTATATCTCTCCATCTGTTTGTGTCATCTTTGATTTCATTCATCAGTGTCTTACAGTTTTCTGAATACAGATCTTTTACATCCTTAGGTAGGTTTATTCTGAAGTATTTTATTCTTTTTGATGCAATGGTGAATAGGATTGTTTCCTTTATTTCTCTTTCTGATCTTTCATTGTTATTGTATAGGAATGCAAGAGATTTCTGTGTATTAATTTTGTAACCTGCTACATTACCACATTCATTGATTAGGTCTAGTAATTTTCTAGTGGCATCTTTAGGATTCTCTATGTATAGTATCATGTCATCTACATAGAGTGACTGTTTTACTTCTTCTTTTCCAATCTAGATTCTTTTATTTCTTTTTTTTTCTCTAATTGTCATGGCTAGGACTTCCAAAACTCTGTTGAATAATAGTGGCGAGAGTGGACAACCTTGTCTTTTTTCTGATCTGACAGGAAATGCTTTCACTTTTTCACCATTGAGAATGATATTTGCTATGGGTTTGTCATATATGCTCTTTATTATTTTGAGGTAGGTTCCCTTTATGCCCACGTTCTGGAGAGTTTTTATCATAAATTGGTGTTGAACTTCTCAAAAGCTTTTTCTGTACCTACTGAGATGATCATATGGTTTGTATTCTTCAGTTTGTTAATATGGTGTATCACATTGATTGATTTGCATATATTGAAGAATCCTTGCATCCTTGAGATAAATCCCACTTGGTCATGGAGTATGATCCTTTTAATGTGTTATTAGATTCTGTGTGCTAGAATTTTCTTGAGGATTTTTGCATCTATATTCTTCAGTGATATTGGTCTGTAATTTTCTTTTTTTTTAGTATCTGTGTCTGGTTTTGGTATCAAGATTGTGGTGGCCTCATAGAATGAGTTTGGGAGTGCTCCTTCCTCTGCAATTTTTTGGAAGAGTTTGAGAAGGATGGGTGTTATCTCTTCTCTAAATGTTTGATAGAATTCACCTGTGAAGCCACCTGTCTTGGGCTTTTGTTTGTTGGAAGATTTTTATTCACAGTTTCAGTTTCATTACTTGTGATTGGTTTGTTCATATTTTCTATTTCTTCCTGGTTCAGTCTTGGAAAGTTATACCTTTCTAAGAATTTGTCCATTTATTCCAGGTTGTCCATTTTATTGACATGGATTTGCTTGTAGTAGTCTCTTATGATGCTTTGTATTTCTGTGGTGTCCATTGTAACTTTACCATTTTCATTTCTAACTTTTTTGATTTGAGTCCTCTCCCTCTTTTTCTTGATGAGTCTGGCTAAAGGTTTATCAATTTTGTTTATCTTCTCAAAGAGCCAGCTTTTAGTTTTATTGATCTTTGCTATTGTTTTCTTTGTTTCTATTGCATTTATTTCTGCTCTTATCTTTATGATTTCTTTCCTTCTACTAACTTTGGTTTCTTTGTTCTTCTTTCTCTAGTTGCTTTAGGTGTAAATTTAGATTGTTTATGTGAGGTTTGTCTTGTTTCTTGAGGAAGGATTGTATTGCAATAAACTTCCTTCTTAGAGCTGTTGTGCTGCATCCCATAGGTTTTGGATCATCATGTTTTGTTGTAATTTGTCTTGAGGTATGTTTTGATTTCCTCTTTGACTTCTTCAGTGACCTCTTGGTTATTTAGTAATGCATTGTTTAGCCTCCATGTGTTTGTGGTTTTTACGTTTTTTTCCCTGTAGTTGATTTCTAATCTCATAGCGTTGTGTTCAGAAAAGATGCTTGATATGATTTCAATTTCTTAAATTTACCGAGGCTTGATTTGTGACACAAGATGTGATTTATCCTGGAGAATGTTCCATGTGCACTTGAGAAGAAAGTGTAATCTTCTGTTTTTGAATGGCATGTCCTATAAATATTATTGAATCTATCTGGTCTATTGTGTCATTTCAAGCTTGTGTTTCCTTATTAATTATCTATGTGGATGATCTTTCCATTGGTGTAAGTGAGGTGTTAAGTCCTCCACAATTTTTGTGTTACTGTCAATTTCCTCTTTTATAGCTGTTAAGCATATGCCTTATGTATTGAATTTGCTCCTATGTTGGGTGCATATATATTAATAATTGTTATATCTTCTTCTTGGATTGATCCCTTGATTTTTATGTATGTAGTGTCTTGTTTTGTCTCTTGTAACATTCTTTTTCTTTAAGTCTACTTTGCCTGATATGAATATTGATACTCCAGCTTTCATTTGATTTCCATTTATAGGAAATATCCTTTTCCATCCCCTCACTTTCAGTCTGTATGTGTCTCTAGGTCGAAAGTGGGTCTCATGTAGATAGCATATATATGAGTTTTGTTTTTGTATCCATTCAGTGAGCCTGTGTCTTTTGGTTGGAGCATTTAATCCATTCACTTTTAAGGTAATTATCAATATGTATGTTCCTATTACCACCTTCTTAACTGTTATTGGTGAGTTTTATTCTAGGTCCTTTTCTTCTCTTGTATTTCCCACTTAGAGAAGTTCCTTTAGCATTTGTTGTAGAGCTGGTTTGGTGATGCTGAATTCTCTTAGCTTTTGCTGGTCTGTAAAGCTTTTGATTTCTCCATTGAATCTGAATGAGATCCTTGATGGATAGAGTAACCTTGGTTGTAGGTTTTTCCCTTTCATCACTTCAAATATATTGTGCCACTCCCTTCTTGCTTGTAAAGTTTCTGCTGAGAAATATGCTGTTAACCTTAGGGGAGTTCCCTTGTATGTTATGTGTTATTTTTCCCTTGTTGCTTTCAGTAATTTTTCTTTGTCTTTAATTTTTGTCAATTTGATTGCTATGTGTCTTGGTGTGTTTCTCCTTGGGTTTATCCCACCTGGGACTCTCTGCACTTCCTGGACTTGGGTGGTTATTCTCTTTCCCATGTTAGGGAAGTTTTCAACTATATATCTTCAAATATTTTCTCAGGTTCTTTCTCTCTCTCTTCTCCTTCTGGAACCCTTATCATGTGCATGTTGTTGCATTTAATGTTGTCCCAGAGGTCTCTTAGGCTGTCTTCATTTCTTTTCATTCTTTTTTCTTGGTTTGTTCAATGGCAGTGAATTCCACCATCCTGTCTTCCAGGTCACTTATCAGTTCTTCTGCCTCAGTTATTCTGTTATTGGTTCCGTCTAGTGTATTTTTTCATTTCAGTTATTATATTGTTCATCTTTGTTTTTCCTTTAATTCTTCTAGGTCTTTGTTAAACATTTCTTCCATCTTCTCAATCTTTGCCTCTATTCTTTTTCCGTGGTCCTAGATCATCTTCACTATCATTATTCTGAATTATTTTTCTAGAAGGTTGCCTATCTCCACTTCATTTAGTTGTTTTTCTGGAGTTTTATCTTGTTCCTTCATCTGTACATAGTCCTCTGCCTTTTCATTTTGTCTTTCTGTGAATGTGGTTTCATTCCACAGGCTGCAGAATTGTAGTTCTTCTTGCTTCTGCTCTCTGCCCTCTGGTGGATGAGGCTATCTAAGAGGCTTGTGCAAGCTTCCTGATGGGTGGGCCTCATGGTGGGTAGATCTGGGTGTTTTTCTGGTGAGCAGAGTTCCTTAAAACTTAATCCACTTGTCTGCTGGTGGGTGGGGCTGCATTTCCTTCCTGTTGGTTGTTTGGCCTGAGGTGAACCAGCACTGGTGGCTACCCAGCTCTTTGGTGGGGCTAATGGTGGTGGACTGTGGGAGGGCTCCCACCAAGGAGTACTTCCCAGAACTTCTGCTGCCAGTGTTCTTGTCCCCATGGTAAGCCACAGCCACCCCCTTCCTCTGCAGGAGACCTTACAACACTAGCAGGTAGGTCTGGTTCAGTCTCCTATGGGGTCACTGCTCCATCCCCTGTGTTCTTATATGCATACTACTTTGTGTGTGCCCTCCAAGTGTGGAGTCTCTGTTTCCCCCTGTCCTGTCAGAGTCCTGAAATCAAATACCCCTAGACTTCAAAATCTGATTCTCTAGGAATTCATCCTCCCATTGCTGGACCCCCAGGATGAGAAGCCTGACATGGGGCTCAGAACTTTCACTCTAGTGGGTGGACTTCTGTGGTATAAGTGTTCTCCAGTTTGTGAGTCACCCACCCAGCATTTATGGGATTTGATTTTATTGTGATTATGCCTCTCCTACCAACTCATTGCAGCTTCTCCTTTGTCTTTGGGTGTGAGGTATCTTTTTTGGTGAGTTCCAGTGTCTTCCTGTTGATGATTGTTCAGCAATTATTTGTGATTCTGGTGCTCTTGCAAGAGGGAGTGAGAGCATGTCCTTCCACTCTGCCATCTTGAACCAATCTCAGGGTTGGGTTTCAATACACATTCTTGTCCTTTTTTGTTGTTGTGGTATCTATTTTTGTTTCCTTTGCTTTCTTTTTCTGTATTCCTGTTGATTAATTGATCTTTTTTTATGGTTGTATGTTTTTTTCAAATTACCTTTTTAGTTATACACCTTGTTTTATTTTTTTAGTGGTTATTATACTGTTTGTGAAACACGTCTTTAATTTATCCCAATCTACCTTCAAATAATAAATCAGCATTGTCTAAAAATATTAAAAAGTACACTCTTATTTTTCCCTTCTCATTATCCTTGTGCTTTTCTGTCACATATGTCCCTTCTACATATGTGATTAACGTTACAGTACATTTTTATTAATTTTACCTTAAGCAGCCAATTATTTGTAAAAGAGAGTTAAAAATAAAGAATTGTATTTTATGTTTCTCACATATTTACCATTTTGACACTGTTTATTATTTTACACATATTCAAATTTCTATTTACCATCTATTTACCATTTCTTAGAATGCAGTTTTGCTAGTAATTAATGCTCTCACCTCTTGCTGGTTTGGAATGATTTTTATGTCATCTTCATTTTTGTAAGATATTTCCAGTGAATACAGGCATAACTCATTTTATTACACTTCCCTTTATTTCACTTTGCAGATACTGCATTTTTCACATACTGAATGTTTTTGCCAACCCTGCATCAAGCAAGTCTATCGCCGCCATTTTTCCAATTACATTTGCTCACTTCATGTATCTGTGTTGCATTTTGTTAATTCTCACAGTACTTCAAACTTTTTTCATTGTTATTATATTTGTTATGGTGATATGTGATCAGTGATCTTTGAAGTTACTACTAAGACTAGCTGAAGGCTCAGATGATGGTTGACAATTTTTAGCAATAAATAATTTTTAATTAAGGTATGTACATTTTTAGACATAATGCTATTGCACACTTTATAGAGTACAGTGTAGTGTAAACATAACTTTTACATGCACTGGAAAACCCAAAAAACTGTGTGATTAACTTAATTGTGATATTTGCTTTATTATGTTGGTCTAGAACTGAACCCACAATATCTCTGAGGTATTTAATTTTACAATGACAAGGTTATGCTTTGTTTTGTTTTTCAGTACTGCAAAGACTGTCCTTGGACATATATGTATAATTTCTGATAAAACATTTGCTGTAATTTTGTTTGTTTGTTTCTCTGTGTGTGGCATTTCCTTTTGTTCTGGCTCTTTTGAAATCTATCTCTTCATCAATGTGTTGTTAGCAATTTGCCATGTGCTTTGGTATGTCTTTAATTATATGATCCTTCTGCTTCAGGTTTGTTAGGCTCCTTGGATCTCTAAAGATATGTTGCCTTTTGAATCCTAGATTTGGAATTGACACAGCATCACTCCTGCCACTTTTTAGTAAGTGAAAGGGTTGTTATTTAAACCCAGCTTTATCAGACATGTAAAGTTCATTAAAAGAAGACACCAAGATTAAAAGTTAAAAGAAAATTTAAATATTCATGTTTGTGCATTTAATAGCAAGTTATTTAATCCTCTTACTGTACTCATCTTTGAAATATGGATGTTTGTTCCAAGAGGTTCAGGAAGTAATAATATTAAATGTTAAAAATAGATATTTAGTTAATATTTACTAAATGTGTTTTTGTAATTCCTTTGTATTATTCCATTACATTATTGAGAATGTCTCTGTAAAATTGTAAATATAGGATTCTTTAGTTTAAGGCAGACATACCACATATTTATTGAGGATTCTTCCATTAAAAAAATATCAGAAACAACCCTGGTATAGATGTGAGACACAAAGTGAAGAGCAAATTAGTCCTGACATCTGCTTTCATGGAGATTACAGCTGTAAGCACATATTGATTGAATAATTACTTAAGTAATTTTGATAAGAACTTTAAAGAAAATCATGAGAGCACAAATCAGGGGACATATGACGAAGTCTGGAAATTAGAAAAGTTTCCCTGAGGAAGTGATATCTCTGATAAAATTTATTGGGCAAGTAAGAGGTAATCTGGCAAAGTGAGGAGAGATAAACAACTTTGTGCAATCCTTAAAATAAGACAGAGGAATGGCACAAATAAGGTCAATGTGAGTGGTCAGCCAAGAGGGAAAGAGAGACTGATTAACAAGTATTCTGCAGAAATAGACAGAAACCAGATCATATGAAACATTGTAAAGGAATAAAATATTTTGATTTTTATATTAAGATATGTGAAGACTATTAACAAAGAAAGAGAAGCAACCTGAGTACATCTGAATTAAAAAAAATAATAATCTTTGGCTGCAACGTAACTGAGAGATGGAAAGGGTCAAGGACCTTTTTACCAGAAAAATTTTTCCATGCATTATCATTTTTGATGTCATTCTACCTAATATATTTATTATAGTATATATTCTAATATATAGTTTATATAGTATTGTATTATACTTTATTATATTATTATATTTTCATTATATTTAACATATATTAAAATATTTATATTTAATGTTTTGAATGGGAAGTTTGATTTCATTTATTTTTAACTTTAAGTATTTATGTGTCACTTTAAAATTCTAATTTTATGAAAATAATCATATTTCAATGAGTAAAATACCATCACCTCATATTATAACATGCCTCTTTGAAGCTTCATATGAAATTATATTTGGATTTAGAAGAATTGGCTCTATGCCTGTGAAAACCAGGAGAGGAAATATTCTGTCACCCTTATAGAGTCACCAAGGCAGTACATAACTTGCCAAGAGATCAATTTCGTTAATGAAAAATATGTAAGCTATTCTTAAAACAAATGATCATGGTATATCCTTCAACTTATGAGTTTCATATTAAAAAGTAAATCTTGCTGTGAAATAAACCCGCCTTGTCACAAAGTAAAATTTGAATATATTTTCATATGTATCTAATTTGTTACATTCAATTATCATAAGAAACCTCAAGGATTCCCGTAGTTATCCAATAACCCAGATAACAGCCAAAGGAATAAAGACAATCTTTAAAAGATTCAAAGCCATTCCTAACATTTCTGTAATTATTTTTAGCATAATAGATTATAAGGTCATCTCAAAATTGTAAAGTTTTACCTACTGCTACTAATGAAAATCAGAAAAGTTAAGTAACTTGTCTAAAGTTACAAAGATTTAAGGATCTGGTGTAAGATTACAAAGGTTTTGCCAAAGCAAAATTTCAGGTAACATGCCACTTCCCGGACAATAACAATTCCTTGTGATTAGAAAGCTATTGCATTTTATATTGCCTGCTTGGAGATTCATAAGGATTAGACTGTTAAGAGCTTGGATAAGTTCTAAAGTTATAATACCTGTTTAACTTTATGTTAACACATTTGTTTTATTTTGTTTAAGCTTTAAACAAAATTATTTGACAATTAATTTCAGTTTTTTTAATAACATCTATCAGATTGTCCATTGTGTGGGAGAAAAAGTTCTGTTAAATGCACTGCAGGAAAATTGATTTATTATTTATCCATAATTTATGGAACAAATGGAACACTAGTCTCAAGATTTATCTTACCAAACTATAATAATAATAGCTTAAAAGACTAATAGATAATTTGTAATTTCTTACATGGATTTTGAGTAATTAAACAAGAATAAAATAACCTGCAGGGCAGAGATCATTTCTTTTTTACCTCCTTTAACACCTGGTAAACTGCCAGGCTCTTAAATGGAACTCAAAGATTATTTTTCATTATGAATTTAAAATTTGGCAAAGCATTAAAACCCAAATAGGACCTGTTTCTGTTTTATTTCTATAATTATTTTAATTAATACCATTAACTCTCAGATTTCTTTAGTATTCATTACTTGCCTCAACTATAAAAAGTAGTATTTCTAACATAAGATTCTGTTATATTTAGTGGTGCATTTTAATATTAATCCCCAAGTTCAAGGGTGCTGCATGTCACCAGATGTGGATCTATATTTTTATTTGTGTGTGCTTTCCATACTGTAAGAAATAAAATATAAATGAGTTTAGCCTTCTTGCTCCTTTATTACTTAACCTCCACTCAAGCAATATTATACTGAATAAAATGTCCTGGACCAGGAATCAGGAAGTGGGGGTTCTATATCTGATTCTGCCCTATGTAATTATGTTATATAAATCAAGTTAATTCTGTTTCTGGAATCACTGTTTCTTCTTCTGCAATTGGGGTTAATGTTGCTCTGCTTAACTTACATTGTTGTAAGACAGCAAATGAGACAATGACTAATGAAAAAGAAAGTAATGTACCAATATCTTTACAAATGGAAAGTGTTATTATATGTTTGTATTTTCAGGATGCTTATTATTTGTGAATTGTGGTTGTTTCTATAAAAATTATTTTTTAAAGCATGTTCTCCAGAAGTTGTGCATTTCTAACAGATGCTTTTAGGGTAACATTTACAAGATGGCTTTTAAGACTTTGGGATGGAGAAGTGGATTAATGTGAAAAGAGCACCAGGGGTTGAGTGGGAGTGGGGAGGTGAGTCGGATTTCTCCCCACTGCAGGCTGGCTTGTCCTCCAAACACACACTTCAGAATGTTGCTGCCCATTATCTGACAGTTTGCATGGAGCTGAGGTTATAGTCCTATTCGTTCACCCCCATGACAAACATGGGTGTGTCTGGAGAGGGTGCACAGATGACCGCACACTGGGCACCTGCCTAGATGCGGGCCTAGCAAAGGTGCACAGGTGTCATGAGGTGCTTTGAGTGCCACACCCCCCAGGCAGCCCTGGGCACTTCTCCCCCACTTACTGTAGTTTCCTCTAATGACAGGTACATCCCTGTGGCCTCCACCACAATGGGGCTGCCAATGGAATTCCAGGAGATATGTTTGGGCTGCTTGCTGGGGAGGGGAGGCAGCACCATGAGTCAGTCTCTCCCCTGCATGACCTCCTCTTCATAGTCCATGGCCTTCACCATTTGAAAGGTTGACCAGACAACTTCCTGCCTGGCCAACTGTTCCCCCCAATCCCACAAATCTCTACCTGCCCCACATGGGTCCAACCCTGCTGGTCTTACCTCTCATCCCTAACCCCCTTAGTGGGCCACTTTTCTTTTCTTGGCTGTACCTGCTATGCCTGGCTACAAGCCGCCACATTTCCAACTCAGCCCACAAGCGCCCCCCCAAACAGGGGACCATCTAGACTACCCCCAGTCAGGTCAGGCCCTTTCTATATATGCTGCCCAGGATGTAGACCCTGGGAGGGCAAAACCTGCCTTGCTGCTTTAGGCTCCAGCCCTGGCAACCTTGTCACAGCCCTCCTAGCCCTCTTCTCTTTATTACTCAGCTTCTGCAACAGGGATCCTGCTACCAGAGGCCAGACAAGTCCCTGAAATCACACACCACATCCAGAGAGCAGCTCCCAAGCCTTGAGGCAGCCCTGGGGCCAGCATTGGCTGGTGGTTCATATTGGAAAAGTAAAGAAAATTTTCTGTTTCCTGTTCTATAAATATACATTTTTCACTTGATATCTTATCAAATGTTTGTGTTTGAAACATATTAAACATCTAGTATTGCTGTTTTCTACTTGGCTTTAGCAAACAAACAATAAAAGAATAAACTCTAAAATAATTAAAGTATTTCTAAGATAAAATTTTATATATCTTTTACCAATCAGCTTCTTTCACCTTGCTTTGATTAAATATATTGAAACATGTTTCTTACTTGTCTGCTTATAAGATTTCCCATCAGGTTTGTCTTTCTAAAAGGAAGAAAATTTGTGAGATGAAACCCGGATGAGCAGAAAAGGAAATCTACTAATTCTAATAATTCTATAAAATTTTTAAAGAGGTTAAAAATTTATTTTTATAAAATTTTTAAAGAGGTTAAATTTTTTTTAAATAAAAGGAAGAAATTCCCCTTAAATCCTTTTATACTTTATATGTCCTTCATCAGTTTCTTCTTCTCATCCCTAGATCCTCCCCCAAATTATTTTACCCAGTGTCTCAAAAGGACCAAAATTAGTTGTTGTTTTTTTTTTTGATATTTGTTCTTCTATTTTATTTCTCCACTTCTGCTTTAATGAATAATATCAACATTCTCAGAAATTGGGACACTTTTGAATTCATAAGAGAAACTACCTATTTGCAAAGGATCCGAGCACTGTCATAAAGTTTGTTCCATAATGATGTGTCAGTGTGTCATTTACATGATTCACATGGGGTTGGATGGCTGTTATTGAGGATTTCACCCTGGCAGTCTAGAATGGGGAAACTCATTTTAGGCGAGTTATAGCTCACATGACTAACATGTGAATTTCTTATTCATGTTAGCAAAGAATAACATGGAGGATGTGTAAGCACAAAATAAATTAGGTTATAACAAAACTCAGAGAGGAAATTGACTAATTTTAAATGCCATTGATATGCATATGGTAATTCTTGGCACAGGTCTTTAAATATTAATAGGTTACCAGCTTCCTTAAGAGATTAATGTATTACAAATCCTCCTGCTTTTAGACTGTTTCAAGGTTCCTTTTTTCTATTAGCAAGAGAAGATTTTAATAAAGCAAGATGCAAACTTTCTACTGGTGCTCTGAGCCAAGTAAAATACCATTAGCACAGTAGAGCCTTTTTCTAGATACTTCTACTTGTTTTCTGGAAAGGGTAAATTTGTCTAGTTCCACCTATTGCCTTCACCGTGCTTCCCCTATCTTTCCTAGAGTTTGTTGCAGGATTTGATTCACTCTTTGTCTCCAGGCATATTATGTAAATAGCAATTGTCTGTAATGATAAGTAATCAAATTCCATCTTTTACAGGGAAAGTTCATCAAAGGCATTTCTCTCTTCCTTTGAGTAATATATAAAGCTTTTTTTTTCTTCCATCTTGGGAAACATGTACAGATACAAGTGTTAGAATCAATAATGAATTTGATGAGAAATGACAGAATTATAACAATGATGAGTTTGTTTTTACCATCTGTTACAGACGTGCCTGAGTTCATCTTCTGCTTCAACCGTCAATTTTTAATGTTATTTTTATTCTCTATTTCTTAAACATTAAAAATTAAATGAAGAAACTCTGTAATGACAGAATTTACTCATTATTTAGCTTGTTTAATTATACCAAAATAAAACTGTAAGCAAGAATATCATAAATTATCCTATCAGTTTTAGGATTTGTGAATAAAACTTTTCTTATTCAATTTTAGGAACTTCTTTTAAATAGGATGGCATGTTAGTCAGTTAATAAATATTTACTTACAATGTGTCAGACACTGCCCTACATATCAGGAAGTTGAACAAGATAGAGCTTATAAGTTCCTTATAATGGTAAATAGAGAAAATGACAAATTTATGGACTGAGTATCTACTGCTTTATAGAACCACAACCTTCTTTGGGGGCTCTCTTCTAACTTCTGTGTTGACTGAGAAAAATTAAATACAAATGTCCTTCTTCGAGTATTGAAAACAATCTAGTTACAGCTTGCCCTATCAACTCCCAGTAAAGTCAAAGTGGGCATGTGACCTGAGCTTGGCCAGTTGGGTCCTTAGCACTCAAACCTTGAGTGAACAACAAAGGGAAAGACAAAGCAGCAGCGATTCATTCACCCAATGCCTGCACCTTGACTGAGCTGTTCCTTACTCTCTCCATCTGAACTCTCTGGAGGCTCTCTGGATCCTTCTCGTATTGAGGCCTGCTTTAACCAGCCTTTCTATCCATCCCGTGTGTTCCTTATTTCTTTCCAATAAATTCAGTTTTGCTTAAGTTGACTCAAAATTTTTTTTTTTTACTTTTTGTAATTGAAGCACAAAACTTCCATTTTTTTCTAATTGAGAACAGAAAATAGATAGAAAAATTAAAATATTCCAGACTTTCTTATTACCAATGAGTGAAGACTTTAAAATGTCTCCCTCTCAGTTCCTACCAGCACTTGTACTAGAAATATCATATTTCTCACTATGTTTTTATCATACATTTATGAGCAAAACATTTCCACTCCAGTCCATAGTCATATTTGGGTGCTTTGAGCTTCCATAGTATAAAATAGAAAAAAATTTAATTGCTTCAAAGTAGCAGGCCTCGAACAAGCTTGATCAATTTAGAAGAAAATAAAGAGTGATCCCCCAGGAATACAAAATGTTTATGAAACAAAAAATAAAACTACTTGAAAGTAGCAGAATGTGTTTAAGCAGGTGATGGAGTATTTCCTATTGAAGGAATGAGACTATGACACATAAAAATTGTGAGTTTGTGGCTTTTTATACCTGAAGGTGCTTTCACTTCCATCAGATCTTTCAGAGAAACCCACAATTTCCTAGATTTAGGTGGTGAGGACAGGGTTCTGAATTAGCAGACCTGATGGAAAAACCCTGGGAATGGGATCAAAACCCTAAGTATAAACTCTGCCCAGCTCCTTAACTGAACCCCAAACTATGAATGTGTGGACAGCACAGTCGGGAGAAAGGAGTCTATATCTGGAAAATCTAACTGCCCCAGGGACACTTGTTAGTTTGCATCTCTTTGGTTAGGTAGGATCCCCCACCTTCTGTGTTAGCTTAGCCAGCAGAATGACGGAAGTTAGAAAAGACTTCAAAGCATATATTATGAGTATCTTCAAAGAAACATTAGAAATCATATTTAAATTATTAAAAGAAATATGGTTTAACAGCTTTTACAAACCATAAACTTCTTCCATTTTAAGTGGATATTTTGATGATGTCTAGTGAATTTATAATTACACAACCATCACCACAATCTAGTTATAGATCACTTCCATCACACCACAGAGTTCACTCTGTCTTTTGCAGTCAATCATCCTGCCCATTCCCTGTCCTAGACAAATAATCTGCTCTCATTTTCTGGAAATTTGCCTTCCCTAGAAATTTCATATAAATGAAATTATTCATTTTGTAGTTTTTTTGTCTGGCTATTATTTTACTTAAAATATCATTGAGATTCTTTCATGTTTTAGCATTTCTGATTTTATACCACATTTTGTTTATCCATTTACCAGTTGATGGACATTTAGATTGTTTTCTGGTTTTGACTATTATAAATAATGCTGTTATACTCATTCATATTCAAGAATTTGTGGCCAAATATTTTCTTTTCTTTTGAAGGGAGGAATTCTTGGATTGTATGTTGCTATACAATATTTTTAACTTTTTCAGAAAAGGCCAAATGGTAGTCCAAGGTGGTTGTACTATTTTACATCCTCACCTGATTCTCCACATCTTTGCCACCATCTGTTACCATCAGCTCTCGATTATAACCATTTTATTAGATGTGTAATGGTATCTCACTGTTGTTGTAATTTGAATTTCCCTAGTGACTAAGGATGTTGAACATTTCCCATGTGCTTATTAGCTACTGACTTATGTATAGACAAAATATCTATATATTATCAACTAATAATTTAAACATAAAATCAAGGAAGCTTTCATTTTACAATAGCATCAAACAAATAAAATAATTGGGAATAAATGTAACAAAAGAAGTGTAAGATATGTACCCTGGAAACAACAAAACATTGTTGAGAGAAAGTAAAGAAAATCTAAAGAAACTGAGAGACATACCATGTTCATGGGTTGGAAAACTCTGTATTACTAAGATGACAGCTGTCTCTCAAATTGATCTATGGGACTCAATGTAATATCTGTCAAAGTCCCAGCAGGATTTATGTAGAACTTTTCAAGATGATCCCAAAATTGGTATGGAAGTGCACAGGAACAAGAGTAGCTAGTATTAGTTTTTAAAAGATGAATAAAATTATAAAACTTACATTATTCTATTTCAAAGCTGATTATAAAACTACAGTATTCAAAACACTGATGTATTAGCATAATGATAGATCTATATTCTGTATGCAAATCCTCTGTCAGATACATGATTTTCTATTGTTTCCTTCCAATCTGTGGCTTGCTTTGTCTTCTCATTTTCAAAGGTAAATAGATAGATAAATTGATTTTTGTATATTAATCTTGTATCCTGACACATTTGAAGAAGGCAGATGTCACTGCCTTGTTCCTGACCTTAGAAGGAAATCATTCATTTGCATGATCAAGTATGATTTAGGTGTAATTTTTTCATAAGTATCATGTCAGAATGATGAAGTTCCTTTCTTTTCCTAGTTTATTGAGAGTTTTTATCATAAATGGATATTTAATTTTACCAAAACTTTTTGTGTCTATTGGGGTGGTCAGGGTTTTTTTCTCCCTATATTCTCTCAAGGTGGTTTACTGTATTAATTTTGGATGTTAAAACAAACTTACTTTCCTAAGATACTTGCTAATTTTTATTAAAATCTACTAATATTTTGTCAAGTATTTTTGTGTTTGTGTTCATAAGGGATATTGCTCTGTTTTTTATGTTTTGATGTAGTTTTTATTGTGATATTTTTTCCTGGCTTTGGTAATACTGGTCTCATAAAATATATTGGTAAACAGTGTCTCAATATATTTTTTAAGCACTGTTATTATTTCTTTCTTAAATATTTGATAGAATTCACCAGTGAAGTCATCTGAGCCTGGAGTTTTTATTCAATATCTGCATTGTTTATAGGTTTATTCCCTTTTTTTAATTTCTTGAGTCAATTTTTATATCTTTCTAAGAATTTTGCCATTTATCAAATTTGTTTGCATAAAGAGGTTCATAATAATCTATTAATTTTTTAAAATTTCCATCAGGTTGGTAGTGATGTATGTTCTTTAACTGGATATATTGATAATTTGTGTCTTCTATTTTTCTTCATCAAATTAAGATTTTTCAATTTTGTTGATTTTTTCAGTAACTTGATTTTACTGATTTACTGCATTCTTTTTCTATTTTCTCTTTTATTGGTTTATGCCATATAGTAGTTATCTGCTACATGATAGCTTCATTACATATTTTCTCCACATTGCATATACCATCTACAAGATTATCTTCAAACAGAAATTAAAATTCAAATGTAAACTTCAAACTTTCATTTCAATATTTGAATTTTAATGATTATTTGGATAAAATTTTTGTTAAGATAGAATTCAAATAATTAAGTTGATCAGTACTGTCTGGCAGCATAATTGCTGCCTTCCCTCTTCAACCAAGCTTTTTCATCATTCTTTGACCCCTACTAACACTAAATTTATTTCTAGTTAAAAAATTGAAATTCTTTGCTTAATATTATTTTTCCTATGTTATACAATAAACACAATAAAGTCATAAAGTATTCATATATTGCTTTAATGGATATGATTTTTAAAGTGCTTTCTACAGAGGAAGCGTACAGTGATATTTTATTTATTGATAGAATAATGAATATAATTGAAATGGGAAGATAAGAAAATCACACTAATGACATCAAAGAAAAATTTTATACAATATTGGAAATTAGAAACAAGTTTGAAATTTTAGATTATTTTTTATAAAAAGAAAGTAAAAAGTGTCAAGTGGCAGCACTGCCAATCCAATCATGTCCAATTGTTCTTTGTTGTTCCTGATACCACACGTTATTCACTTTGACACCAAAACTCACTCTGGTGTTATAATGACTCTGGGCCCAACCAAATTTCTGTTGTTAAGAATGTGAAGTAGCAATAAGACAACTGGACAATGATCAGTTAAATGGCATTTTTCTATATGTCAAGAATTGTGAGACTTGTCACTTAAATCTTAGTTACAGAAAAAAAATAAATCATTGACAGATACTACAGCTCTATAGGGAAATTGGATCACAAGACAGAAGAGATTCACATAAATTAATTGAGTCATATAATACAAATAGTCCAGAATTGACTAAGATAATACAAATAGTCCAAGAGAAAATCATACCTATAAGAGATTTCAACCATTCATTTGAAAGAAAAGGACTCTTCTATTGAAAAGAAAATATATTATAGATTGGGCAGGGAGAAAGGTGATCACTGAATAATAGAATACCTTGACCAAGAAGCTATCTATATATCTTCTTTGGAGAAATGTCTACTTAGGTCTTCCACCTACTTTTTTAATATCTTTATTGGAATATAATTGCTTTACAATGGTGTTCCCCACATTTTTGGATTCAGTTGTTTGTTTTTTTGATATTAAGCTGCATGAACTGCTTGTGTATTTTGGAGACTAATCTCGTCAGGTGCTCTGTTTGCAAATATTTTCTCCCATCCTGAGGGCTGTCTTTTCATCTTGTTTATGGTTTCTTTCACTGTGAAGAAGCTTTTAAGTTTCATTAGGTGCCATTTGTTTATTTTTGTTTTTTTTCCATTTCTCTAGGAGGTGGGTCAATAAAAGACCTTGTGGTGATTTATGTCATAGAGTGTTCTGCCTATGTTTTCCTTGAAGAGTTTTATCGTGTCTGATCTTACATTTAGGTCTTTTATCCATTTTGAGTTTATTTTTCTGTATGGTGTTAGGGAGTGTTTTAATTTCATTCTTTTATATGGAGCTGTCCAATATTCCCAGCACCATTTATTGAAGAGACTGTCTTTTCTCCATTGTAAATTCTTGCCCCCATTATCAAAGATAAGGTGACCATATGTGCATGGGTTTATCTCTGCGCTTTGTATCCTGTTCCATTGATCTATATTTCTGTTTCTGTGCCAGTACCATACTGTCTTGATTACTGTAGCTTTGTAGTATAGTCTGAAGTCAGGGAACCTGATTCCTCCAGCTCTGTTTTTCTTTATCAAAATTGCTTTGGCTATTCGGGGTGTTTTGTGTTCCATACAAATTGTGAAATGTTTTGTTCTAGTTCTGTAAAAAATTCCATTGGTAGTTTGATAGGGATTGCACTGAATCTGTAGATTGCTATGTGTAGTATAGTCATTTTCACAATGTTGAAATTCTTCCCATCCAAGAACATGGTTTATCTCTCCTTGTGTTTGTATCATCTTTAATTTCTTCAGTAGTTGTTCTGTAGGAGTTGTTCCACATGTAGTTGTATTTCTGATATATTTGTGGGGAGGAAGGTGATCTCCACATCTTACTCCTCTGCCATCTTGAAGGTCTCACAGCTCCTCCTTTATTGACACAAAATCACAGCTAGAATACTTTATATTCTCACGGACAATCATGACCAAGATTCAAATAAATAAGTTAATAAGTAAATAACTATGTATGTAATCAATTTTAGATTTTTTCCAATGTTAGATTGGAATATATTAGCATATACATATGTATATACTTATATACATATTTATATAGTTTGAATATATGTATAGTTAGAATGTGTTTTTCATGTGTTTATGTTACTATATAAATTCACTTTCCATCCATTCTCAAGAGGATATCATTCCCTAAGGAGAAAGAGAAATGTTATTTCTTGTTTTGAGATATTATGTAAGGTAAAATCTACATCCCATCATAAATTTTAATGGATTTTCTTCTATACCCTATGCATAATTTGTACAAATTGCCAATTTCAATACATTACTACAAATCTATAGATTTATACAATACACAGTAGACTTCCATGCCTGTAAGTGTTCTCTGGCATCTGGATTTCACTCTGTGAATGGCCAGAGAATCATCAGCACCACTCCCCTTCTTGGCTTTCCCCAGAACAGCCCTCATGCAATGACTAAGGGAATTTACTCTATAAATACACAGCTTTCTTGCACCTCAAGTGGGATAACTCTCAAAGATTTATTCTGCAGTGACTCCCAGAGTCCATCAGTATGATTGTTTTTTAGCTAGCTACAATAATAAATATCTTGATAATGCACACTATTCTAAGCTAAGAGTCCCCTTCAAGAGCAGAGGACTGGGGCTTCCCTTGTGGTGCAGTGGTTAAGAATCCACCTGCCAATGCAGGGGACATGGTTTTGAGCCCTGCACCTGGAAGATCCCACATGCCACGGAGCAGCTTGAGCCCACGTGCTGCAACTAATGAAGCCCATGCACCCAGAGCCCATGCTCCAGAACAAGAGAATCCACTGCAATGAGAAGCCCAAGAACCACAAGGAAGAGTAGCCTGCACTGCCACAACTAAAGAAAGCTTGCACGCAGCAATGAAGACCCAACACAGCCAAAAAAAAAAAAAAAAAAAAAAGAAAAAAAAGAACACAGGACTTATTCCTCCAGTTGCTTGGACATTTGTCAGCTGGAATTCCTCAGCTCTCAGCCATCTGGAGAATTTGTCCTTGGATAAAGATTGGTGCTTCTCTCAATGTTAATCCCTTCTTTGTGGCAACTGTATCCAATAGTAGAAAATACAGACATTGAAGACTCATTTTATTGCACTCAAGTCAGAAAAATCTAAAGGATGACAATATTACTCTTCCTTTAAAATTTCCTGCATATCAATCTCCACCCAGGGCCTCTTTTCCAGAACAGGCATTCTCTAAGTTTGGAGACAAGAGTAGTCTGAGAGAGAAGATGCTGAGGTGGGATATTGCAACTGATTAGCTCCCAGCCACCTGTTAATGAGGACTTCATTCTTTGTTATAGGAGGGAGATAGATATCCCCTAAGACAATTTCAAAATGTACCATAGAACCTTCACTGATGGTGAAGTAGAGTAGTATAGCAGTGGAAAGAACTGTGCTAATGAGGGCAATGTATTAGGTCTTCATTAAGCAAAGGAAGAATTGTAATTATAAGGACAATGGGATAGGATAACGTTGGCCATTGATGCTTTGGAAAAATACTTTAAGAAAGGCTGTAAGGACTTCCGGGTAAGATGGCGGAAGAGTAAGACGCGGAGATCACCTTCCTCCCCACAGATACACCAGAAATACAGCTACGCGTGCAACAACTCCTACAGAACACCTACTGAACGCTGGCAGAAGACCCCAGTCCTCCCAAAAGGCAAGAAACTCCCCAAATACCTGGGTAGGGCAAAGCAGAGAGATTCCCGCAGAGATGAGCGGTGCCGAGCGGCACTCACCAGCCCGAGAGGCTTGTCTGCTCCCTCGCCAGGGCGGGCGGCGCTGGAGCTGAGGCTCGGGCTTCGGTCAGAGCGCAGGGAGAGGACTGGGACTGGCGGCGAGAACTCAGCCTGAAGGGGGCTAATGTGCCACAGCTAGCCGGGAGGGAGTCCGGGAAAACTCTGGAGCTGCCGAAGAGGCAGGAGACTTTTTCTTCCCTCTTGGTTTCCTGGTGCGCGAGGAGAGGGAATTAAGAGCGCCGCGTAAAGGAGCTCCAGAGACGGGCGCGAGTCGCGGCTGAAAGCGCGGAGCCCAGAGACGGGCGTGGGACGCTGGGGCTGCTGCTGCCGCCGCCAAGAAGCCTGTGTGCGAGCGCAGGACACTGTCCACACCGCCCTTCCGGGAGCCTGTGCAGCCTGCCACTGCCGGGGTCCCGGGATCCAGGGGCGGCTTCCCTGGGAGAACGCACGGCGCGCCTCGGGCTGGTGCAACGTCACGCCGACCTCTGCCGCTGCAGGCTCGCCCCGCACTCCGTGCCCCTCCCTCCCGCCCGGCCTGAGTGAGCCAGAGTCCCCGAAGAGGCTGCTCCTTTAACCCTGTCCTGTCTGAGCGAAGAACAGACGCCCTCCGGCGACCTACACGCAGAGGCGGGGCCAAATCCAAAGCTGAGGCCCAGGAGCTGTGAGAACAAAGAAGAGAAAGGGAAACCTCTCCCAGCAGCCTCAGAAGCAGCGGATTAAAGCTCCACAATCAACTTCATGTACCCTGCATCTGTGGAATACATAAATAGACAACAAATCATCCCAAATTGAGGAGCCAGGAGTCAGTGCTGTGCCTCTGAGGTGGGAGAGCGAACTTCAGGACACTGGTCCACAAGAGACCTCCCAGCTCCACATAATATCAAACGGCGAAAATCTTCCAGAGACCTCCATCTCAACACCAGCACCCAGCTTCACTCAACGACCAGCAAGCTACAGTGCTGGACACCCTATGCCAAACAACTAGCAAGACAGGAACACAACACCACCCATTAGCAGAGAGGCTGCCTCAAATCATAAAAAGTCCGCAAACACCCCAAAACACACCACCAGACGTGGACCTGCCCACCAGAAAGACAAGATCCAGCCTCATCCACCAGAACACAGGCAGTAGTCCCCTCCACCAAGAAGCCTACACAACCCACTAAACCAACCTTAGCCACTGGGGACAGACACCAAAAATAACGGGAACTACAAACCTGCAGCCTGCAAAGAGGAGACCCCAAACACAGTAACATAAGCAAAATGAGAAGACAGAAAAACACACAGCAGGAGAAGGAGCAAGATAAAAACCCACCAGACCTAACAAATGAAGAGGTAATAGGCAGTCTATCTGAAAAAGAATTCAGAATAATGATGGTAAAGATGATCCAAAATCTTGGAAATAGAATAGACAAAATGCAAGAAACAGTTAACAAGGACCTAGAAGAACTAAAGACGAATCAAGCATCGATTAAAAACACAATAAATGAAATAAAAAATACTCTAGATGGGATCAATAGCAGAATAACTGAGGCAGAAGAACGGATAAGTGAGGTGGAAGATAAAATAGTGGAAATAACTGCTGCACAGCAAAATAAAGAAAAAAGAATGAAAAGAACAGAGGACAGTCTCAGAGACCTCTGGGACAACATTAAACGCACCAACATTCGAATTATAGGGGTTCCAGAAGAAGAAGAGAAAAAGAAAGGGACTGAGAAAATATTTGAAGAGATTATAGTTGAAAACTTCCCTAATATGGGAAAGGAAATAGTTAATCAAGTCCAGGAGGCACAGAGAGTCCCATACAGAATAAATCCAAGGAGAAATACACCAAGACACATATTAATCAAACTGTCAAAAATTAAACACAAAGAAATCATATTAAAAGCAGCAAGGCAAAAACAACAAATAACACACAAGGGAATCGCCATCAGGATAACAGCTGAACTCTCAGCAGAAACTCTACAAGCCAGAAGGGAGTGGCAGGACATACTTAAAGTGATGAAGGAGAAAAACCTGCAACCAAGATTACTCTACCCAGCAAGGATCTCATTCAGATTTGATGGAGAAATTAAAACCTTTACAGACAAGAAAAGCTGAGAGAGTTCAGCACCACCAAACCAGCTTTACAACAAATGCTAAAGGAACTTCTCTAGGCAAGAAACACAACAGAAGGAAAAGAACTACAATAACGAACCCAAAACAATTAAGAAAATGGGAATAGGAACATACATATCAATAATTACCTTAAATGTAAATGGACTAAATGCTCCCACCAAAAGACACAGACTGGCTGAATGGATACAAAAACAAGACCCATATATATGCTGTCTACAAGAGACCCACTTCAGACCTAGAGATACATACAGACTGAAAGTAAGGGGATGGAAAAAGATATTCCATGCAAATGGAAACCAAAAGAAAGCTGGAGTAGCAATTCTCATATCAGACAAAATAGACTTTAAAATAAAGACTACTAGAAGAGACAAAGAAGGACACTACATAATGATCAAGGGATCAATCCAAGAAGAAGATATAACAATTGTAAATATTTATGCACCAAACATAGGAGCACCTCAATACATAAGGGAAATATTAACAGCCATAAAAGGAGAAATCGACAGTAACACAATCATAGTAGGGGACTTTAACACCCCACTTTCACCAATGGACAGGTCATCCAAAATGAAAATAAATAAGGAAACACAAGCTTTAAATGATACATTAAACAAGATGGACTTAATTGATATTTATAGGACATTCCATCCAAAAACAACAGAATACACATTTTTCTCAAGTGCTCATGGAACATTCTCCAGGATAGATCATATCTTGGGTCACAAATCAAGCCTTGGTAAATTTAAGAAAATTGAAATTGTATCAAGTATCTTTTCCGACCACAATGCTATGAGACTAGATATCAATTACAGGAAAAGAGCTGTAAAACATACAAACACATGGAGGCTAAACAATACACTACTTAATAACGAAGTGATCACTGAAGAAATCGAAATTAAAAAATACCTAGAAACAAATGACAATGGAGACACGACGACCCAAAACCTATGGGATGCAGCAAAAGCAGTTCTAAGAGGGAAGTTTATGGCAATACAATCCCACCTTAAGAAACAGGAAATATCTCGAATAAACAACCTAACCTTGCACCTAAAGCAATTAGAGAAAGAAGAACAAAAACATCCCAAAGTTAGCAGAAGGAAAGAAATCATAAAAATCAGATCAGAAATAAATGAAAAAGAAATGAAGGAAACGATAGCAAAGATCAATAAAACTAAAAGCTGGTTCTTTGAGAAGATAAACAAAATTGATAAACCATTAGCCAGACTCATCAAGAAAAAAAGGGAGAAGACTCAAATCAATAGAATTAGAAATGAAAAAGGAGAAGTAACAACTGACACTGCAGAAATACAAAAGATCATGAGAGATTACTATAAGCAACTCTATGCCAATAAAATGGACAACCTGGAAGAAATGGACAAATTCTTAGAAATGCACAACCTGCCAAGACTGAATCAGGAAGAAATAGAAAATATGAACAGACCAATCACAAGCACTGAAATTGAAACTGTGATTAAAAATCTTCCAACAAACAAAAGCCCAGGACCAGATGGCTTCACAGGCGAATTCTATCAAGCATTTAGAGAAGAGCTAACACCTATCCTTCTCAAACTCTTCCAAAATATAGCAGAGGGAGGAACACTCCCAAACTCATTCTACGAGGCCACCATCACCTTGATACCAAAACCAGACAAGGATGTCACAAAGAAAGAAAACTACAGGCCAATATCACTGATGAACATAGATGCAAAAATCCTCAACAAAATACTAGCAAACAGAATCCAACAGCACATTAAAAGGATCATACACCATGATCAAGTGGGGTTTATTCCAGGAATGCAAGGATTCTTCAATATACGCAAATCAATCAATGTGATACACCATATTAACAAGTTGAAGGAGAAAAACCATATGATCATCTCAATAGATGCAGAGAAAGCTTTTGACAAAATTCAACACCCATTTATGATAAAAACCCTGCAGAAAGTAGGCATAGAGGGAACTTTCCTCAACATAATAAAGGCCATATATGACAAACCCACAGCCAGCATCGTCCTCAATGGTGAAAAACTGAAAACATTTCCACTAAGATCAGGAACAAGACAAGGTTGCCCACTCTCACCACTCTTATTCAACATAGTTTTGGAAGTTTTAGCCACAGCAATCAGAGAAGAAAAGGAAATAAAAGGAATCCAAATTGGAAAAGAAGAAGTAAAGCTGTCACTGTTTGCAGATGACATGATACTATACATAGAGAATCCTAAAGATGCTACCAGAAAACTAGTAGAGCTAATCAATGAATTTGGTAAAGTTGCAGGATACAAAATTAATGCACAGAAATCTCTGGCATTCCTATATACTAATGATGAAAAATCTGAAAGTGAAATCAAGGAAACACTCCCATTTACCATTGCAACAAAAAGAATAAAATATCTAGGAATAAACCTACCTAAGGAGACAAAAGACCTGTATGCAGAAAATTATAAGACACTGATGAAAGAAATTAAAGATGATACAAATAGATGGAGAGATGTACCATGTTCTTGGATTGGAAGAATCAACATTGTGAAAATGACTCTACTACCCAAAGCAATCTACAGATTCAATGCAATCCCTATCAAACTACCAATGGCATTTTTCACAGAACTAGAACAAAAAATTTCACAATTTGTATGGAAACACAAAAGACCCCGAATAGCCAAAGCAATCTTGAGAACGAAAAATGGAGCTGGAGGAATCAGGCTCCCTGACTTCAGACTATACTACAAAGCTACAGTAATCAAGACAGTATGGTACTGGCACAAAAACAGAAAGATAGATCAATGGAACAGGATAGAAAGCGCAGAGATAAACCCACAGACATATGGTCACCTTATCTTTGATAAAGGAGGCAGGAATGTACAGTGGAGAAAGGACAGTCTCTTCAATAAGTGGTGCTGGGAAAACTGGACAGGGACATGTAAAAGTATGAGATTAGATCACTCCCTAACACCATACACAAAAATTAGCTCAAAATGGATTAAAGACCTAAATGTAAGGCCAGACACTATCAAACTCCTAGAGGAAAACATAGGCAGAACACTCTATGACATAAATCACAGCAAGATCCTTTTTGACCCACCTCCTAGAGAAATGGAAATAAAGACAAAAATAAACACATGGGACCTAATGAAACTTCAAAGCTTTTGCACAGCAAAGGAAACCATAAACAAGACCAAAAGACAACCCTCAGAATGGGAGAAAATATTTGCAAATGAAGCAACTGACAAAGGATTAATCTCCAAAATTTATAAGCAGCTCATGCAGCTCAATAGCAAAAAAACAAACAACCCAATCCAAAAATGGGCAGAAGACCTAAATAGACATTTCTCCACAGAAGATATACAGACAGCCAACAAACACATGAAAGGATGCTCAACATCTTTACTCATTAGAGAAATGCAAATCAAAACTACAATGAGATATCATCTCACACCAGTCAGAATGGCCATCATCAAAAAATCTAGAAACAATAAATGCTGGAGAGGGTGTGGAAAAAAGGGAACACTCTTGCACTGCTGGTGGGAATGTGAATTGGTACAGCCACTATGGAGAACAGTATGGAGGTTCCTTAAAAAACTACAAATAGAACTACCATATGACCCAGCAATCCCACTACTGGGCATATACCCTGAGAAAACCATAATTCAAAAAGAGACATGTACCAAAATGTTCATAGCAGCCCTATTTACAATAGCCCGGAGATGGAAACAACCTAAGTGTCCATCATCGGATGAATGGATAAAGAAGATGTGGCACATATATACAATGGAATATTACTCAGCCATAAAAAGAAATGAAATTGAGCTATTTGTAATGAGGTGGATGGACCTAGAGTCTGTCATACAGAGTGAAGTAAGTCAGAAAGAGAAAGACAAATACTGTATGCTGACACATATATATGGAATTTAAGAAAAAAATGTCATCAAGAACATAGGGGTAAGACAGGAATAAAGACACAGACCTACTAGAGCATGGACTTGAGGATATGGGGAGGGGGAAGGGTAAGCTGTGACAAAGTGAAAGAGCGGCATGGATATATATACACTACCAAATGTAAGGTAGGTAGCTAGTGGGAAGCAGCCGCATAGCACAGGGAGATCAGCTCGGTTCTTTGTGACCGCCTGGAGGGGTGGGATAGGGAGGGTGGGAGGGAGACGCAAAAGGGAGGGGATATGGGAACATATGTATATGTATAACTGATTAAATTTGTAAAATTAAAAAAAAAAAAAAAAAAAAAAGACATCCTGCCAGAGGAGAGAAGATTTGCTTTCATGTGTGGACACTGGGGCTTGTGGGCATGACCCAAAAGGAGGTCAGAGCTGTCTGCACATTACTCTTGTTTAGTGCCATTGTGAACTTGTTGATAGGATGTTTTTTAATTGTTCTCAAGTCAGCCAGTATATGAATATTTTGTTTCTGAGTCAGTAAGGAACAGAATTTTCATCACATGTTTCTTTAGGATTTCCTCTCTTTTCTTCACCTATAAGTGTCTAATAAAATATTTTGTTTGGTAAAAAAAAAAAAAAAAAAAAGAAAAAGAAAGGCTGTAAGTGATTAATTGGCAATTAAAAGCCAAGTATGATAGCCAGAGAGCCTCATTAGTAGTAAATAAAAAGATGCTCATTGTCTTCAGTCAAGGGAAGCGGGAGCTGAGGGACAAGCCAGAGACTTAATCATTGATGTAGAAAAACTCCAAAGAAAGTTAAAATCTCAATCTAGGCAGATTGGTTATGCCAAGATCAGGTCCTGCTTAGGAAGAATGGGGCTAAGTAATAGGATGAGGACATCTAGGTTGGCATTGCACTTTGGAATATGGTGGAACAAGGTATTAGAGGCAGAGAGAAGTGATTATGTTAAAGTGGATTTCATGTAAGGCTGCGAAACTCATGAAATGCCTTTGTTCCATGAGAGTGCTTAGAGGACATACTGCTTACTGAAGGAAAAACAACATATTGATGAGAAGGGCAACACTATCACTAGGAAGCTCAGTAAAGGCTTCCCTCTCTAGGCTATGGTTGACCAGAAAAGATGCTGATATAGAACTGGGTTCATTAGTAACAATGGGAATAATGGGACCCAAAACAAGAGAGGTCGAGTTTTGGTACTTGAAGATCAGAAGTCATGTCATTTGCCTACTCACTCTTCATATCTTTTATTATAAATATAAAGTCCTTTCCAGCTAACTATCTTAACCTAGGTATCTATCTTAACCTTAAGAATTCCATTTACTATTAGCCATCATCATAGATTCTTACAAGTTAACCTCCCTTCTTTCCATCCTTGCCCTTGCTCATTAAGGCCGTTATGATGATTATTTCCAGTTCACTCTGAAGATAGTGGTGCTGCCACCCAGCCTTTGCTATTCCAGAATTCTATGTTAACAGTAGGAAATCCAGTTCCAAGACAGTATACTCTGCTCTCAGCCTCATCCTATAGAGCACAACTACTACTGATCTCAACGACAATGCTAGAGTCCTCTCACTAGTACATTTCTTAACACTTTAGTGAGGGGAGTAAGTCCTGTGATCACCCAACGGACACAGACACATGCTATTTTCCTGGGTCTTAATAGATTCATTCTAGCGTGCATACTTAACACTGCTTTTTGGTCCCTTCCTCAACCCTGTACCAAGGGAGACATGACATCTCCATTTCACTTAATGTGGGTCAACAATTTTTCCCAAACTTTCAGGAGGCAACCCAAGAATATATTAGGACTAGCTCCAGGTGCCCTTGGCAGGATGTTAAATCCTGAGCCATGGGAGCATGCTCTGATATCAACAAACTGTCCTTCATCCAGGTTTAAATTTGGCCCTCCAGACTAGCAATCTCAAGATCTATTTGAAAGCATACTCTGTGAGTTCCTGCCAGTACACATTATCCAGATTTCTGTAGCTCCTTTATGAACATTCTTCCTTTTCTTAGTAGAACATGCTGAGAATTGACCCAATAAATATGAGATGATGCTCATTATTTCTAGAAATTAGAGATGTATGTTTCAACATATTAAAAAGATGCATCTTTTACCTGACTAGTTCACAAAGTGAAAAAAATGGAGACATAACAGTATTGAAAAGAGTGTGGAAAAAAAGGATACATATTGTCATTCACACAACTTAGTGGTTGCAATTTTTTTTGCAGTTTCTTTAAAGACCCAATGTGCAGGTTCCATCAAGTTTTAAAATGCACATAGTTTATTGATTCATTATTTCTAGGTGTATATTTCTCACAAGAAGTTGAACATGTGCCCAAAGACATATGCAATGATCTTCATTGCTAGAGTGACTGTAAAATCCAATAAATGAAAAGAATCTCAGTGTTCATTAATAGGTAAACAGTTAACCAGATAGAATAAAAGAAAAGAAAGGAGAAAGGATGAAAAGGAAGAAGAAAGGAAGGAAAGAAGGAAGGAAGGGAGAGAGGGAAACAAAAATTAAAACAGTGGGCTTCCCTGGTGGTGCAGTGGTTGAGAGTCCACCTGCTGATGCAGGAGACATGGGTTCATGCCCTGGTCCGGGAGGATCCCACATGCCACATAGCGACTGGGCCCGTGAGACATGGCCACTGAGCCTGTGCGTCTGGAGCCTTGCTCTACAACAGGAGAGACAACAACAGCAAGAGTCCCGCATACCGCAAAAAAAAAAAAAAAAAAGAAAAAAGAAAAAGTAAAACAGTATCATTCTTCTCACTAAATTTTCTTTTCCTTTAGAATATATATCTCAAGTTTTCTTTTGCTGTGCCATAATTTTCAGGATTTGTTATCATTGCTATTGTTGTTTATAAAATGTGTAAATTTTCCTTATTTTTTTTATACTCCGGAATAGTTTATGTAACAATGGAATTACCTGATCTATTATAGATCATTAAAATACCCTGGGAAACTTCCTGTCTTATGGTTTTTCTGCTTTTGTTTTTGTTTCTGCCTGGTAATCTTTTATGTATTTCCAGTTCTTCTCTGGAAGTTTTCTGTTGAGACATTCTAACATTACTGAGGTAGTATTGTGGTAAAATATATTTTCTTGGATGTTTTCAAGGCTTTCAAATTTATATGCATAAAGTTGTTTAATATTGTCATTTTTTAAATGTTTATTTTTTGATGACAATTTTTCCTTTGTTATTTAAAATTTTTGTTTTGCTGTTTTTGCATTCTCCCTTGAAGCTTTCAGTGAAGTTGGCTAGGATTTTGACTGTTTATTCAATAGTTTTCCAAAAGTGCTTTATAATTATTTTAGTTAGCATTGTTTTCAAATCATTAGTTTTGATTTTTTTATTAATTTATAATTTCTTCTTTTATTTTCCACTACTGATCTGTTATAAATTGAGTTTTTTGTTTAACCATTTTTCTCCTTTTGAATTGTAGAAGTATAGATTACTGTGAATCATTTCTAGACATTGATTTAGCAATGTCCTATAGATTCTCCCACATATGGCATTTTTATTTATTTTTTTCTAGATATTTTCAAATTTCATTTTTGTAACAATAATTTTTTACTAGTATTTTTTAAATTTCCAATTCAAAGGAGATTTTTGTTGTTGTGGAGGTTGTTAATCAGTAGTTTCAGAAATGAATTTTAATTTTTATTACATTGTGATTAAATAGTGCTGGTTGTAAAATTTATATCTAGGGGATTATAGTTTCTCTTTTACTTAATATACTTTCAGTTTTTGTGAATATTCTGTGTGCAATTGAAAAGATATGTTTAACAGAGCCTGGGTTCAGAGTTAGATAAGTATCACTATTGATATCTACCATATTGATTATGCTGTTGGGTCTTTTACATCCTTATTAATATGTTGACAACTCAATCCATTTTGTTCTGAGAGAGGTGAGTTAACACCTCATATAATTATTGTGTTTGTGTATTTCTCCTTGCCTATCTGGTACTTTCTGTTACATGAATTGTATTGGTATGTTTTCTTCATGAATTGTAGCTTTTACCACTGTAAAATATCTTTCTTTGTCTTGTTTAATTATTTTTTGAGAGAGTTGTATTTTATCCTATGTCAAGATCATTATCTTATTTTATTTTAATTTTCATTTCCTGAATATCCTTGCACATCCTTTTATTTCTTTACTCTTATAGATTTTGTGATTTGTTTCATTTTATCTATGTCTTATCATGTAATATGAAGTATAAGATGGGGTTGGATTTTGCTTTGTTAGCAACCTATAAATATTTTTTTCTTTATTGGTAAGAAAAGACCACTTATATTCATTAATAAGAACAATTTGTTGGCTTGAATTAACTGTCCCTCTTTTTGGTTGTCATTGTATCCATTTGTATTTATAGTTTTTTTTTTTCAAAATTATAATTCTACTAATTAGCATTATAGATAGTGCTTTTAATATTTCATATATCCACACTACGTACAATATTTAAACCTGTTATCAATTTATTCCCCACTTTCTCTTTTTCCTCATTTATTTTAAAGTAATATTTTACTCCCAAGCTAATTCCTATGAGACAATCAGCAGTCTTTTTTCAGTTTTATTGAAGTATAATTGACAAATAAAAAATGTGTATTAAAAAATTCCAAAATTCTGCTACTTTTACCCCTGTAATTTAGTTTACATACAATTCAAATATCCTGCCAGATATTTTGTTGAACTTTGCTCTAGGTATTTTCTTGGTTGTCTGAAGTTCATTCCTAGGGAGTGGCTCAAGAAGCACTCAAGAGAAAAATCCTTTAATTTTGACATGTTCATAACTTACTAAATATTGGTCTCTGGCCTTTATACTTAAAGTCAGTTTGGCTAAAATAAAAATCTTAGCTCATATTTCCATTTCTTGACTACTTTAAATATGTTATTCCATTATGTTTTGAAATGAAGTGTTGTTATAAGGATTTTTTTCTTTATAAGAGATGTAGATGTTTGCCTTAGTTGATATATAAAATCTAATCAGTTTAAGTTTTGTCCTAGGGCAATTTTCCTGTACACAGTATGCCCTATCAATATGAACGGTCTATTCCCCCACCCTTCCTTCTCCTCTTCCTCCCTCTCCTTCTCCTCCTCTCCCTCCAGAAAAATATACTAACATACACAAACAGACACACACACAGACATTTTAATTTTTTTTCTTTTTAATTGCTTTACATTTTCCTTCTTTACATGAATTCTATGTTCCTCTTAATTTATTCATTTATTAATCTGTTGATTTTTTTATTCTTGTTCTCTATGTTTTGTTTCCTTTATATTTGCCATAATGTCTATTCACTTTTGTATTCTATCTAGTTTAATCCTTATGAAATGATTTACTTTCATTTTGTTATTAATCTGTCTTTTACATATCCTATCTTTGTTTATCCATCTTATTTTTTGAGCTTTTGTCTTTGTGATTGATCAAAATTTTCTTGTAGCTTCAATAATTTTCTTAATTTCTTTTAGCTCATTATGAATTCATCTGCTTTATATTTATATTTTTCTCTCATGTATTTATTGATTTAAGACTCAGTTCATTTACATGTATTTCCTTAACATATCCTTGCATGAAGTTTCACCATAGTATTTTTAGGTGCCTATCTTGAAATGAGATTGGTTTTTCTGTACTTTTAGGTAAACATTTCTACATACCTTTGGTTTGAGCCCCTGTATTCTTCCCAATTTAACTCTTCAAGTCCTCCCTCCTATGTAATTTGTTTACAATTTGGAAAATAAGATTCTAAGATCTGACTTCAGTGGACACACCTTCATCATTATCTGAATATCTCTATACTTTAGGTCCAATGTTGCCACTTTGCCTCATTTGCATACTATGTTCAGTAGTTTTTACTTAAGTTTACTCTCTCTCCTCCTGAATAGGAATTACAGTAGCTCTCAATGTCTCAGGCTTCATCTTCCTATGGCTTCTGTGTGGGTACCTATGATCTGTTCTACTTGCTCACAATTTGCTAATTATGATACTTTGGAATTGTCAGACATAGTTTTTTTTTTATTTCCTAATTTTGTGAGAACAAGAATGTGAATATTATTCTGTGGCAGAATAAACAAGATTTTACAAACTTTGTAACTTTTAATGTAGCAATTACATGTTTTTGTTTTTTTACCCTTATGAGGATGTATATTTCTATGATTTAGCCTGCAATCTTCATCAGGCTAGATTTAGGTAAATATGTATTCTGTGCTTTCATCCAGGTCTGTGATAGTAGTATGAAGAGTTATTTTTAAGGGGGTGTTAGCAGGATGTTCTCAGAAATCACCCTCAGGATTAACTACCATACACATGTGCTAGTATATACACTTTTGGCTTCAGCTCATCTAACAGCACACCTAAGTAAACTATAATAATGTCCTCCTTTCTCAACTTTTGTTAGTAAATTGTAAGATAATTTATTTATTGGTGCAAACAGCAATTATATAGTTAAGGCAATTATCTAGGTATAATGCTTTAAATATTAAGAGTATAAATATCTCAAAAGAGAGCAATAAATTATTCTTATTTTAATATATAAAATATTTTAATACAAATACACACATATATATTTTTAACAAAAGCCAAACTTTAAGGATGTATAGTAAGCACTTAACTACAAAAAAAAGGTAGCACATAATTCCTCAGTTTTAATTTCCAACATATTATGCATTCATAATGTGAAATAGAATGGAAGAAGAAAGGTATTTGCATTGAAAAAAGTAGATCATTCGAAACCTAGAAAGTTTATATTTAGTAAAGAATTAACAAAGTAGAGTAATAAAAAATTCTATCCCAACATGAATTAAGATTATTTTAGTCTATAGTTTTTGCTGTCTGATTTTTTTTTCCCAGATCAGTAACTTAGAACTAATTTTCCCTTGGATTCTGGCCAAATTGACAAGACATTTCATTTAAAAAAAAAGCATTGGGGGGACCTTCAAGATTATGGAGGAGCAAGATGTGGAGATCATCTTCCTTCCCACAAACACATCAGAAATATATCTACATGTGGAACAACTCCTACAGAACACCTACTGAACACTGGCAGAAGACCTCTGTCTTACCAAAAGGCAAGAAGCTCCCCACGTACTAGGGTAGGGAAAAAGAAAAAAGAAAAAAGAGTCAAAAGAATAGGGATGGGGTCTGCATCTCTGGGAGGGAGCTGTCAACGAGGAAACATTTCCACACACTAGGACGCCCCTTCACTGGCAGGGATGGGGGGTTAGTGGTGGGGAGCTTTGGAGCCATGGAGGACAGTGCAGGAACAAGGGTAGATATGGTAAAGTGGAGAGATTCCTGAACAGAAGTTTGGTGACTACTAGCACTCACCATCCTGAGAGGCTTGTCTGCTCACCTGCCAGGGCAGGTGCGGGCTGGGAGCTGAGTTTCAGAGTTATTATCAGAGGGAGATGACTGGGGTTGGCTGCATGAAAACAACCTGAAGGGAGCTAGTGCACGACAGCCAGCCAGGAGGGAGTCCAGGAAAAAGGCTGGAACTGCCTAAGAGTCAAGAGACCATTGTTTCAGGGTGCCCGAGGAGAGGAGATTCAGAGCACAACCTAAACAAGCTTCAGATATGGGCGTGAGCTGTGGCTATCAGCAAAGACACCAGAGACAGGCATGAAATGCTAACGCTGCTGCTGCAGCCACCAAGAATCTTGTGTGCAACCACAGGTCACTATCCACACCTCCCCTGCTGGGAGCCTGTGCAGCCCGCCAGTACCAGGATCCTGTGATGGAAGAAAAAGTTCCTAAGGAGAACACATGGCATGCCTCAGGTTGTTGCAACATCACGTCAGCATCTGCTGCCACAGGCACGCCCTGCATTATGTACACTTCCCTCCCCCCGGGACTGATGAGCCAGAGCTCCCTAATCAGCCACTGCTTTAACCTCCTCCTGTCTGGGTGAAGAATAGACGCCAGAGGGCGACCTACATGCAGAGGTGGTGCCAAACCCAAAGCTGAACCCCAAGAGCTGTGTGAACAAAAAAGAGAAAGGGAAATTTCCCCATGCAGCTTCAAGAGCAGCAGATTAAATCTCCACATTCAACTTGATGTACCCTGCATCTGTGGAATCCCTAAATAGACAATGAATCATCCAAAAATTGAGGGAGTGGACTTTGGGAGCAACTGTAGACTTGGAGTTTGCAGTATGTGATGAACTAGTTTCTGATTTTTACCTTTATCTTCATTTAGTTTTTAAGCACTTGTTATAATTGGTGCATTTGTTTATTGGTTTTGTTGCTCTCTTTCTTTTTATTACATTCTTTAATTTTAATAAGTTATTTATCTATTATTTTAATAACTTTATTTTATTTTATTTCTTTTGTTCTTGCTTTTCTTCTGAGTGATGTGGCTGGCAGGGTCTTGGTGCTCTGGTCAGGTATTAGGCCTGATCCACAGGAGGGAGAGATGATTTCAGGACATTGTACCACCAGAGACTTCCCGGCCCCATGTATTGTCAATCACCAAGAGCACTCCCAAAGATCTCCATTTCAATGCTAAGACCAAGCTCCACTGAACAACTAGAAAGCTCCTGTGCAGGACAACCCATGCCAAAATCTAGCAAGACAGGAAAAAAGTCCCACCCATTAACAGAAAGGCTGCCCAAAACCATAAGAAGTTCATAGACACCCCAGAACACCCCACCATGGGCGGTACTGCATACCAGAAAGACAAGATCCAGACTCATCCACAAGAACACAGGCATCAGTCCCCCCCACCAGGAAGCCTACACAACCCCCTGAACAAACCTTATACACTGGAGAGAGACATCAAAAACAATAGGAACTATGAACCTGCAGACTGAGAAAAGAAGGTCCCTAATAGAGTAAGTTAAGCAAAAAGAAAAGACAGAGAAATACACAACAGATGAAGGAGCAGGTAAAAACCCATCAGATTAAACAAATGAAGAGGAAATAGGCAGTCTACTTGAAAAAGAATTCAGAGTAATGATAGTAAAGATGATCCAAAATCTTGGAAATACAATGGAGAAAATACAAGAAACATTTACCAAGGACCTAAAAGAACTAAAAAGCAAACAAACAATGATGAACAAAACAATAAATGAAATTAAAATTCTCTAGAAGGAATCAATAGCAGAATAACTGAGGCAGAAGAATGGATAAGTGACCTGGAAGATAAAATAGTGGAAATAAATACCACAAAGCAGAATAATGAAAAAAAAATGAAAAGAATTGAGGACAATCTCAGAGACCTTTGGGAAACTTTAAACATACCAACCTTCGAATTATAGGGGTCCCAGAAGAAGAAGTGAAAAAAAAAAAAGGACTGAGAAAATATTTCAAGAGATTATGGTCAAAAACTTCCCTAATATGGGAAACGAAAGAGTCAATCAAGTCCAGGAAGCACACAGAGTAACATACAGGATAAATCCAAGGAAAAAAATGCTAAGTCACATATTAATCAAACTATCAAAAATTGAATACAAAGAAAAAATATTAAAAGCAGCAAGGGAAAAGCAACAAATAATATAGAAGGGAATCCCCATAAGGTTAACAGCTGATCTTTCAGCAAAAACTCTGAAAGTCAAAAGGGAGTGGCAGGACATTTAAAGTGATGAAAGTAAAAAAATCAAACCAAGAATACTCTACCCAGCAAGGGTCTCATTCAGATACGATAGAGAAATTTAAAACTTTAGAGACAAGCAAAAGCTAAGATTATCCAGCACCACCAAAACAGCATTACAACAAATGCCAAAGGAACTTCTCTAGGTAGGAAACACAAAAGAAGGAAAAGACCTACAATAACAAACCCAAAACAATTAAGAAAATGGTAATAGGAGCATACATATTGATAATTACCTTAAATGTAAATGGATTTAATGCTCCAACCAAAAGACAAAAAATGACTGAATTGGTACAAAACAAGACCTGTATATATGCTATCTACAAGAGACCCACTTCAGACCTAGGACACAAACAGACTGAAAGTGAGGGGATGGAAAAATATATTCCATGCAAATGGAAATCAAAAGAAAGCTGGAGTAGCAATTCTCATATCAGAAAAAAATAGACCTTAAAATAAAGACTCTTACAAGAGACAGAGAAAGACACTACATAAAGATCAAGGGATCAATCCAAAAAGAAAATATAACAATTATAAATATTTATGCACTCATCATAGGAGTACCTCAATGCATAAGGAAAATGCTAAGAGCCATAAATGGGGAAATAAACAGCAAAAAAATAATAGTAGGGGGCTTTAACACCTACATTCACCAATAAACAGATCATCCCAAATGAAAATAAGTAAGGAAACACAAGCTTTAAATGACATATAACAAGAAGGACTTAATTGATATTTATAGAACATTCCATCCAAAAACAACAGAATACACTTTCTTCTCAAGTGCTCATGGAACATTCTGAAAGATAAATCATATCTAGGGTCACAAATCAAGCCTTGGTAAATTTAAGAAAATTGAAATTGTATCAAGTATCATTTCCTACCACAATGCTATGAGACTAGATATCAATTACAGGAAAAAAAATCTGTAAAAATACAAACACATAGGGCCTAAGCAATACACTACTTAATCACAAAGAGATCACTGAAGAAATCAAAAAATACCTAGAAACAAATGACAATGAAACATGATGGCCCAAAACCTATGGGGTGCAGCAAAAGCAGTTCTAAGAGGGAAGTTTATAGCAATATAATTGTACCTCAAGAAACAAGAAATGTCTCAAATAAACAACCTAACATTATACCTAGAGCAATTAGAGAAAGAAGAAAACAAAAAAACCAAGTTAGCAGGAGGAAAGTAATCATAAAAATCAGATCAGAAATAAATGAAAAAGAAACGAAGGAAACAATAGCAAAGATCAATAAAACTAAAAGGTGGTTCTTTGAGAAGATTAACAAAATTGATAAACCATTAGCCAGGCTTATCAAGAGAAAAAGGGACATGGGGAGGTGGAAGGGTAATTTGGGACGAAGTGAGAGAGTGACATGGACATATATAAACTACAAAATGTAAAATCGAGTTAGTGGGAAGCAGCCACATTGCACAGGGAGATCAGCTCGGTGCATTGTAATTACCTAGAGGGGTGGCATAGAGAGGGTGGAAGGCAGACGCAAGAGGGAGGAGATAGGGGGATACATGTATATGTATAGCTAATTCACTTTGTTATAAAGCAGAAATTAATACACCATTGTAAAGCAACTATACTCCAATAAAGGTGTTAAAAAAGAAACAGAAAAAAGGGAGAAGACTCAAATGAACAGAATTAAAAATGAAAAAGAAGTAACAATTGACACAGCAGAACTAGAAAGGATCATGAGGGATTACTGCACACAACTTTAAGCCAATAAAATGGACAACCTGGAAAAAATGGACAAATTTTTAGAAAAGCACAACCTTCTCAGACTGAACCAGGAAAAACTAGAAAATATAAACAGACCAATCACAAACACCGAAATTAAAACTGTGATCAAAAATCTTCCAACAAACAAAAGTCCAACACCAGATGACTTCACAGGCGAATTCTATCAAACATTTAGAGAAAAACTAACACCTATCCTTCTCAAAATCTTCCAAAATATAGCAGAGGGAGGAAAACATCCAAACTCATTCTTTGAGGCCACCATCACCCTGATACCAGAACCAGACAAAGATGTCACAAAAAGAGAAAACTCCGGGGCAATATAATTGATGGACATAGATGCAAAAATCCTCAAGAAAATACTAGCAAACAGAATCCAACAGCACATTAAAAGGATCGTACACCATGATCAAAAGGGGTTTATCCCAGGAATGCATGGATTCTTCAATATAAAGAAATCAATCAGTGTGATACACTATATTAACAAATAGAAGGATAAAACAATATGATCATCTCAATAGATTTAGAAAAAGCTTTCAACAAAATTCATCACCCATTTGTCATAAAAATTCTCCAGAAAGTAGGCATAGAGGGAACCTACCTCAACATAGTAAATGCCATATATGACAAACCAGCAGCCAACATCATTCTCAATGGTGAAAAACTGAAACCATTTCCTCTAAGATCAGAAACAAGACAAGGTTGCTCACTCTCACCACTATTTTGCAACATAGTTTTAGAACTTTTAGCCATAGTGTTCAGAGAAGAAAAAGAAATAAAGGAATCCAAGTCAGAAAAGAAATTAAACTGTCACTGTTTGCAGATGACATGATATTATACATAGAGAATCCTAAAGATTCTATGAGATAACTACTAGAGCTAATCAATGAATTTGGTAGAGTAGAAGGATACAAAATTAATGCACAGATATCTTTTTCATTCCTATACACTAATGATGAAAAATCTGAAAGAGAAATTAAGGAAACAATCCCTTTTACCATTTCAATGAAAAGAATAAGATACTTAGGAAAAAACCTACATAAGGAAACAAAAGACCTGTACACAGAAAACTATAAGACACTGATGAAAGAAATGAAAGATGATACAAACAGATGGAGAGATATACCATGTTCTTGGGTTGGAAGAATTACCTTTGTGAAAATGACTATACTACCCAAAGCAATCTACAGATTCAATTCAATCTGTATTAAACTAGCAATTGCATTTTTCACAGAAGGACAACAAAAAATTTCACAATTTGTATGGAAACACAAAAGGCCCCGAATAGCAAAAGCAAACTTGAGAAAGAAAAATGGAGCTGGAGGAATCAGGCTCCCTGACTTCAGACTATACTACAAAGCTACAGTAATCAAGACAGTATAGTAATGCCACAAAAAAAGAAATATAGATCAATGGAACAGGATAGAAAACCCAGAGATAAACCCATGCACATATGGTCACTTTATCTTTGATAAAGGAGGCAAGAGTATACAATGGAGAAAAAACAACCTCTTCAATAAGTGGTGCTGGGAAAACTGGACAGCTACATGCAAAAGAATGAAATTAGAACACTCCCTAACACCATAAACAAAATCAAATTCAAAATTGATTAGAGACCTAAATGTAAGGCCAGACACTATAAAACTCTTCAAGGAAAACATAGGCAGAACACTCTATGACATAAATCACGGCATGATCCTTTTTGAGCCACCTCCTAGAGAAATAGAAATAAAAATAAAAATAAACAAATGGGATCTAGTGAAACTTAAAGGCCTTGTACAACAAAGGGAACCATAAACAAGGCCAAAAGGCCACCCTCAGAATGGGAGAAAATATTTGTAAATGAAGCAACTGACAAAGGATTAATCTCCAAAATATACAAGCAGCTCATGCAGCTCAATATCAAAAAAACAAACAACCGAATCCAAAAATGGGCAAAAAACCAAAATAGACATTTCTCCAAAGAAGATATACAGATTTCCAACAAACTCATGAAAGGATGCTCAACATCACTATTCATTAGAAAAATGAAAATCAAAACCACAATGAGGTACCACCTCACACCTGTCAGAATGGGCATCATAAAAACAAACAATAAATGCTGGAGAAGGTGTGGAGAAAAGGGAACCCTCTTGCACTTTTGGTGGGAATGTAAATTGATACAGCCACTGTGAGAACTGTATGAACATTCCTTAAAAATCTAAAAATAGAATTACCATATGACACAGCAATCCCACTACTGGGCATATACTGAGAAAACCATAATTCAAAAAGAGTCATGTACCACAATGTTCATTGCCACACTATTTACAATAGCCAGGACATGGAAGCAACCTAAGTATCCATCAACATATGAATGGATAAAGAAGATGTGGCATGTATATACAATGGAATATTGCTCAGCCATAAAAAAATGAAATTGAGTTATTTGTAGTGAGGTGGATGGATCTAGAGTCTGTCATACAGAGTGAAGTAAGTCAGAAAGAGAAAAGTACCGTATGCTAAGACATATATATGGAATTAAAAAAAAAACGGTTTTGATGAACCTAGGGGCAGGACAGTAAAAAAGACACAGACGTAGAGAACGGGCTTGAGGATGAGAGGAGGAAGAAGGGTAAGCTGGGACAAAGTGAGAGAGTGGCCTGGACATATATACTCTGCCAAATATGAAATAGATGACTGGTGGGACATATATACAGTACCAAATGTAAAATAGATAACTAGTGGGAAGATAGCACAGGGAGATCAGCTCGGTGCTTTGTGACCACCTAGAGGGGTGGGATAGGGAATTTGGGAGGGAGCCACAAGAGGGAGGGGATATATGGGGATATATGTACATGTATAGTTGATTCACTTTGTTATACAGCAGTAACTAACACAACATTGTAAAGCAATTATAGTCCAATAAATATGTTTAAAAAAAGAGCATTACTGTTCATAATACCATATCAAAAAGACTGATTTGCACACCATTTATTATAGGCTAAAAAAATGTTAAAGTTGCACAGTCCATACAGTTGCCTCAGGTAAAACTTTGCCAGAATCATTCGTTCAACTGATAATAAATCAAGCCAGCATTTGTAAAGAAGAACATATATGTATATGTGTATATACATATATATATATATGTATATACATACATATATTTAACATAATTCTGTAAATGAACCTGAGCTAAAATAATTTTAACTAAGAATACTATAATAACTTTTAAATTTCAAATTGTGTGTAATTTTAACACTTTTGTTTTAAAAATAAAATATTAAAAGTAAAATAACATATTTTGAAAGTTTTTATTGTATAAAATACACATAACATGCGATTACCATTTTAACCATTTTTAAGTGTATGGTTCAGAGGGATTAAGTGCATTCATTGTGTTGTGTAACCATCATCATCCATCTCCAGAACTTTTTCATCATCCCTAACTGAAACTATCTGCCCATTGAATGATAACTACACGTTATCTCTGTCCCTCAGTCCCTGGGAACTATTGTTTTACTTTCTGTCTCTATGAATTTGCATATTCTATGTGTTTCTTATAAGTAGAATCATATAATTTTTAACTTTTGCGTCTGGTCTTTTTCATTTAGCATAACAGTTTCAAAGGTCATCCATGTTGTAGCATGTATCAGGATTTCATTCCATTTTAAAAGCTGAATAATATTTCTTATATCTATATACAGCATTTTGTTTATCTATTAGCCTGTTGATGGGCATTTAGGCTGTTTGTACCTTTTGAGTAGTGGGATTGGCTGCTCTAAATATTGGTGTACAAGTATCCATTTAATTCCCAGATTTCAAGTATTTTTGATACATATCTAGAAGTGGAATTGCTGAGTTATATGGGAACTCTATGTTTAACTTTCTGAGGAAAAGCTACACTTTTTAAATATATACATATATTTAAATTTTTATTTTATATTGGAGTATAGTTGATTAACAATGTTGTGTTAGTTTCAGATGTACAGCAAAGTGATTCAGTTATACATATACATGTATCTATTTTTTTCAAATTCTTAAAAATATATTTTCAAATATAGTTGTGTCATCATATTTTTACTTTAATGGCTAGGATATATTATCAATAAGTTAATTGAATGAAAATAATGTACAGAGTTTTAGAATTAAATTATGTTTATTGTTTACAGAAAAACAAATTAAGTATTTAAATGTTCAATCATATTGTTTTCCCTCATCCTGCCTGGCCAAATTGCCACTAGGGTCTTTGAAAGTGGACATAATTTCATGTACAAATCATGATAAACAAAAATGAAAAAATCTGCTGTTATTTCACCCAAAATATATACAGGCCTATTTTTAAAATTTTTTAATCTCTAATGACAACCTAATTCATCTTTAGGATTTTGTTATTACAAATAATACCACATTTAATATTCTTACAGAAATGTATTTGTCATGTGTGATTATTTTTCTAGATGAAAAATGATGAGGAAAATTCATGGGTAAGGGTTCTATGTACTCCAAATTTTGCTAAGTTTTTATAAATTTATGTTTTTTCATTAGAATTTTTTTTCTATATAGTATCATGCTAAGAGAAGCCTTTAATGATCCAAGATTATGAAAATAGTTTGTATAATTTCTCTTATATTTTAAAGTTATAAACTTTAATATAGCTGAAATTTATTTTTTCATGGTTCTGGGTAGGAATCAAACAATTTATATTTTCCAAATGGCTTCAGAATATATTGATGAAAAATTTAGTCTATAGGATATTAGAAATATCTTTTAACCAGCTTCACTTGACCTAAATTGATATGTAGTAAAACTTATTGAAAATCATGTTATGTGAGTCTCGGTTTCTTATTTTGGATGCAGATAAATTCTATGATTGTTCCTTAATGTCTGAATATGGTTAAACAAATTGAGTTTAAGTAAGCTCAAGTAAGATAAGCATGGTAAAAATTATTTGTGTGGGAAAATTGAAAGTTATAGAATCAGAACATAAGTTTTACTGTAAAATACAAAATGAATGAATTCATTTTGAGAGAAGGTTTTAAATTCAACCAAATAAGGTTAGTTACTTTAACAGGCCAATAGAGTATATTATTAATTCTTGTTCTCAAATATATATATTTGTGAAATTAATGTATATTAACATTTATTAATGTATACCAAATCTAAAGAAATATTCGTTAAATACATGCCATTTAAAAGTTCCCAAAAAAGTATAAATATAGGCTGACCATTGAAGTTGTTCATTAATCTTCCAAATTATAATTTAGCACATTATCAAGGTTTTAACTCATGTGTTTTTTCATTCATTCAATTTATAAACACTTTTTGATTTATACATATATATACACACAGAGGAGGCACATAATGGGATATAAAAATGAATATTAACCAATAATCCTTTTAGGAAAATTAGAATCTTCTTTAATAGCTCATCATATTTCCATAGTTTAATAATAATCAAAGAACAGCTAATAAATTTACATGTAAGACAAGGTCATACTCCTCAAGGTATATCATACTTACTTACAATATGAACAGTTGGGGAAATATAAATCACTGTTTTCAAATTTTCTCTTTCAGAAGAATTTCATAAATTATGTAATTAATTTATGCATTTTAGAGATCATGATCTAGGATATTTTCCCATTTTTGTCTCCTATGTATGAAACTTTATTTCTTGGATAATTAACTACTTTTAAAATGATATCATGTTCATAGGATCGTATGCCTTCATATGCTGAAATAAAACCAATGCTTGGGTACCCATTAACTTAAGTATCATCTTCTCTTTGTGTTGTCCCTTTTGTACTGTTGAAAAAATGATGATATAATGGAGTTCATCATCAGCCTAAATCAACTTATAGATGGAAGTTAATGACAGAAAAATAATATATCACAGAGTTCTTTGTGTGTTATTACCTTAATGCAAAAAATAAATTGCATTGTAGTTTTCAGTTTCAATGATGTTGGTTATGATTTCTCTGAGTAAGCATAACATTGTTAAGTAAACTTGATTCATAGCAGAAGCCAGACAATAGCTGTCAACTTAAAGCATCCATTGAATCTTTCTATCTGCCACTAATATTCTAGCCATCCTTAAGATGATTCTTACATCTCAGCTTTCAGAAAATTAGTGATTACATCTTCATACCCTTTCTCTTCATCTTTATAGGATGGACGGAATTACTTAATAGGTCTTGTTCTGCCCTTTGAATTCCATGTCTGAATTCTCTTCTGAACTATCTAAGAGTCTTAAAAATAAATTCTCAATGAAGTCATAGCTCACATTTCTCTTTGAACTTTTATACAAATGTCACAATGCCTTATTACATAAAATTAATTCAAAACATAATGTACGTGTACTCTTACCCTTTAGTTAGCTTTCAACTTCAGTGATTCCTTAATGCCATTGTTATGAATTTCAGAGACATAGAAAAATGGAATAACAAAATTACTAATAAATATATATATATATAGTTTTTTCTGAAAAATAAGTAATATATCATTTTTGAAAAAAAAGATAAAATAGGCTTTGATTATAGTTTTATGCTTTCAATAGTACTATTTCAAAGATAATTAGTCCAGCTTTGTGATAGAAAGCATATAATCAAGTAATAAAGCAAAATTTGACACCAAGTAATTGAGTTCTGGAAATAAAATGGTGGTAAGATGAAATCCATAATGTTTAATGGCATTACCATATTATATGTGTAAAACATATTTTTATTTCTTAGGTGCAAGTTATATATCTTTGAAATTATGCAGACAAAATATTATCCAAATTACCTGAAACAAATAATGATAAAAACAGATTGTGCTATAATAAAAAAAGAGAACAAATAGAAAGCTCACAGACCTTTACTTGTGGATGTGACTTCAGTAATATTATCAGCCAATTGTGTCATTTTAAAATGGGAAAAATATACCCCCCAAAAAGAAAATAAGTCAGAATGCCATAGGAACTAGACCTAAGAACTCATATTCTTTATCATATTATCAAATTACTAAGCCAATATCATTCAAGAGAAAAGATCATTTATTTTTCTTTGGCAATTCATTCAATTCCCTTTTGTTGTTCTCTTTTGCTATAATTAAATACACCATACACCATGACTATAATATGAAAACAATAAATTTTTACCTGTAAATTTTGAAGCTAGTTTTGTTTTGTGTTTTATACCCTATGAATATTATTGACACTAGGTTCATATTTAATTAGGATATCTCTATATGAAAGTTTCACCTGCAGAAATAACATTTAAAGGAAAGAGAAGGAAAAGTAATTAGAAATGAGAATAAAATTTGGTAGTGAGAAATGACAGAAAATCAATATGAAAGGGTAGAAGAATAAAGCAGGATGTATAGAGTGTGTACAAAAGAGAAATGGATAATTATACTTCCAACTGAAACAATGATTTTTAAATGCAATATGTACACAACTAAATACTTTTAAATCTCAATGTGCTTTCAAGGGAAAACATCTTTGTGAGTTAGATAGTTGATACATTTCCCCAGTCTTAAAGTTTGTTATCAATGTCCAGCTGGTTGGAATATTAGCCCAAATCTCATTTTCATCAGTGATCACTCCTACGGTAATGTTGTATATTTTTCTCTAGTCTACAACTTCTCTACACACATTGAAGAAAAGAGGTGTTCTACTCGAGATGGAGATAATAGCAGCAACCCCTCATTTTCTAACTTTCTCTACCACTTCAAATTATTGGCCTGATATATATTTTTTTACATAAAGTAAGAGCTGGAAAAGCAGCTTATTTAACAAACCAAAACAAAACAATCAGGGTCTTATTTCTTTTTAAAAAATATTTATTTATTTTATTTAGGCTGCGTTGGGTCTTCCTTGCTGTGCATGGGCTTTTCTCTACTTGTGGTGAGCTGGGGTTACTCTGCGTTGAGGTGCATGAGCTTCTTATTGTGGTGGCTTCCCTTGTTGCAGAGCATGAGCTCTAGGCATACAGGCTTCAGTAATTGTTGCACGTGGGCTCAGTACTTGTGGCTCGTGGGCTCTAGAGTGCAGACTCAGTAGTTGTGGTGCATGAGCTTAGCTGCTCTGCAGCATGTGGGACCTTCCCAGACCAGGGATTGAACCCGTGTCCCCTGCATTGGCAAGTGGATTCTTTTTTTTTTTTTTTGTGGTACGCGGGCCTCTCACTGCTGTGGCCTCTCCTGCCACCGAGCACAGGCTCCAGACATGAAGGTTCAGCGGCCATGGCTCACGGGCCCAGGTGCTCCATGGCATGCAGGATCTTCCCGGACCGGGGCACGAACCCATGTCCCCTGCATTGGCAGGCGGACTCCCAACCACTGTGCCACCAGGGAAGACCAGCAAGTGGATTCTTAACCACTGCACCACCAAAGAAATCCCAATCAGGGCCTAATTACAACAGGAGAAATAACTGGGCCAGAATATTGAACAAAACCCCATTAAATTCTATTTTCTGTGGTCTATTCATGAGGAGAATCTGGAGAGTATTTCAGATGGCTAAACTGAATGCTATCCATGTCACCAATGTTTACTGAGGAACTATTATCTGCAGGTCATTGTTCTAGGCCCTGGATTTGCAGAGGTGAGTAAAACAGATTTAGTCTTTCTCCTCCCTATGATGGAAATGTAATTTTAAATAAAACACATTGATTAACTTCACACTTGTGGTAAGTGTCATGAGATCATATTAGAGAGAAAACTAGCCAAATTTGGGAACTGAGAAACAGTATACCAATAGGATCAACATCTCTAAGGACAAAGATGAATTCACAGTAAGGATCTATAAAGAAAAAGAAATATGAGGGACTAAGAGAACAGAGAGGATTTTAGAACAAATAGCAAAGAACTTATGTCAAGCTTTCTTGTCAGTGTATCTTGTCATGTTATCATTGACTACTGTTAGATTAAATAATAAGATATTCAATATTTCTGGTGCCCTAAGCTGGATACCATGTCAAAGTCCAGTTTTTCAGTCGCCTACTCCACTTGCATTTAAGGTCAAAAACAAATTACTTTAAAGTTGTTGTCCTTGTTGATGCCTGTGTTACTACAAATAATGAATCCTATTTTAAAAGTATACTTTAGGGGATCAAATTATGTCAGCATTATTAGCTTTCAAGAAAGAAAAACATATGAAAAGTTAAATATGTCTTATAGATCTTTTAACAAGTAATGCTTTATGTTGGACCTGTTCACTATTGACAGGTAAGAAAGAATGATTAATCAATTTGAAGGGAGAAAAAAAGGAAAAACAAAAACAAAACAGTCTGCCTATTCTAGAGTTACACATTTTCTACCTTATAAATTATTTGGATTAAAGTTCACTAGCATGAAGTTGGTGAGTGTCTTTGAAATGCCTGCGTACTTCTCTGAAACCTTTCATCTGTAAGATCTTTGAGAATAATATAATTGTATGAATGTACACAGAAGGGTCACTGAAAACTTCCAATCCATTCCTAAAAGAATGTCTAGGGATTATCTTTCCTTATCCAACAGAGGCAAGACTTTTAAGTCTTTGGATAAGATAGAAGACTTGGAAGCTACATTAATTTAGGGGTTTCAGATTTTCAGTAATCTGATTAAAACAATGGAATAAAACAACTTTCATTTTTCTAATGGATCCTGCAAGAAAGAAAATAATCACTTCCCTCATATGGTTTTTCCAGCTATGGTTGAAGGAAAAAAAAAAAGACACACAGCAAACTTGTTGCTGGATCCAAATCTTGGGCTTCTCTGGATTTGGATGATAGTCATGTGCTTACCTTTGCTTTTACTTTTTGTTATCTTTCCCCTTTCATATTTATTGATACAAAAAGTTGGCTAAGTTTAAATCAGGTCTAGACTTATTGATTGCAACTTCACATTTAATTGTATTTCTGTTATATAGTAATAACAGGAAAGCATTCTGAGATGTTTGCATGAAGGGTGTCATGCATAGCAAATATAAATGATGGATGGATGATGTTTTTAAAAGTATTAGCTAACCTCTTACTAAACCACTTAAAATATTTTTTAAAAAATCTTGGGATCTGGGGAGACAAAGAACATTGGAGGGAAACAAATGCTATATTGATTATTTTTAAAAGTTAGAAAGAGTGACCTCAAATAACTTGAGAGAATGACATCAATACTTAATTAAAAAAAATGGAGCAGACATTCAGAGAGGAAATGTTAAGTCCAGGGGCAATAAAATCAAGAACAATAAAAAAGATGACTCTTCAGGTAAAAATTATGACAGGTTATCAATATTAATTCCCAATAGAATTGGAGAAAAAACTAGCAGGTAGAAGAAAGAAAACACCCTGTATATGTGCATACAATTCTGTTAATAAATGAGGTCTAGAAAGACTGATGATTTTATTAAGTATTCTCAAAGTCATATTCAAGTACACTTATTCTTATACTAACCAGTACTTTTTTTTATTAAGAAAAAATTTATTGTGGAAAAATATTCATTAACATAAAATTTGCCATTTTAACCATTTTTAATGTACAACTCAGGGGCACTGAGTACATTCACAGTGTTGTGTAACCCTCACCACGTTCCATCTACAGAATCTTTCATCATCTCAAACTGAAACTCTGTACCTGTTAAACAATAACTTTCCATCATCCTCTTCCTATAGCCTCTGGTAACCACTATTTAACCTTCTGCATCTATAAATGTGCCTATTCTGGGTACCTCATACAAGTCGAAGCATATGATAATTGTTCTTCTGTGTCTGGCTTATTTCACTTAGCATAGTGTCTTCAGGGTTCATCCATGTTGTAGCATGTTGTCAGTAGTCCCTTCCTTTTAAGGCTGAATAATATTCCATTTTACCTATGGACTACATTTTGTTTATCTCTCCATCTGTCCATGGACATTTGGGTTGTTTCCATCTCTTGGCTGTTGTGGATAATTCTGCCATAAACAGAGGTGTACGAATACCTGTTTGAGTCGCTGCTTTCAATTCTTTTGGTGCATACCCAGAAGTGGACTTGATGGATCATAATCACAGGGTATTTTTGGTTTTGGGGGGTATTTTGGGCATACAACAGCACACCACATGGCTTGCAGGATTTAGTTCCCTGACCAGGGATTAAACCCACGCCCTCAGCAGGGATAGTGTGGAGTCTTAACCACTGGACTGCCAGGGAATTCCCCATAATCACAGTTTTTTGTTTTGTTTTCTTAAATTAAAAAAAAGTTTTTTGGCTATGTTGGGTCTTCATTGCTCTGCGTGGGCTTTCTCTAGTTGTGGTGAGCGGGGGCTACTCTTAGTTGTGGTGCATAGGCTTCTCATTGTGGTGGCTACTCTTTTTGGAGAGCACGGGCTCTAGGTGTACAGGGTTCAGTAGTTGTGGCACGCAGGCTCAGTTGCTGTGGCTCACAGGCTCCACGACATGTGGGATCTTCCGGGAACAGGGCTTGAACCCATGTCCCCTGCATTGTCAGGTGGATTCTTAACCACTTGCCACCAGGGAAGCCCAGTCACAGTTTTTTAAACATGCTCATGTAAAGTCTTTGTTTCATCAAGTTAACCATTTTGCAGCATCATTCTTTTTTTCATCTCCAAGAGTTTGTGAAAACTGTACCTCCCTGTAAGGAAAGTAGTGTGTGTGCAACATCAGGTTTTTGTTTGTTGGGTTTTGGTTGTTTTCGTTTTTGGTTTTAGTTTTTTTTGTTTTTTGTTTTTTGTTTTTTTTTTTGTCACACCACGGGGCATTCAGGATCTTCCCTAACCAGATATCAAACCTGAGCCCCTTTTTCTGTTTTTGTTTTTTTAACATCTTTATTGGAGTATAATTGCTTGACAATGTTGTGTTAGTTTCTGATGTATAACAAAGTGAATCAGCTATAAGCATACATATATCACCATACACGCTCCCTTTGTGTCTCCCTCTCACCTTCTTTATCTCACCCCTGTAGTTGGTTGCAAAGCACCGAGCTGATCACCCTGTGCTATGCAGCTGCTTCCCACTAGATAACTATTTTACATTTGGTAGTGTATATATGTCAATGTTACTCTCTCACTTCATCCCAGCTTACCTTTCCCCATCCCAGTGTCCTCAAGTTCATTTTCTACATGTGTCTCTTTATTCCTGTCCTGCCCCTAGGTTCATCAGAACGTTTTTTGTTTGTTTGTTTGATTCCATATATATGTGTTAGCATACGGAATTAGTTTTTCCCTTTCTGACTTACTTCATACTGTATGACAGACTCTAGGTCCATCTACCTCACTACTAATTTCATTTCTTTTTATGACTGAGTTTTATTCCATTGTATATATATGCCATATCTTCTTTATCCATTCATCTGTCGAGGGACACTTTGTTTGCTTCTATGTCCTGGCTATTGTAAATACGGCTGCAATGAATATTGCAGTACATGGCTCTTTTTAAATTATGGTTTTCTCAGGGTATATGCCCAGTAGTGGGATTGCTGGGTCATATGGTAGTTCTATTTTTAGGTTTTTTGTCTGTTTGTTTGTTTGTTTTTTGTGGAACATGGGCCTCTCACTGTTGGGGCCTCTCCCGTTGTGGAGCACAGTCTCCATATGCACAGGCTCAGTGGCCATGGCTCACGGGCCCCGCCACTCCACAGCATGTGGGATCTTCCCAGACCGGCGCCCGAACCCGTGTCCCCTGCATCGGCAGGCAGACTCTCAACCACTGCACCACAAGGGAAGCCCTAGTTTTAGTTTTTTAAGAAACCTCCATACTGTTCTCCATACTGGCTGTATCAATTTACATTCTCACCAACAGTGAAAGAGGATTCCCTTCTCTCCACAACCTCTCCAGTATTTATTGTTTGTAGATTTTCTAATGATGACCATTCTGACTAGTGTGAGGTGATACCATATTGTAGTTTTGATTTGCATTTCTCTAATGATTAGGGATGTTGAGCATCATTTCATGTGTTTGTTGGCAATCTGTATATCTTCTTTGGAGAACTATCTATTTAGGTTTTCTGCCCATTTTTGGATAGGGGTGTTTGTTTTTTGATATTGAGCTGCATAAGCTGCTTATATATTTTGGAGATTAATCCTTTGTCAGATTCTTCATTTGCAAATATTTTCTCCCATTCTGAGGGTTGTCTTTTGGTCTTGTTTATGGTTTCCTTTGCTGTGCAAAAGCTTTTAAGTTTCATTGGGTCCCATGTGTTTATTTTTGTTTTTATTTCCATTTCTCTAGGAGGTGGGTCAAAAAGAATCTTGCTGTGATTTATGTCATAGAGTGTTCTGCCTATTTTTTCCTTGAAGAGTTTTAGAGTATCTGGCCTTATATTTAGGTCTTTGATTCATTTTGAGTTTGTTTTTGTGTATGGTGTTAGGAAGTGTTCTAATTTCATTCTTTTACATGTAGCTTTCCTGTTTTCCCAGCACCACTTACTGAAGAGGCTGTTTTTTTCTCCATTGTGTACTCTTGCCTCCTTTATCAAACATAAGGTGACCCTAGATGCATGGGTTTATCTCTGGACTTTCTATCCTGTTCCATTGATCTATATTTCTGTTTGTGACTCAGTACCATACTGTCTTGATTACTGTAGCTTTGTCGTATAGTCTGAAGCCCAGGTGCCTGATTCTTCCAGCTCCACTTTTCTTTCTCAAGATTGCTTTGGCTATTTGGGGTCTTTTGTGTTTCCATACAAGTTATGAAATTTTTTGTTCTACTTCTGTGAAAAATGCAATTGGTAGTTTCATAGGGATTGTATTGAATCTGTATATTGCTTCAGGTAGTATAGTCATTTTCACAAGATTGATTCTTCCAACCCAAGAACATGGTATATCTTTCCATTTGTTTGTATCATCTTTAATTTATTTCATCAGTGTCTTATAGTTTTTTGAATACAGGTCTTTTTCTCCTTAGGTAGGTGTATTCCTAGGTATTCTTTCTGTTGCAATGGTAAATGAGAGTGTTTCCTTAATTTCTCTTTCAGATTTTTCATCATTAGTATATAGGAATGCAAGAGATTTCTGTGCATTAATTTTGTATTTTGCTACTTTACCCAATTCATTGATTAGCTCTAGCAGTTTTCTGGTAGGATTTTTAGGATTATCTATGTATAGTATCATGTCATCTGCAAACAGTGACAGTTTTACTTCTTTTCTGATTTGTATTCCTTTTATTTCTTTTTCTTTTCTGATTGCTGTGGCTAAAACCTCCAAAATTATGTTGAATAATAGTGGTGAGGGTGGGCAACCTTGTCTTGTTCCTTGTCTTAGAGGAAATGGTTTCAGTTTTTCACCACTGAGAAGGATGTTGGCAGTGGGTTTGTCATATATGGCCTTTACTATGTTGAGGTAGGTTCCCTCTATGATCACTTTCTGGAGAGTTTTTATCATAAATGGGTGTTGAATTTGTGAACGTTTCTTCTGGAACTATTGAGATGATTATATTGGTTTTATCCTTCAGTTTGTTAATGTGTTGTATCCATTCTTTGATTTACGTATACTGAAAAATCTTGCATTTCTGGGATAAACCTCACTTGATCATGGTGTATGATCCTTTTAATGTGCTGTTGGATTCTGTTTGCTAGTGTTTTGTTGAGGATTTTTGCATCTATGTTCATCAGAGATATTGGCCTGTAGTTTTCTTTTTTTATGGCATCTTTGTCTGGTTTTAGTGTCAGGGTGATGGTGGCCTCATAGAATGAGTTTGGGAGTGTTCCTCCCTCTGATATATTTTAGAAGAATTTGAGAAGGATAGGTGTTAGCTCTTCTCTAAATGTTTGGTAGAATTCTCCTAAGTCATCTGGTCCTGGCTTTTCATTTCTTGGAAAATTTTTAATCACAGTTTCAGCTTTAGTGCTTTTGATCGGTCTTTTTTATTTTTATTTTTTCCCGGTTTAGTCTCATAAGGTGTGCTTTTCTAAGAATGTGTGCATTTATTCCAGGTTGTCATTTTATTGGCCTATAGTTGATTGTAGTAATTTCTCATGATCCTTTGTATTTCTGCAGTGTCTGTTGTTACTTCTCCTTTTTCATTTCTAATTCTATTGATTTGAGTCTTCTCCCATTTTTTCTTGAGGAGTCTGGTTAAAAGTTTATCAATTTTCTTTATAATCTCAAATAACCAGCTTTTACTTTTATTGATGTTTGCTATTGTTTCCTTCATTTCTTTTTTCATTTATTTATGATCTTATATTTATGATTTTGTTCCTTCTGTTAACTTTGGGGTTTTTGGCTCTTCTCTCTCTAGTTGTTTTAGCTGTAATGTTAGGTTGTTTATTTGAGATGTTTCTTGTTTCTTGAGGTAGGATTGTATTGCTGTAAACTTCCCTCTTAGAACTGCTCTTGCTGCATCCCATAGGTTTTGGATCATCGTGTTTTCATTATCATTTGTTTCTAGGTGTTTTTTGATTACCTCTTTTAATTCTTCAGTGATCTCGTGGTTATTAAGTAATGTATTGTTTAGCCTCCATGTGTCTGTATTTTTTACAGTTTTTTTTCTTGTAAATGATACCTAGTCTCATAACATTGTCGTCGGGAAAGATACTTGATACAATTTCAATTTTCTTAAATTTACCAAGACTTGATTTGTGACCCAATATATGGTCTGTCCTGGAGAATGTTCCATGAAACACTTGAGAAGAAAATGTATTCTGTTGTTCTCAGATTCAATGCCCTATAAATATCATTAAATCCATCTTGTTTAATGTGTCATTTAAAGCTTGTGTTTCCTTATTTATTTTCATTTTGGATGTGTCCATTGGTGAAATTGGGGTGTTAAACACCCCTATTATTTTTGTGTTATCATCAATTTCCTCTTTTATGGCTGTTAGCATTTGCCTTTTGTATTGAGGTGCTCCTATGTTGAGTGCATAAATATTTACAAGTGTTATATCTTCTCCTTGGATTGCTCCCTTTATCGTTATGTAGTGTCCTTCTTTGTCGCTTGTAATAGTCTTTATTTTAAAGTCTATTTTGTCTAATATGAGAATTGCTACTCTTGCTGTCTTTTAATTTCCATTTGTATGTAATAACATTTTCCATTCCCTCACTTTCAGTCTGTATGTGTCTCTAAGTCTGAAGTGTGTCTCTTGTAGATATATATACAGGTCTTGTTTTTGTATCTATTCAGTTAGTGTATGTCTTGTGGTTGGAGCATTTAATCCATTTACATCTAAGGTAATTATCAATAGGTATATTCCTATTACCATTTTCTTAATTTTGGGGGCTTTGTTATTGTAGGTCTATTCCTTCTCTTGTGTCTCCTTCCTAGAGAAGTTCCTTTAGCATTTGTTGTTAAGCTGGTTTGGTGGTGTTGAATTCTCTTAGCTTTCACTTCTCTGCAAAGTTTTTAATTTCTCTGTCAAATCTTGATGAGATCCTTGCTGGGTAGAGTAATCTTGGTTGTAGTTTTTTTTCCCTTTCATCACTTTGAATATGTCTTGCCAGTCCCTTATGGCTTGCAGGGATTCTGCTGAAAGATCAGCTGTTAGCTTTATGGGTATTCCATTGTATGTTATTTGTTGCTTCTCCCTTGCTGGTTTTAATATTTTTCTTTGTATTTAATTTTTGATAGTTTCATTAATATGTGTTTCAGCCTATTTCTCTTTGGGTTTTTTCCTGTATGGTACTGTCTGCTTCCTGGACTTGATTGACTATTTCCTTTCCCATATTAAGGAAGTTTTTGACCATAATCTCTTCAAATATTTTCTCAGACCCTTTCTTTTTTTCTTCTTCTTCCTGGACACCTATATTTCAAATGCCTGTGTGTTTAATGTTTTCCCAGAAGTCTTGGAGACTCTCCTCATTTCTTTTCATTCTTTTTTTCTTTATTCTGCTGCCTGGCAGTTATTTACACATTTTATCTTCCAACTAACTTATCCGTTCTTCTGCCTCAGTTATTCTGCTATTGATTCCTTCTAGAGTATTTTTAATTTCAGTAATTGTGTTTTTCATCACAGTTTGTGTGTGCTTTAGTTATTCTAGATCATTGTTAAACGTTTCTTATATTTTCTCCATTCTGTTTCTGAGATTTGGGATCACCTTTACTATCATTACTCTGAATTCTTTTTAAGGCAAGCTGCCTATTTTGTCTTCATTTATTTGGTCTTGTAGGTTTTTACCTTGCTCCTTCATCTGTAACATATTTTTGGGTCATTTCATTTTTCTTTTTTTTTCTTTTTTTTTTTTTTGATGTGTGGTGCTGGATTCCTGTCTTACTATAACCAGTAATTTTCATTTATACTTTTAGCTTTAATTCTTATGTGCCCTATTGAACTGTAAAGATTCTAAGCAGAGTAGAGAGCTCTTGAGAGAAAATATATGAAAATAATATGTGTCATACAATATTAAATTTCACCATCTCCATCTCTGTTGAGGGGCACTAGGATATAAAGTTATGCTTGTACATATTGGACCCATGAAACCTTGGTTAAATTTTGGCCCTTCTAATATTCTAGATACATAACCATAAGCAATCTACTTAATTTTTATAACTTCAGTGTGTCATCCATATAAAAGGGGTTGTAATACATTCTCCTCGATTTTTGTGAGTACAGTAAGTCCCCTACATATGAATGAGTTCCATTCCTAGAGAGCTTTCTTAAGTCCAATTTGTTTGTAAGTCCAGCAAATTTAGCCTAGGTAGCCAACTAACACAATTGGCTATGTAGTATTGTACTGTAATAGGTTTATAATACTTTTCACACAAATAATACATTAAAAAACACAAACAATAAAGAAAACATTTTAATCTTACAGTATAGTACCTTGAAAAGTACAGTAATACAGTACAACAGCTAGCATACAAGGGCTGACATCGAGTGAACAGGCAAGACGAGTTACTGACTGGAGGAGGGAGAGAGGTGGAAGATGGTAGAGCTGAAGGATCATCAGCAATAGGAGATGAAGGGCAAGCTGCAATTTCACTCACTCCTGACATTGGTGGCACATGTTCTGGTTGCTTGCTGGATTCAATTCTATTTACCCTCTTGAAAAACTATCCAGTGATGTCTGGACAGTATCACGTTCCCACCTTTGAAAGTTTGCAACTTGAAGGTTCATATGTAGGCAAATTACTGTATTGTATGTAAACTGTCTAAATTATAATAAGTACTATATCATTGTAGTTTTGTAAAAAATAACTCATTTAAAATAATTGTAAACCTTCCTATCACCTTAAGAACTGCTGTTCAATAATGAATTTTAGTGAAGAAACTGCTTAGTTCCAAGTACTCTGCTGGGCACCAGGAGTGCAATAGTTAGTTAAAGAGATCAAGATTTAAACTAACAGGAATTTGGCTTAGTGGTGGAGTCAAACTTAAAATTACAGCAACAAGGATAACAACAACTCAGTTAAATAAACAACTCAAATAAATAAATAAAATTTGAGCTTCTGTTGACTCTGAAAAATATTTATATGAATTTCGTTTTTAAAGTCATGCTCTTTCTTTTCCTGTCACCTGCTTTCTTACAGGTTCTGGCTCTTTGATCTTTATAGGATAATCCATTTTTTACAATAGCTACCTCCTCAATCTCCCACACAATCTTTTTTCTCCACAAGGCTGGGACACTAGTGCCTTAAGGGTACATGACCCATGTCCCCATCCTCAAGTATCGCTTGATATTGAAAGTTTTGACATTTGATAAATGTGGTATTCACAACTCACTGTCCTTCCTTTTTTGCCTTTTTATCATTTAACATAATTTACTCTTTAATATCCTCCCCCCAACTAAAATGAAAGCTCCACAAGGATTTTCTCTCTGTAATTTATTTATTTTGCTGTTCTATCCCAAGTATTAACACGTACCAGGATCATACTGGAGCCTAATAAGTGTTTAATACATATTTTGTAATCAGTGAATAAAGACTAGATATGAATGAATGTAAACCAAAACCAAAGATGGTAACAAGACTAAGAAAAATAAAATAAATATTTTTTTTACAACTTGCATATATTTCCCCTCTTCTCTTTTTATCAATTTCCTTTCCTCTTTATTCCTGTTGACTTTCTTCCTCTGATGTTTACCCCTTCTCTGCTACATATTCAGTAAATAGTGGATGATGATTGGAAAAAAGGATAATGGGAAAGAAAGAAACAAACAAACGAAGAAACTAAGAAAAAAGAAAGAAGAAAGAAAGAAAAAAAACAGAAGGAGGGGAGGACGGAAGGAAGTGAGGGAGGGAGGGAAGTAATCCCTGAGGAAACTGGAAAAAGTGCAGAGGTTCTAGGGCCCCCATGAAATGACCAGAAGCTGGAGAAGTAAGGAGGCTGAAGCATATGCAGGCCTTCCAGACCCTCTGAAGGAGTTAGAACTTTTCTTAAGGATAATAGAAGACATAGAAGGGTTCTTTTGGAAGAACAGCATGATCAGAACTGTGTTTGTATCACTCTAAACTACTAACATTTGTCCCACTTTTGAACTCCCTGTTTTTTCACTGTACTCACAGCAATTCCATTTTATTGTGAACAAAAATGCACACAGCAACCCGCACATCATATCTTTGGGTTTAGACACCAGCTCCTTCCCTTAGACAAGGTTTCCTTATTAGCCTTCTCTAGTGCAGGCTTTTCCTTCCTTCGATATCGCTGTAGGGAGCAGGGATGATATTCTCCAACCTCCCCACTGCTGTTTCTCCTCTTCCCTCTGCTATAAACCCTCTTCTCTTTTCCTGTGAGCAACCTGAAGTCTTCCACAGTGTTCTTCCCTTAATCTTCATGCTGCTGTCTATTAATTTCACAGCAATATTCTTGATATCTTCTTTGCCAACTAAAAATTGGCATTGCCACCTATCTCTACAGGGATTAAATCATGAGCTGCTGAAGCTGCTAACTTTCGACACCTCCTGAAACGGCTTCAGGGTGGAGATCATGAATGAGGAACTCTGTGCTCTGGGAAAAACTGGTAGAACAGGCCTTTAGATAGTTATCTATTTTCAGGAGATTTTATGAGTTCAATTCTTGCATCTCTTCATATCTAGAAAAGCACTAAAATCATTAACGGTGACATCTGCTCCTCATGACTAGCAGCCAGCCTCTGCCAAAATGTGTGCTTGACTACACGTCCCCCCTTCACTAAAGTCATGCATAACGTTGACCTTCCCTCTACCTCTTTGGAGCAGTTTCTCAGAGCTTTCTGAAATGCTGTCTCCTGTCTATAATCCTCATTTTACCCCAAATAAAACTTAACTCACAACTCTCATGTTGTACTTTTTTTTTCAGTTGGTATCCTTATTAATTAAGGATATGATACATATTTCATAGTAAATCATCAAATCTTATTACCAATCTGGAGAGGTCCAATGTTTATGTGAACAGCTTCTCCAACCTCATGGTCAAAGTGATCTTTATCAAACATAAATCAGAATATATTACACTACTCCTTAGAATCTTTCACAATCTTATTTTTCTCTCCTACATTAAAAACTGTATACTCTGTAGTCTGTAACAGTCATTCTCAACTGGGTAATTTTTCCCCCAGGGAATATTTAGCAAGACCTGGAGACATTTTTGACTGTCACAGCTGGAAGAGTGCCACTATCTATCCAATCTATCCAGCAGCCCAGGGATGCTGCTAAACGTCCTAAAATACACATGGCCATAATTCACAACAAATCATTATCTGGTCCAACATGACTATAGTGGTAAGGTTGAGATCTTCTGGCCTAAAAAGTCTCCAGTAACTTGGAGCCTTCCTATCAATCAGAGTCTTTACTGTTCTGCTCACTCACTTAGTCCACTTAAGCCACACCAGCCTCCTTTCTGGTTCTCTATATTGCTATGCTTTTTCCTACCTGCTGGGCTTTGGTCATTATTGTTGCCTAGAACAGTTGCTTCTGTCACATTTCAGATGGAGAGAAGTGCACTGTGGTACCTATACAAATAGCATGAATGGGCCAGGGCTCAGGTGTGAGTCTAGAGCATTAATTCAGGACATTATTAGGTATGGTAAAGAGTTGAGATTTTTACATAAGGATAATAGAAACCAGGGATCAAATGTAAGCAGGTGGATAGCATAAAGAAATTTCTGTTTTGATATAACAATAATATTTCTAGGAAATAACAGTTATTGTTTATATTTCAAGATTCAGAATTTGGGTATTTTGAAAAAGCATGTGTATCATATAACATTCCAATAATCCCATGGCAAAGTGAATATAACTATTCACATTTACAGATTAAAAAAAATAGTTGAGCCTATTTCTTCAGGGTCACACAAGCTTTGAAGTAGGGTAGGCAGGATTGAGTCACAAAACTAGTCTGATTCCATATTTAGTGCTCTTACCACTAAAGAGCTGAACCTGAGAAAGAATGAGACAGGTAAGATGAGATAGTAATTCTGTGTAACAGTCTAGGGCTGGGGCAGATTGAGAGGTACTGGGAATATGAATCCAGAGAATGAAGAGAGATAGAGAATCAGATGGATTTAAGAGAAAAGTCAGAACATGCAATTGAATACTGAATATGAGGGTGAGGGAATAGGAAAATTCACAACTGAATTGGTTTCAGGCTGGGGTAACAGGGTATATGGTGATATTATCCTTTATTTTTTCTTATTATTGAAAATGACAATGAGGGGAATGATGAATGGTTAATGAAGATAATAATTTTTGTTTTGTGACTATGGAGCAGTTCAATAGCTATATATTGGTTCAGGAGAGAGGTAAGTCCTCTGAGTTAGAGATTAGTTAACAGCTTATAGATGGTAATAGATACAAGGACTTGGATGACATCCATCTGGGGCACTGTGTAGACAGAAGGAGAGGTTATAATCCAGAGAAACACCAACAAGTATGAAAGAAGAGGCAGATAACTCTGCAAAAGGGTGACCAAGAAGAGGCAGCTAGAGTAGCAGGAAAAATTTAGACAAGTCTAATATCTTGGATGTGAAAGAAAGAGAATTTCAAAAAGAGAAACAGGCGAGCAATGTTTAGTGTTGTTAGAGCTCAAGTATGATCAGGACTGAAATATTAAAATTTGATTAAGACCTGGTCCTCAGTGAGAATCTAGGTGAAAATAGTTCTTGTGGAGTAGTGGGAACAGAAGAGATATTATAGTAAGCTGAAGTAAAAATAAATAAATAAATAAAAAGTGAAGATAAATATATGCAGAATGAGGATAGAATAGGAAGGGATCTGTCTGTAATGAAGAAAAGTGTCTTAAGTAATATGGATAATAAAACTTTATCAGAAGAAAAGGAGAGGTTGAAGGCATGGAGGAGAGAGAGAGAGAACAGATCCATGTTCTAACGCAACTGGAGTACAGATAACAAGATCAAGCTGAGGAGAGCACAGATTTTTCTGCTTCATCTGGAAATAAACGAGGGAAGGCAAATGCAGATGACTGAATCAGTGGAATTACTTATAGGATTTTAAGGTGTGCTTCTCTGTATGTCATATATTTTCAGTGCTGTGGGTGTTGAAACCATCTACTGAGAGCAAGAGTAATGTGGGAAGGTAAGGCAGAGGAATCTAAGAAATGGAGAAAGTGTCTGAAACAGCCGTAGCAGATGGAAGATAGAGCAGACTAAAGACTATAATAGTTGGTTCTGTGGGATGGTAGAGCATGCACTGGAGAAGATGCTGATGTGTGGGGATCTTCAATTTTCTCTAGCAAGGCTTCAACCCCTGAGTATAGGCCAACACAAGGCAGAAATTTGGATCTTTTCAAAGTTGAGAAGATGTGAGAAAATAAGACTGAAAAAGTAATGGAACAAGTTGTTGACATTTAGAGAAGATTTGAATATAAGCTGAAGATGGAATCAAGATCTTGTTGAGGTCCAAAAGTAGTTAAATGAAAAAGCTAGAAGGATAATAGGATATGGTTAAGTACTGAAATGTTTGAATATAGCATTTTTGAGATTAAAGAAATCTGGTGGATGACTAGGTTCCTGTATGGTCATGAGTAGAAGGAAAGAGTAGAGTGGATAATAAAATCAAATAAATGTAAGACCGGGTGTAGAAAGGTTATCCATCCATTGGTTCCTGACTTCACTCTGGATGACAGCAGGACTTGTGTAGAATATCAGCCAGATGCCAGGGATTTCTAGATATTAGCACTGCCTGTGACTCGACCTCTCTCTTTACTATATCAATCACCTCCTCTCCTTTGTATTTTATAATCATTTTATACATAGTTTATTTCATTTAACTACATATATTCAAATGTTTTCAACAAGAAAAGGTCCTACTTTTTCACTAGTTTGACTGAGAACACATTTATATCACAAAATTCTTTAAAATGGTGTAAATTTTTAGACAGCTATAACTGAGAAATTATCATTGGCTTAATTATATATGTAATTAAACATATATATATATCAAACCATCTTGGCACTAGTGAAGAATACTGATGATAAGTTGCTTATGTAGAAGGAGGTGTGATAGAACACAGATGTTTTGAAATCCATATAGTTTATCATGAATCCCAGTTTCACAGTAACTATAATTTAAAAAAAAAGTAGCTATCAATACTTTTCTTTCTCTATAAAATGAACATTCAATGTTTACACATTGGAGATAATATTTATTAAGTGAAAACCTGCATTAAAAATTCTATCCCCCTGAATAGAAAACAGGATATATATCAAATATTTGTTTTCAACAATTAATATTTATTGCAGAAAAAAAAGAACCAAAGGGAGACAAAGCGATCTTTAATAAACAGGTGAGTGCAAAAAGATTTGAAAATCAATGAGATAAAATTACCTTCCTCTTAAAATGAATTAAGTTAAAATCAATTTATTGCCAAACCATGGACTATAATTTAACCATTACCTTCAGGATTCAGAGGACCCAGGCATTAGCTCTGACAGATTACAGAACTCAGAGACTTTGGCAGATGTCACCAAGGGCTTGGTGTACTTATTGATGGGGAAGACATAAAATGAGGATGATCCTAGGCATTCTCATCAATGTAAATGTGTTTTAGAAGAATTTCAGATGATGTTGTCAATCCTGGGTTGAAAAATAGGTTTTATCTTTTCTTTTCAAATAACATTATTGAGAGATAAGCTTGTACAATAAACTTCATGTATTGAAACCGTACAATTCTACATTTTGACAAAGGTACACATCTGTGGAACCATTGCCAGGATAAAGATAATGAACATACCCATTGTTCCCAAAAGTTTCTTTGTGTCCCTTAATAATCCTTCCTCCATCCTCTTCCCACCAACAGTTCTTTATAACCCTTGAACTACTTTCTGGTACCGTAAATTAATTTGCATTTTCCAGAGTTTCATAAAAATGGCGTCACACAGTGTATACTCATTTTGTCTGAACTTTTAAAAAAATCTGTATAAAAACCCATCAATATAATTTACCATGTTAACAAGCTAAATAAAGACAAAAACTGAAAACAACCCAAAAGTCCACCAATAGGTGAAAATGAACAATTTGTGATCTATCTACAGAATGAAATATTACTTGACAAGAAAATGGAATGAACTAATGATACATGCTACAAAATGGATGAATCTCAAAATAATTGTGCTTAGTGAAAGAAAAAGTCAATTATATAACACATGACTTCTTTTGATAAAATTCTAGAAATATTTGCAAATAATAAATCTGTTAATAATCTACTATTCAGAACGTGTTCTGAGTTTTTCCATGGTAAATGTTAATGACATTTTATTTTATATTATGTCAAGAAAAATCCCAATTATTCCTATTTTCCTGAGTGTTTTTGAATTAAGCATATATTTTGAAATTTGTCACTTTTAGTAGTTATTAGTATTATAATTTTTTTAAATGAACATTTATTTGGCAACTTTGCATCATTCATAAACTTCCAGAGTCTATTCTGGAATCTATTTATTAAGATATTGCTGAATTTTGTTTCCTATTATTTTACTTAAGAACTTTACATTTAATTTTCTGTGATTTTCTATTTTTGTTGAATCTTTGTCAGTTTTTACGTGTGATATTGTGATTTATAATAAGAAATATATATTTGATCCTCTTCCCATTCCTGGCACAGAGCTTCTATTTTCCTAAATGATAAGAGCTATGGGAGCATCATTTGTTATGATATCTCATCTTTTGTCCTCAGATTCTGAAATAGGTATTTGTTAGTTTGAAAGTCACAGACAATTTATCTCTCTATAGTTAGATTAGGAGAAAAATGAAAAACCCACTGGTATACGGTAACAGAAAGAATTCAGTATTTTCTAGGGTCTGGCATTTCATGAGATATTCAATTATTGTGCATTTCCATTGTTTGTCCATGGTAGAACACATGGCAGAGAATTGAGAATGGACATGACTGAACAGGTTATGCTTATGTTCCATAACTGTGATGCTTGCTGCTTGCAGGGCTCTTGTTGCCACAGTAGTTGGCTGTGTCTCACTCATAAGTCATTCATATATATGTAGGTGAATAAATATATATAAATATATATATATATACATATATATGTAGACAATGAGTCTATGATTCCATTAACTATAGTGGTTAATTATTACTTTAATTGTGTAGAATTTTCATCCATCTCTCCATTTGGAACTAACATTCTTCACCCAGATACCATCCACATAGTTACTGTTGAAACTGATATATTAAGAGTATAGTGGTGCGCACACGACCCAGGCTTAGCTAGCTCCTACCGGGAAGTGTACAGATGAAATTGTGACATATAACAGTCTCTCTAGCTGAATTATAAATTTTGAAGCTACAAGAGACCAGATTTATTTAATGTAGTGTGGAAAACCAGAGGAAGTGGGCTTGTTGAGAGACGAAAATTGAAGGGCATATACAAGAGCATCAGAAAAGAAAAAAATAGAGTCCTAATGATACTTGAAACAATGGATCCAGTTTTATGAGTTCCTATAGAATACCTGACATCAAATTACATAAAACCCATCAATTTCTTCTCTGAAATTGTGTTTATTTACTTGGAATCATCAGAACAATAACTGACCTACTATTAAATATCATTTAAGCCAATATTCTTGAAGAAGGATTGGTGATGTAGATATAAAATCACAAAACGAACCCTCCATTGTTTTTCAAAAAAGGGATACAGTAACAAGATAGATACAGAAAAAAAATATTTCAGTAACACTCAAACTAAGGGAAACTGAGTTGTATATGAAAAAAATATCAGATTATAGGAATCAATTCATTTCCTATATCACTCTTCAAACATGGTGGAGGGAGTGAAAAGAAAGTAAACACACAAAAAATTCGTAACTTTCTCTTAGAGTAAAGATGAAATGCATACTCAAGGGTACAATCATTTCAACCTGGCTATTTTAGCCAGTTATCTAAGTACGTGGTCTTATTACATATGATTATACTTTTATGGAATAAGATATATGTGGCACATAGTTATTTTTAATGTATCTGATGGAAATAAAACAATTATCTTTTTGCCAAGATAAAGTGGTATATTTAAACCAATGCCTAGAAATGCCTGCTAGTCTGGAGATCACAATTATGCAGAAATGTTTTTTTTTCTAACAGAATAATGTTTTAGATAAATATAGGTCACCTTGAAATATATACATACCTTTCAATATTTTAAAGTAAAATGAGTTTCCTCTTGAAATAAAAATAAATTACTTAATGTTTTAACAGATTAATAGTGTAAATAAAACAGAAGGAAAAGAAACACAACTTATACATTCAAGGTGATGCTTCAATAGTCATACTTTCTCCCTTACCATAAATTGTTTAATAAATTTGCATTGAATGCAGAGTTATCCAGGTATATTCAAGGGGTCAATATGTCATTTTGGCTAGTTGCAATTTAGAAAACTTGGGAGAATTTATGAACTCTTTCAAACTATGAAGGAAGTATGTATTAATGTAGATAATTTGTGTCCAATTATATATATTTTTAAAAAAGGATAATTTGTTTCTGAGAAAATACTCATAAGAAGGAGTAACTCACTTAATTTGTAGTATCTGGTCAAATTAACTGTTTTAAATTCTATGTATCATCCAGTTTATTCACTAAGGATGTTGGCCTTTCAATCTTTGGATGTCTTCTGAAATAATTTTGTCCAGTCAATTATGCAACATTTGGTCATGCAAGGAAAAAGAGCCCTATAAAATAACAAACCATGCAAAGGAAATACTGATGAGCTGCTTCTATATTGCTTTCTCCCACTGATGTTATACTAGTAATTTTGTCTCTGTGTTTAAGATGGTTAACCTGGCACTTATTATGATAACAACATATGCGAATAAAAGAATAAATTACGAAGTGCGTGATTCCTATTGATGTAAGCATTTGTTCCCTATCAGGAATGTGCCTGGTAACAACAGTCAAACAATGCTCTTTACCTTCCAAATTGAATGCTGTACACTGCCTGACTTTAGATATAATTACTTCACATAATTGTTTCTGTCAAGAATAAATGAAGCCTTAAAAGAGCAATGCAATCATTATAAGTAGAGCATCTTAAGATATATATTACACTGGGCCTTTTACCCTTAGTGTTTTCTGGCTTGATATTAATGACTAAAGATTCTTAAAGCATGCATCTTCAGGCACCAAAAACAGATATCTGAGTGCCTGAGCTATTCATGGGTAATTTTAAAAACACTCTTGTTGCTCAGTGAAAACCTAGTAAAAGCAATATTTGTTTGCAGTTAATTTGTTCAGCCCGAGTGGAAACATGTTGACGGTGCAGGGATAGAATAGAATGTGGAGGCAACATCCATATTTTTAACACCAAGTAGTGTGTATTTTGCACTGATAAAAGAAGTGGTTTCTTCCCATCATTGAGCTTTACCTTAGAATATCTGGTTTGCAAAGTGTACTTATATATCCTCCTCTTAGATTTAAATGTGTTGAATGGAAAAATGCATAAGATAGCTTACATGCAAGTATAAACCTGAGACATTTAATTAATTAACCCAGTAACACATGGAACTGCTCCTGCAGAGGTGAGATTCAAAGATCATCAAAATTTATCACTCTTGAAGGCATTTTACCACTCTATTTGCTCTAAAGCAGGAAAGAGACCAAACTTAAAAATTTCTGGGTCTCTACATCTGCATCTCTATTCCTGCATAGAGAAGGGACATGTGGACATGGGGGGTGGGGGAAGGGAGGATGGGATGAATTGGGAGATTGGGATTGATATATATACACTACCATGTGGAAAACAGATAGCTAGTGGGAACCTGCTGTATAACGCAGGGAGCTCAGCTCGGTGCTCTGTGGAGACCTAGATGGGTGGGACGTTGCAGGGGAGATACATGAGATGGGATATATGTATATATATAGCTGATTCACTTCGTTGTACAGCATAAACTAATACTACATTGTAAAGCAATTATACCTCAATAAAAAAAAAACTAGGTCTCCAAAACATTTCTATGTCATTAATTATAAACATATATTATATATACACATATGTATATATATAAATTACATTTTTCAGAAAAATCTGTGGATTATCTGTCATTAATTCCTTACCTTATTCAATTAAAAAAAACACTGGGAACCCTGGCCTCATGAAGTTTTCACTCTATTATGAAAAATAAGTATTGGGAAATATATGTGTAAAATTTAATTAAGTGTCATGGAATAAAATAGAGGGTGCTCTGAATGTTCTATAAAAATGGTTGGGAGGGGCTTGCTGAAACTACTTGATTTCTTAGGAAACGGGAGATGGGGAAGAAAAAGGAGCTTCTTAAAATTTCAAAGGTCAGCCTTGAGTAAATGCTTGAAAATTTAATAATTGATGAGTGTAATTTATATCAAGCCAGAGAGCTAGATAGATAACACTTTGAAGTCCCTATGACCCACAGTCAACTATTCCAATAGTCTTGTGACCACTTCTGTGATAAATTCCCATCTCTCCTCCAGAAAAATCTCATACTAGATTCAAAATTTCATCATTATCCTCTCCTCACACCCCAGCCCCACAAAAGGAATCCAAGCTGAAGAACTTTATCTCAGACATGATGCACACATTTCCTCATACTCATACAAACACACGCACCTAAAATTATCTGCATCACCTATAGTTTTTATTTATCCTCTCAGAATTTATAGTCACAAGTGATGCCTAAAGTGTGGATTTTTAACGCTTAGGAAATATCAGTGTAAGGTAGTAGATAAATGCTTTCTAAATGAAAAAAGCTTATTTTTCTAACCTCTTTTCATTACTTGATTCTGTTGATCTTTTCCTCCTTGAAAAATTCTACTCTACTTGTGCTTTTGTACCGCTATTTTCTCTTTCCTCTGTTTCTTAAGTTCTCTTTCCCTGGATGCCCTTCCTCTGGTTTCCTAAAAGTTATAAATGTTCAGTGATTTGTCTGTGGCCCTCTCCTCCCTTAACTCTCTCCACTGGTGATCTCATTCATTCCAGTAGGTTCAAGAGTTTCCTGTATACGAATGACAGTATAGAGATGAGGGGACAGTGGTATAATGAAAGGCACTTAAGTTTGGCATTATCTTATGGTATAAATTCCAGTACTACTACTTCCTAAAAGTTTTTTTTTCATATCTCTAAGTATCAATTTTCTCATTAATAAAATATATATCACATTATGGTATATGAATATAGTAAAATCCTTGTATGGATTTTCGGAGAACCTAAAATGACACCTAGTGGGCATTCAAGGAAGGATTTGTCTTACTACTAAATCCAGCCCACCCTTAACCCAGAACCCTTATGGATTCCAGATGTCTATATCCAGTTGCATTACTTACTTTTTGCCTAACTTTAAAACTTCATTCCTCTAAACCTTAATGTTATCTCTAGCCATTCTGAAATATGTACAGTTTCCAGATCACAGTGTAGACTCTTAAGCCTCTGTTTTTCTGACTAGAATATTTATATTCTCACACTCACTCTACTCCCACAGATTTATAACTCAAATCAAATGTCACCTTCCCTGAATCATCCTCATTTTGGTTAAGATCTAAATCACTGTGTTTCTTTAAAAGTTATATTGTTCAACACTGCCAATATTTACTTAGAAGTTTTTATTTCCCCTTTATTTGCTTATGTTACCTTCAATGTTTAGATCTTGAGTTAGTTTTCCCATTCTAGGAACATAATAGTTATAAAAAATGTGTTTTAATGAATTAACTAATGAATAAACAATAAATGTGCCATTTTTTTCTTAAAAAAAGTACAGTGTGGGTAAGCTTCAAGATGGCAGAGGAGTAAGATGTGGAGATCACATTCTTCCCCACAAATACATCAAAAATACATTTACACGTGGAAAAACTCCTATAGAACACTTAATGAACACTGGCAGAGGACCTCAGACTTCCCAAAATGCCAGAAAATACACATGTACCTGGGTAAGGCAACAGAAAAAAGAAAAAACAGAAACAAAAGAATAGGGATGGTATCTAGACGTCTGAGACAGAGCTGTGAAGGTGGAAAAGTTTCCACACACTAGGAAGCTCCTTCATTGGTGGGGACAGGGAGTGGGTGGCAGGGAAGCTTTGGAGCCATGGAGGAGAGTGCAGTAACATGGGTGCAGAGGGCAAAGCAGAGAGATTCCCACACAGAGGATTGGTGCCAACCAGCACTCAGTAGCTTGAGAGGCTTGTCTGCTCACCCACCAGGACAGGTGGGAGCTGGGAGCTGAGGCTTGGGCTTCAGAGGTCAGATCCCAGGGAGAGGATGGGGGCTGGCTGTGTGAACATAGCTTAAAGCGGGTTAGTGTGCCACAGATAGCCAGGAGGGAGTCTGGGGAAAAATATGGACCTGCCTAAGAAGCAAGAGACCATTGTTTCAAGGTGTGCAAGGAGAGGGGATTCCTTTCCTGTCTGCCCACAGAAGGAAGAGCACCACTTAACTGAGCTCCAGAGATGGGTGTGAGCCACAGGTATCTCCTCAGACACCAGAAACAGGCATGAAGCACTAATGCTGCTGCTGGAGCCCCCAAATATCCTGTGTGCAAACACAGGTCACTCTCCACACCACCAGGGAGCCTGTGCAGTCCACCACTGTCAGGATTCTGTGATCCAGGGACAACTTACCAGGGAGAACACCCAACATGTTTCAGGCTGTTGCAATGTCATGCTGGCCTCTGCCTCCACAGGCTCATCCTGCATTCCAATTATAACTACAGTACCCCTCCCTCTCCCTGGCCTGAGTGAGCCAGAGCCCTCTAATCAGCAGCTGATTTAAAATCCTCCTGTCTGGGTGGGGAACAGATGCCAGAGGGCAACCTACACAGAGAGGTGGGGCCAAAAGCAAAGCTGAACCCCAGGAGCTGTGCAAACGAAAAAGAGAAAGGGAAATTTCTCTGTGAAGCCTCAAGAGCAGCGGATAAAACCCCCACAGTCAACTTGATATACCCTGCATCTGTGGAACACCTGAATAGACAACGAATCATCCCAAAATTAAGGCAGCGGACTTTTGGAGCAACTGTAGACTTGGGGTTTGCTGTCTGTGACTGACTTGTTTCTGAATTTTATATTTATCTTAGTATAGTTTTTGGCGTGTGTTATCATTGGTGACTTTGTTTCTTGCTTCATGGTTCTCTCTTTTTAATTATTATTACTTTTTTATTTTAATAAATTTATTTTTATACTATTATTTTCTTTCTTATTTTTGCCTTTTTCTTCTGAGCTGTGTGGCTGACAGGGTTTGGTGCTCCAGTCTGGTGTCAGGCCTGAGCCTCTGAAGTAGGAGAGCCGAGTTCAGTACATTGGACCACCAGAGACCTCTCAGCCCCACATAAAACCAATCAGCCAGAGCTCTCCCAGAGACCTCCATTTCAGAGCTAAGACCCAGTTCTACCCAACGACCAGCAAGCTCCAGTGCTAGAAGTCCCATGCAAAACAACTAGCAAGACAGGAACACAAACCCAGCCAATAGCAGAGAGGATAACTAAAAACATACTAAATTCACAGACACCCCAAAACACACCACTGGATTTGGAGCAGCCCACGAGGAAGACAATATCCAGCCCCACCCACCAGAACAAAGACACTAATCACCTCTACCAAGAAGCCTACAAAAGCCACTGAACTAACCTTACTCACTGGGGGCAGACACCAAAAACAGCAGGAACTATGAAAATGCAGCCTGCAAAGGGAGATCCCAAATGCAGTAGTTAAGCAAAATGAGAAGACAAAGAAATATGCAGCAGATGAAGTAGAAAGGTAAAAACCCATGAGACAAAACAAACGAAGAGGAAATTGGCAGTCAACCTGAAAAAGATTTTCAGAGTAATGATAGTAAAGATGATCCAAAATCTTGGAAATAGAATGGAGAAACTACAAGAAAGGTTTAACAAGGACCTAGAAGAACTAAGGAGCAAAGAAAAAAATGATGAACAACATAATAAATGAAACAAAATTTCTCTAGAAGGAATCAATAGCAGAATAACTGAGGCAGAAGAACGGATAAGTGTCCTGGAAGATAAAATATTGGAAATAAGTACGGCAGAGTGGAATAAAGAAAAAAGAATGAAAAGAATTGAGGACAGTCTCAGAGACTTCTGGGACAACAAAATACATTCGAATTATAGGAGTCCAAGAAGAAGAGAAAAAGAAAGGGTCTGAGAAAATATTTGAAGAGATTATAGGTGAAAACTTCCCTAATATGAGAAAGGAAATAGTCAATAAAGTCCAAGAAGTGCAGGGAGTCCCATACAGAAAAAATCCAAGAGGACACACACCAAGACACATAGTAATCAAACTATCAAGAATTAAATACAAAGAAAAATATTAAAAACAGCAAGGGAAAAGAAACAAATAACATAAAAGGGAATCCCCATAAGCTTAACAGCTGACGGCTCAGCAGAAACTCGGCAAGCCAGAAGGGAGTGGCAGGATATACTTAAAGAAATGAAAGGGGAAAACCTATAACCAGGATTACTCTACCATGCAAGAATCTCATTCAGACTCGACAGAGAAATTAAAACATTTACAGACAAGTAAGAGCTAAGAAAATTCAGCACCACAAAAACAGCTTTACACTAAATGCTAAAGGAACTTTTTTAGGCAGGAAACACAAGAAAAGGAAAAGACCTACAATAACAAACCCAAAACAATTAAGAAAATTGTAATAGGAACATACATATTGATAATTATTTTAAATGTAAATGGATTAAATGCACCAACCAAAAGACATAGATTGGCTGAATGGATACAAAAGCAAGACTTATATATATCTTGTCTATAACATACCCACTTCAGACCTAGGGACACATACAGACTGAAAGTGAGGGGATGGAAAAAGATATTCCATGCAAATGGAAATCAAAAGAAAGATGGATTAGCAATTCTCATATCAGACAAAATTGACTTTAAAATAAAGACTATTATAAGAGACAAAGAAGGACACTACATGATGATCAAGTTATCAATCCAAGAAGAATATATAACAATTGTAAAAATTTATGTACCCAACCAAGGAGCACCTCAAAACATAAGCCAAGTGCTAACAGCCATAAAGAGGAAAATGACAGTAACACAATACTAGTAGGGGACTTTAACACCTCACTTCCACTAAAGGACAGAACATCCCAAATGAATAAGGAAATACAAGCTTTAAATGTCACATTAGACAAGATGGACTTAATTAATACTTAAAGGACTTTCCTTCCAAAAACAACAGAATAAACTTTCTTCTCAACTGTGCATGGATATTCTCCATGATAGATCATATCTTGGGTCACAAATCAAGCCTTAGTAAATTTAAGAAAATTGAAATTGTATCAAATATTATTTTCGACCACAAAGGTATGAGACTAGATATCAGTACAGGAAAAAAATACTTAGAAATACAAACACATAGAGACTAAACTATACGCTACTAAATAACCAAGAGATCACTGAAGAAATCAAAGAGGAAATCAAAATATACCTAGAAACAAATGACAATGAAAACACGATGACCCAAAACCTATGGGATGCAGCAAAAGCAGTTCTAAGAGGGAAGTTTATAGCAATACCTACCTCAAGAAACAAGAAACATCTCAGATAAGCAACCTAACCATATATCTAAAGCAATTAGAGAAAGAAGAACAAAAAAAATCCAAAGTTAGCCAAAGGAAAGAAATCATAAAGATTATATCAGAAATAATTGAAAAAGAAACAAAAGAAACAATAGCAAAGATCAGTAAAACTAAAAGCTGGTTCTTTGAGAAGATAAACAAAATTGATAAACCATTAACCAGACTCATCAAGAAAAAAAGGAGATGACTCAAATCAAAAGAATTAGAAATGAAAAAGGAGAGGTAACAACTTGACACTACAGAAATACAAAGTATCATGCGAGATTACTACAAGCAACTGTATGCCAATAAAATGGACAACCTGGAAGAATGGACAAATACTCAGAAAAGTACAACCTTCCAAGACTGAACCAGGAAGAAATAGGAAATATAAACAGACCAATCACAAATACTGAAATTGAAACTGTGATTGAAATCTTCAAACAAACAAAAGCCCAGGACCAGATGGCTTCAGAGGTGAATTCTATCAAACATTTAGAGAAGAGCTAACATTGATCCTTCTCAAACTCTTCCAAAATATAGCAAATGGAGAAACACACCCAAACTCATTCTATGAGGCCAGCATAAGCCTGATACCAAAACCAGACAAAGATATCAAAAAAATAAAACTACAGCCCAATATTACTGATGAAAATACATGCAAAAATCATCAACAAAATACTAGCAAATAGAATCCAAGAGCACAGTAAAAGGGTCATACACCATGATCAAGTGGGGTTTATCTCAGAAATGCAAGGATTCTTCAAAATATGCAAATCAATCAATGTGATGCACCATATTAACAAATGGAATGATAAAAAACATATGATCATCTCAATAGATGCAGAAAAAGCTTTGGACAAAATTCAACACCCATTTATAATAAAAAACTCTCTAGAAAGTAGTCATAGAGGAAACCGACCTCATCATAATGAAAGCCATATATGACAAACCCACAGCCAACATTGTTCTCAATTTTGAAAAACTGAAGGCATTTCCACTAAGATCAGGAACAAGACAAGGTTGCCCACTCTCACAACTATTATTCAACATAGTTTTGGAAGTTTTAGTTACAGCAATCATAGAAGAAAAAGAAATAAAAGTAATCCAAATCAGAAAAGAAGAAGTAAAACTGTCACTGTTTGCAGAAGACATGCTACTGTACATAGAGAATCCTAAAAATCCTACCAGAAAACTACTAGAACTAATCAATGAATTGTGTAAAGCAGCAGTTTACAAAATTAGTGTACAGAAAACTCTTGCATTCCTATACACTAATGATGAAAATTGTGAAAGATAAATTAAGAAAACACTCTCATTTACCATTGCAACAAAAAGAATAAAATACCTAGGAATAAACCTACCTAAGGAGAAAAAGACATGTATGCAGAAAACTATAAGACACTGATGAAATAAATTAAAGATGACACAAACAGATGGAAAGATATACCATGTTCTTGGTTGGAAGAATTAACCTTGTGAAAATGACTATATTACCCAAAGCAATCTACAGATTCAGTGCAATCCCTGTGAAACTACCAATTACATTTTTCACAGAACTAGAACAAAAAAATTCACAATTTGTATGGAAACACAAAAGGCCCCGAATAGTGAAAACAATCTTGAGAAAGAAAAACAGAGCTGAAGGAATCAGGATCCTTGACTTCAGACTATACTGCAAATCTACAGTAATAAATACAGTATGGTACTGCCACAAGAACAGAAATATAGATCAATAGAACAGGATAGAAAGCCCAGAGATAAACCCATGCACATGTGGTCACCTTATGTTTGATAAAGGAGGCAAGAGTATCCAATGGAGAAAAGACAACCTCTTCAGTAAGTGGTGCTGGGAAAACTGAACAGCTACATGTTAAATAATGAAATTAGAACACTCCTAACACCATACAATAAAAAAAAAAAGAAACTCAAAATGAATTAAAGACCTAAATGTAAGGCCAGATGCTATAAAACTCTTCAAGGAAAACATAGGCAGAACATTCTATGACATAAATCACAGCAAGACCTTTTTGACCGACCTCCTAGAGAAATGGAAATAAAAACAAATTGGACCTAACAAAACTTAAAAGCTTTTGCACAGCAAAGGAAACCAGAAACAAGATGAAAAGTCCACCGTCAGAATGGGAGAAAATATTTGCAAATGTAGAATCTGATAAAGGATTAATCTCTGAAATATACAAGCAGCTCATGCAGCTCAATATCAAAAAGCAAACAACCTAATCCAAAAGTGGGCAGAAGACCTAAATAGACATTTCTCCAAAGAAGATGTACAGATTGCCAGCAAACACGTGAAAGGATTCTCAACATCATTAATCATTAGAGAAATGCAAGTCAAAACTACAATGAGGTATCACCCACACATTTCAAAATGGACATCATCAAAAAATCTACAAACAATAAATGCTGGAGAAGGTGTAGAGAAAAGGGAACACTCTTGCACAGTTGTTGGGAATGTAACTTGATACAGCCACTATGGAGAACAGTATGGAGGTTCCTTAAAAAAACTTAAAATAGAGCTACCATATGATCCAGCAAACCCACTACTGGACATATACCCTGAGAAAACCACAATTCAAAAAGAGTCATGTACCACAATGTTCATTGCCGCACTATTTACAATAGCCAGTACATGGAAACAGCCTAAGTGTCCATCAACAGATGAATGGATAAAGAAGATGTGGCCAATATTTACAATGGAATAATACTCAGCCATATAAAGAAACGAAACTGAGTTATTTGTAGTGATGTGGATGGACCTAGAGTCTGTCACACAGAATGAAGTAAGTCAGAAAGAGAAAAATAAATTCCATATGCTAACACATATATATGGAAAAAAATTGATTCTGATAAAACTAGGGGCAGGACAGGAATAATGATTCAGAGGTAGAGAATGGACTTGAGGTCATGGGGTGGGAGAAGGGTTAGCTGGGGTGAAGTGAGAGAGTAACATTGACATATATACACTATGAAATGTTAAATAGATAGCTAGTGGGAAGCAGCTGCATGGCACAGGGAGGTCAGCTTGGTGTTTTTTGGGCACCTGGAGGGGTGGGATAGGGGGAGTGAGAGGGAGACACAAGAGGGAGGGGATATGGGTATATATGTATACATGTGGCTGATTCACTTTGTTGTATGGTAGAAACTATCACATCATTGTAAGGCAATTATACTCCAATAAAGATGTTAAAAAAATACCATATCATTTCTGTGTTTGTATCTTCTCATGATGTTAGAGCATTTTTTCATTTCTTTGCTTTATTTTTACCGGTAATTTGAGTGTATGGGCCCTGAAACCAGAATAACTAGAAGCAGACCACAGCTCTGCCATTGAATGTATGTGTGACCCTTGTCAAGTTATGCAGCATGTCTGTGCCTCAGTTTCCTTATATATAGACTCTGAATAATAAGCTCATGGATGTGTTTTGTAAACTTTCTGTAATATTTTTTGGGAAGGATCTAGGACATTCAGTGTTCAGTATTTATTATTATCATTACTATCTTCAATACTGCTGCTAACAAAGAAGATGCTAAAAGTGATGCTGTCCTCAAAATCTTACTTTTCACCCAAATGCAAAATAAATAGATCTAGTAATTTGATAAATTCTTGTCTACAGAACAAAGGACTTACATGTTTACATACAGCTATTGCCCGTATATTTGGGGTATCATTCAAAACTCCATAATAAAGGAGAATATCTTGAAAATATATCAAGTACTATAAAATTCCAGTCTAAGAATTTTCTCTCATGAAAGAGACTCCATGTGTCATAATGTCTCCCAATTTCTTCAAGTGACAACATGCCAGAAAAAAATCAATAAGAATGTTTTCAATACATTTAATTAAAACTTAATCTGAGAATTTCTAGTACTTTTATGGGCAGATTGTTATATCTACATATGAAGTATAGTGAGCCTACAGAAAAATACTCTAGATTCATAGTCATAGTTCTTGAATTTTTGAGCCTTTAAACAAGCAAATTATTTAATTCCATCAATGTAAATTATCATAGGTGATGATCATAATAATCTCCAAATTAATCTTTAGGAATATATAGCACAATTGCCCAGGGATTTATTTAGGAAATAAGCAAAGGGTTATACACTCAGTTGCTTTGAAAGGTAAATATAATTTTGGAAACTAAGGTGAGGCATGTGCTTAACTCTATATTATACTTGACCATTGAAACACCTGAGATATTTCAGATACACAGAATAGGGAGAAGCCCACTGTTCATTCCTTAGGTAAGGTAAAATCTTTCCAAGGTATCATTCTTGAAAATATAGTTGACATATGATTTTTTACAAATAAATTATCTTATGAAAAAAGTACTATTTTCTCAAATCCAAATTTAGACATGTAGACATTGTGCTTTGTTTTATTCTTAGAAGAAAGCCAAATGGCCATGCTGTAGCTGGGAATATAGTACCATAAACAGGACATGCTGATAATCTTTGTATGTGACATGTTTACAACCACTGACTTGCATACTAATGTTTGTTTCTAAATTTAATTAGAATGACTGGCATATAATATAAAGTCATAAAGATAGGAACTCCTGAATATTGTTTCCATCTAACCTCTTAGTAAATCTGCCCTCTATGTTTTGAATTGTCATTGTGTAAATATAGTCAAGATACAATTTTATCTTAGTATAAAATATAAATGACCCTGACTTTTAACAAATGACAACCATTATGTGAAATTTGCAGAATTAACAAAACTACTTATTAGATAGAAGATGAGGTGGTCTTTTTACAGAGTTGAGCTGTTAACTGTGTGTTAATAAGATAATATTAATGCTAATTTTGGAGCATTTCAAGAGGAAAGAGTTAGCAATCACCTTTTCATTTTAAAAACAATAGTAGTGCTACTTGGTCTTAGAATATGATAATTTTTGAATGCCAGAGGATGAGTCATTCGTAATTTAACATTTTAATCATTTCAAGGTGATTTGCTTTTACTGTGAGAAACCCTGTGTTGGCACTTTCCCCACATGTTTCCTAGGCATAATCTCATATTAGTTGTAATTTTCTCTGCAACATAAGACTTAATTATGCTAAAGAAAAATGCTTCTTTTTAAATAAAAGGTGTAAAATACCACAGGTATCCAGTTTGAGCTAATACTCAGATTGGAAACTCATTACCCCTAAAAATGTCAGTTCTGATGAAGCATTTTAAAAGATTGCAAGAATCAAATTCAAAATGTCTTTACTAAGCTGTTTTATGGTAGCATGTACCATTGGAAATGTGATGAGTCTTCATGTAAAAATGCTGATTTGAATTAAATTTAGAATGTATGTCATCCTCAATTAGCCTTTCCTTCATCAAAATGATCTCACAAACACGGAGAATGAATCTTTATTTCCTCCTTTGCACATGGGAGGTCATTTGTCAGATTTAATATACTTCTACCTATGTCTTCCTACATGCTTGGAGTTCAAGATGGATGACCATAGACTTTCAGAAAAAGTTTCTAGCTTAAAACTTAAATTTAATTTTAATATAATGCCAAAACTATTCATATTGAGGCTAAAATTAAAATAACATTTACTAAAATAACATTGATTTATTTCCATTTGAGAGGATAAAACAACTTTTTAATCCATGTGCCCCTCCTATAAGGGCAAGTTCATATACTAGTAATTATTGAGATAATCCAAGGCAAGAAACATTATATAGTAATTTTTTCTTGAATCATTCAGATACTTTTATGACCTAGATTTGAATTAATATTACTGTCTGTGATATTATAGAAATGCAGTCACTTGTTTTATGGTTGTTTGTTTAAAATCAATTAACCTAAGGAATTTTAAAAATTAATGTCCCAATAGTTGGACAATTACAGTGACCTTATAATATAGATATCAATTTAGAGATAATGAAGCCCATGAAAAATGCAATTTTCTTAGACTGTTGGTAGAAGATTCATACACTGAATGATTTCCAAAGGAACCCCCAATACATGATTATGACTGTCCTTTAAAGAAAGTAATATCCATTGATTAACAGGCTATTTGCAGAGCCCATTCTTGTGATTATAACTAAGAACTTTACTTCTGCTGTGGAACATCTGTACCTTGGCAAACAGTTAAAAATAGCTATGCTGGTTGGCTTGAAGGGGAAAACATTACTTCCTTTTGCAAGGCCTCATCAGTGTCTTGGTTTTTATGCTTAATAGGATTTCAAGGTTAGAATGTAGAACAGCATAATAGGAAAACCTTGTTCCCAACTTTGACAATAAAAATGGTGGCTGCAAAATTTGATTTTATACAATAGCTTCTATTCATCTCTTATATAAGTAGTTACAAGATAATCCTACATACTGCATATTTATGAAACTTTCAGTTCTCTAACGCCAGTAAAAATTTGTAAGAAATTTTAGCATGTTACAACACAATACTTTGAAAAGTTCAATGGAAGATTCAAAGGAAATAAAAATAAAATACTTTGTTTTCTCTATGGGGATAACAAAAGGGTATATAGAACAGTATATATATAAAGTTTTATCATTCTCTTTAGAAAATATGCTTTATAAATATGATGGTAAGAACAATTATTTCTCAATAGGCATTTTGATTGGATTAGGATTATAATGTTCAGAGTAATTCCTTTTCTAATTTCAAGTGAAATAGTTAGAAAAGAATCCCAAAGTCTCTGCTCTAACAAGTAATGTATTAAAATCTATCAAACTCCAGTTGCATTTTAAGCTTCTGTTTGAAATTAATGAAAATATAAATATTGTGTTATAATTTATATTTCATAGTAATAATATTAATATATATTAATGTTAACATAATTTACAGAGAGTGCAATTGTAGTAATTCCATGTTTAACTATTAAACTACTTTATAGGGTTTTTTTTTGTTTTGTTAATCTTATCAGTTACTAATTTTATACTGTAACCAATTTAGATACTCACATGCATCAGCTTAATATATAAAAGTTAATTAGGGAAAATCTTTAGTAGAATATGAACATCACATTTTGGAAAACAAAAGGTGGCCTGTGGTGAATGTTGCAATAGAGGATTAAGGTAAAATTTGAAGATAAATTATCTTGGTGTCATTGTTTCTTGGATTTGAAAAAAATGTATTTGAGTATAACATGTAATACAAAAATGGCATTGTATTTTCTTGTATTATTTCAAACATAATACTTTCTTTTGAATTATATCACATATAATAGAAAGGAAGACTTTCTATATAGTAGATAATTATATACTTAAGTGTGAAATATTCCATTAGACTTCTTAAATAAAAATTTCTGGGTTCTAGAGTTTGAAATAAATTCAAGTACTTTCCTTTCAATATAAATATGAGAGGATCCCATCAAATAGCTCATAATCCACAACCTCACCATCAGGAGAAATCAATATTGCCTCAATATTAGAAAGTGTTTTTAGATAAATACAAAGGAAGATCATGAAGATACTTGGTAGAGGGAACTCTTTGAAAGATGAAATGAAAAAAATGATAAATAAAATGTGTTAATTATAACTTTTTAATTCCTTATGATTATTATGGTAACAGGGACTGTCTCAGTCTTGTCCAATCCCACAGCCATTTTTTAGAGTCTCTGCTTTCATGGAATTCATGAAAGGAGGCAGCTGACACATAAAATAATCAGTAAGTGAGATAACTTCAGTAGTAGGAAGTACTACTGTGAAAATAAAACCTTATAAGAAGGTAGAGGATGGGTGTCGATGGTAGGCAGAGAAGGCCTATGTGGAAGTTACCATTAAGCCAAGGCGGAAAGTGGTCAAAAACGAACCCAGGTAAAAATTGCTGACTGGCAACCCTGGCACAGGACCCTGGGATAGAGAGGTCCTGAGAGCAAGGAGGTGGATATGGGGGAGGCACAGAGGGAAGGCCAGTGTGGCCAGAAGAGAACAGGAGAAAGAAGATGAGGTAAGAGGCAAGCAGGGCTCAAACAGCAGTGATGATAACAGTAACAGCTCTTCTAACTTGCACAGAACATTTGATAAGTGCCAGCCTTGATTTTCATGTTTAACATGCTGATTTTGTTGGGCTTTATCTCTAAGGTAACACTTTTAGTTTATATTCAAATTGAGATGGGAAAAAGCAATGTCTTTACGGGATATCCTTTAAAGTTAACTCTTATGAGGTAAATTGTGCTACAAAGCAGAGGAAATAGAGGAAAACATGGTTTGAGGGAGTTTTTCTTTTGTTAAGGATGATTTATTTTAAGGTACATTTAAATGAAAATGGGTGAAAAAAAAGAAAAAAAAAGCCTAGTGAAGGAAAGGCATAACTCAGTTTCTTTACTATTAAAATGGAGAAAATAAAAATCATGGTTGTGAAAATTGAGTAAAATTTGTGCATGTGTATGTGTATTACCTGGCTTATAGTAAATAATCAGTAGCTATGAAGATGATGATGACAATGAGGATGATGATGATAAAGAAGGAGGAGAAGGAATATCTGAGGAGGAAAAAGGAAGAAATTACCATCACAAATCCTTGGATAAAAGTGAGAGTACAATTTATTGTCACTATACATTTTGGTCTGAAGAGAAGGGAAGGCAAATATGAGTAAAAATATCATGAATTTGATTAATTTGAACATGTAAAGTTGAGCTAGCGCTCACTTACTTGTTTCTGTTTTTATGAAAGCATAGTTTTCAGATTCAAAGACCCTATTGAATGAGGGAACAAGGTGACTGAGATGTGAACAAAGGAGAATGCTGAACTATCATCTCACAATGTGGGGAATGGAAACAAGGGAGATCGGAAATGTTGAGCACTTTTGTCTCATTATTATTAAGGTATTTAAGGCTTAGGCCTCTCTTTAGTAAAAGTAACTCATTAGGTGTAATTGACTTAAGTTATGTCAAGTGGCTGCAAAAATACTTAAAAGAATCCTGTGTGACTTAGAGAATGGACTTGAGGACACAGGGAGGGGGAAGGGTAAGTTGGGACGAAGTGAGGGAGTGGCATGGACTTATATATACTACCAAAAGTAAAAGAGATAGCTAGTGGGAAGATGCCACATAGCACAGGGAGATCAGTTTGGTGCTTTGTGACCACATAGAGGGGTGGGATAGGGAGGGTAGGAGGGAGATGCAAGAAGGGGTAGATATGGGGATATATGTATATGTATAGCTGATTCACTTTGTTATAAAGCAGAAACGAACACACCATTGTAAAGCAATTATACTCCAATAGAGATGCTGAAAATAAATAAAGAGGAAAAGAAAAAAGAATCCTGTGTGTTAGGGTTCCAGAAAGAGTAAACATAGACAATCAACCAAAACAAACAAACAAACAAACAGAAACCAAAAAAAAAACCAGATAATTAAAAAGACAAATTGTGAAAATTAGTCAAATAATCTAAAAATTCTTTCAGGATTATGTTCCTCAAAATATTTGCTTTATATTGGTATCTCACTTCCTGTTCCACATCTATAGCATCAAAGTATAAGCGTCTATTTTATAACCTTAATAAAATGCATTTTGTTAGATAGAAGAAAAACATCTCCATTGATTGTATGCCTCTTAGGTCTCAGAAATCAAAATCTAGACAGAACATGCCTCTGACTTCATTAATAATAAAAGAACAAAAACTGAAAAAGTCAAGTGATATGATTACTGCATAGTCATATTATCTTCAACTAAAGTGCAAATACAAAATGTTTGGTTTTGCTGTAAGTTTCTAAGTCTCCTGACTTAAAAATATAATCACATATGAAATGAATATCATCAGAGCTTCTAGCAAAAGAGGGACAGGAGCTTAAACTATATGATATACAATTAAGAACTTGTCCTTTTAAAAAACCTGCCATAAAAATAAAACAAACAAAAAAATGAATCACATAATGTAAAACAGAATGTAGTTACTTCTGACTGATCTAGGAAAAAAAGCAGATTAAACTATACAGAAAGTACAACATTTCTAAAATAGTCTTGATTCCCTCAAATCTGATTTGCAGTTTGGCAATATATGATAATATATGAATTACTGAAAGTAAATGCAGAGGTCTGAGCCATTGAAAATTAGGCTCTTGAAGATAACTTTTAGAAACTATGAATGTGATATATTTATCAAATATCTTGCTAAAAACTTTCATTGTAGTCAATATACTAAAATATAATAGCAGTTTAGAGAAATGACAATTAAGAATAAAAAATGAGAGACTACCACCAATAGCTTTCTTTTAAGATTTGTTTGGATAAAACAACAAAATAACTTGAAAATCATAGTTTCCTCCTGCCTGCCAGGTATCTTTTTGGTCACTGCTACTTCACTAACATATCTTCTTTTTCTTACCTTCTACTGTGTTTAGATTTCTCTAAATGAGAGTACTAGAGCTAGATTTGAAGACGGTGGTAAAGCTGAGGCCGTCTTTCTGTAGCTATTTGTTCTAAAAAACGACATCATGTAGTGGTGGGTGAAGAGTGGTCAGACTGTTCCAATTATGAGTAACAGACTCTTAATGAAAAAAGCAGTTGTGTCAAGAATGGATTTAGCAGCATTGTAACATCAGTGCTGGTGGTAACAGAAGCAACTGCCTGGAGTATATGACATAGATGAAGAAAATGAGAATCAACTTAAAAGGATAGCCAGTGTGTATTCAACAAAATTTGCTAAATAAAAACCATGTAGAGAAAACTCTGCCAAGTGATTTATATTTATAATCCTTGATACACATAATGATCCTCTTTTGCAGTTATTATTGCCATCATTTTACTGATTTGGAAACTGAGACAAAGAATGATTAAGTAATGTCTCCAAAAGTCACCCAGTTAGTAAGTGGCATATGTATAATTCACCCTCATGTCTGTCTAATTCCAAAGGATACATTTTTTTACCAATAAGATACACAGATTTCAGGGGACACCCAATTATGGAGGTTGAGGAGGAGAGGAAGATGGTGAGCAAGGGAAGAATTGATGTGTATAGTGAAAATGCCTGAATGTCTTAGACTTATTCCACTCAAATTCTTGTCCAATGCTTTCTACCTTTGCCATTTAGGTAACTTAACTATTAATTCAGCTTCCACATCTGAAGAAAGTGAACAGTTATTTCTATAGAATTATTGTAAGAGTTAAACAAAATCACATACATGTATTTCCTAGATCCGAGGAGGAACACATATTGGTTCCTTTTCCATCTCCCCACTGCTCAAGAGCAAATATTAGCAAGTTGCTATGTCATTTTTAAGAGTATAGGATATATATTGCTGGCAAGTCAATGTACACAATGTTAAACATATCTGTTTAGTAAACTTATATTGGGATGCTTCTTTGTTATCTTTTCATAATCACCTCAACACTTGTTAGCTTAACAAAACAATGTTGCAAACTTGTGTAAGTCTTCTGATTGCCAAAATAAATAGAGTGGTAGTGGAGGGGATAAAAGGAAAATAATTTTAATTTATCAAACCCAAAGCAAGAGCAACAAAAAAAAAATCCCAAAAACAAAAAACAAAATACCAATGATATTAATTTCAATGCAGATGAATTAGTATAGCTTACTACTATTATAAATGAACACCAAATGATATTTGGCTTTAATAATGAATAAATGTAGACACTGAAATTAATAAAGTTAAAAACAAATATATTGTCTTCACTCTAATTTCTAATGAAAATTTATAGATTATAATTTAAAAGAAATGTCGTTTTACCTGCAGGAGGGTTGAGTGGGGGTAGGAAGTAGATTTACACATCAGACTAATATGAGTAGTTGTTTCAAGTTATGTACTGCTGGGTGCTTTGTCTTGTTTTTCATCAGATCATAAACATGGTTATGAAAATTAGCTTTACCTTTCCACTTCCATATCTGCCTAAACATTAACCAAAGCCACTTTAGTTTTAGGTTATAGAGGATTTTTCAGTATAAAACAGCTAAAAATTCCAGCTTTGGAATCCAATAAATCTGGATTTTATTCCTGGCTCCAACACTGATTAGTTTCATGACATTGGGAAACTAATTTAAACTCTATGATTCTCAGATTCTTCTCTGTAAATGGAGATGATAGCTCTGCCTCCCAATATGCCATAGATTAACTGAGGTCATATGTATACATCACTTAATATTAATATATTTATAAAGTATAGTAATATTAAGATTCAAATTTTTGCAATGCTCTAAAAAATTTATTTTACTATGTCCTTTTCTACTGATTCTCTAGAGGAGGATTTATTAGAGTTTATAGAGGAAAGGATTACTTTTATTTCTTAGATTTCCAAAATTGGAGGATAATGGAATAGCTATGGGGAAGTTAGTGTTGATTTCAATTACTCTTCTTAACATGATTAAGAGGGTGATAATATATGGTTAGGTGAAATCCTGGTGGCTTCTGTCCAGGGAGTAACATTGAAGGGAACTTTCTGATCATATGCTTGACAACCTTTGCTCTGGTGAGTTTTTTTTTTCTTTGCGGTACGCAGGCCTCTCACTGCTGTGGCCTCTCCTGTTGGGGAGCACAGGCTCTGGATGCTCAGGCTCAGTGGCCATGGCTCATGGGCCCAGCCGCTCTGCGGCATATGGGATCCTCCCGGACCGGGGCATGAACCCGTGTCCCCCTACACCAGCAGGTGGACTCCCAACCACTGCGCCACCAGGGAAGCCCAGCTCTGGTGAGTTTTTAAAATGATAAATAAACAGAATTGTAATACCAGATATAGAATATTTATTTTTACTAGAGACATCCATTGTTCACAATCTAACTTATTACAATAATACAAAATCTAGTACAATTTAGGTTATCCAAATCTTACTGCTAAGCAGTTATCAATACTTTCCCTTATTTCATGGCAATAATCACTTACATTCAATTAACATTTATTTTGATACTCACATTTGCCATTAAGACATTTTTGTGACCCACCTAAATGCATTACACAACTTAAAAATGACCCTTATTTTCACATGAAAAAGTTAATGTTAAGCCATTTAAAGATATTCAATAAGTTGTATCTTTCCCTTCTAGTGTTGTCAATTTCTTTTTATGTTTTTTAATGATATAGTTTAAATCTTGATTTTCCAATGCTATGGCATCCGAAATACCTATTGGTTAGATCACTGATAAATACTGATTAGCTAGACAGCAGTCCTTGCTAAAGCAGTCAGTGTCAATCATAGTTGAAACTAACATTAAGAAATCTAGGGTTCCTTACTTATTTTGCAAGTCTTCATAAGAACAACTCTTTTGTCATCACTGATACACAGAGAGAAGAAAGGCGAGAGAAAGAGGAAGTAAGAGTAAAAGAGGAAGAAGTGAATGAAAAATGAAGAAAAATATAGATACCTACAGCCAACTCCCAGTTCTCCAGAGGAGACAGAATACAGCTTGCAGTCAATATATATTCATGAGTTACCTGGTTGGTGAATTTGGAAGGCACAGGCAGATACATTCAGTTCCACTCTTGCCTGTCCCATTTTTTTCTAGAGCTACCCGACAGAGAACTGGTAGCATCCTCCTTTGAACTGTGCCCCTGAGTGGGGAAGCCTAATGGAGGGCTTCCTCTCGCTGGCCTGAAACGCTGAGTACTTCAAAAATTATCACTGTTTCCTGCCCAAACTTGGGCAGGAAAACTCAACAGTAGATTTCTAGAGCAGGGTTATTTTCTACAGGATTAATGTATTTTCATTGAAAATAGAACTGATGGCTTAAAAAGAGCACCTGCTTGAGATGTAGAAGAATTGTTTCTTAGTCCACTCTCTTCTAAAGTAACTGTGTGCTCTTAAATATTTCACCTAATCTCTCTGGACCTCACTTTTTTCAACTACACATTGAATTTACTAGATTCATTCTATATAATTCAATAGACCTCTCAAATGACACACTTAATTTTAAATGTTACATATGTACTCATTTGATACATTTCAAAATAGGTGAATAAATAATATGGAATCTCATTATACTATTAATAAAGAAGTATTCCAGCATATGAGAATGCAAAAGTATATAAATTCTGTAATAATCAATTTTTCTATGATTGAGACTGCATGTAAGTGGTGAATTCTATATTGCATACAAGAATGCAAGAATACATAAATGCTATAATAATCCATTTTTCTATAATTGAGACTGCATGTAAGTGGTGAATCCTATATTAACATTTTAACAGAATGTATTTAACTAGCTCCTTTAAGATACTTTCTACTTTCAAAAATCCAGATATATAAATAAACTATTGAGCTAAGTAAATAAGAAAAAGAAAAAAGAAAAAAGCCCCCAAAGATGGAATTTCTCTCTGGCCTAAATTTAGCTTGAATTTATGTACTACTGAATGTCTTGGGGTTATGTATTACTGTCCACAGTGTACCCTACTTTGTGACAGTGACATATAAATTGTAACTAAGAAATGATCCTTAAGAGGAAAATCTATTGTATCCAGGATGCATTTTATGTAGTCAGTCTAAATGAGGAGGCAGTTGATTATCATGTCAAAAGCAGAGAAGTAGGTATACCACTTCTGATTACCAACAGGTAGAACCACTATGATAGCCTCAGAGAAAAAAATCTTTGTTTGAATGAATGAATGAGGTAAATATTTAACTTTTATAAGGTAACACTTTTTCTACATAACTTCCACGGAAAGTAAAATTGTGTAAAATTAAGACATATGTGATTGACTTAAGAGTTAATAGACTTAAGATTCACCAGCAGAGTTAATATTCAAATGGCTACATTGTCTCCAAGGCAATATCAAAAAGGAAGAGGAGATTTTATTGATCTGGGAAATGGCACCAGGTTATGCTTATTGTATATAATAAAGACTATTGATTTTGTTAAGCAGAAAAGTGGCACTTTAAAATACCCATTTTAGATCAACTGCAACTGAATGGTCCTTTCTGCCAGACTAGAATTTTTCAGAATTATTTTTATTGGAGCAAAATGTATAATTTGTCAGGAACATCCTTTATATCAACAGAATGGGAGTTCATTGTTATAATGAAGGTTTTCCTCTAACATCTAAATTGAAATTGCAATCTATTAAACTAAGTTTAAATTGTAGGCAATGTTCTCACTGTAATAATAGGACATTATACTAAAAAATAATGTCTTTAGCTTACACCACCTAAGGAGTTTGAAGGGGAAGAGATTTCTTCCTAAACAAATATGGATATGTTCAAAAGTTGATGATGATACTTGAACAGAAAGCCAATACACATTATTTCGGTAAATTGTAATTATTTCAGTGAGTAATAAACCCCAAGCTGTAGGTTTAGAAGTTACTGAAAACCACCACCGAATCACTGTTTATTGATGTTTTATAATGTGCTGATGGATGTGACTGAGTTTACTACCACTTTTATACAATATTTTGAAATAACAGTAATATTTTTTGTGTAGTTCTATAAACTACTTAGTGTAAGATACTCAATATGGTCACTAGAATGTAAATATTTTGCTTTTATTTATTTGTTTTATAATTCACAGATTTATTATAAGTTGTTAGTAGCTAGATTAGCAACTTAGTTTCACTTAATTCACCAAATATGTGGTTATCTCTGAAAATGATCTCAAATTCTGCCAGGGGACACAGTTACACTACACTGTGCAGACGCACTGACAATGTGGCTGAGATCTAGCTAATAGAATGTGAGAAAATATGCCAATTTCTGTGCTGGGCCACCAAATATTTCCCTAGGTACTTACCCCTGTTCCCTTTTCAGTTGGCTGCAATGAAGATGTCCAAGGTAAAAGTGAAAGACAAATGTTGAAGATGGCATAATATTTACCTTCCTAAATTCCTGATTGATGACATGAAGGAGAACTTCCCTGCCCTGTTATCTTTTCTGCTCATTCAGAACAATTATAACAGCAAGGAATAAACTGATTATGTTTGAGCTATTTAGATTTGACCTATTATTTGTAAGAATAGCTAGCACTATCTTTACTAATACAGAATGTTCCACCTTAAATAGGATATTGCTATAAAAACAATCCAAAATTATGAATGTTGACGTGTCTTATGCCTTGAAAGTCAGGCAGTATATAACAAGGAAACAGATATAGTAGACTGGAAAGCTTGAGTGGTTTGTTATACTCTTGCAAAATATGTGCCAAAATTGATGCTATCAACAATTTGAAAGAAAGATAAGTGTTTGCCATGTCTGTGGCTCTAGAGGAATGTGTTGGAAAAAGCCAGAATGGTACTATGCATTGTTTATACTTTATACTTTCTTCAACATATTACAAGAAGAAATGGCTAAAAAGGGAACAAAAATCTTCATTCACCTCTTCAGCTTGGGCACCCAACTAGACTTATTCCTCAGCCACACCTGCAGTTAGGTATAGACATATGACTGACTTCTACCTTGAAGAATATGCACAGAAGTGATGTGTACCACTTCGAGACCTGGCTCATAAAACATCCCTGGCATACTCTCCTATAGTCTTTTTTTCTGTCTGATAGCCTGACCATTGGTAGATCACCATTAAGTTTTAGAAGTCACAGTTAGAGATGAAAGAATATCTCTTATCCTGGGTTTCTGCATAGTTTTGTGGAAAAGAGCCTCTCTTCTGACCTCTAACTCTATCTGCCCAGGATGTTCCATGAGCAAAAGGAACTTCTAATGTTTATAAACAATAAAGACTTATGAACCAGGATTTTTAAGCACTCAGCATTAATCTAGTACCCATGTTCCTTGTTTTTCCTCTTTTGAAAAATACTATAAAAATATGATAGAAAAGAAATTTTTTAAATAAAAATAATAGGACTCAAGTCTAACACCTTTATCTGGTGATTAACTTTCTACTTCAATTAAGAAAGAAGCTATAAAGAAAAACTGATACAAGTACTGAAGCAGTCGTAAAATGCCAAATATTTTTGTCTTTATATATACCTGCAATTCGGAATTTGGGGGAAATGCTGAAATAAATAAGAAATGTGATGTATGGAAAGATGTACAATTTGACTTCCTTTAGATTTGAATCTCATTTTTTTAACCTCTAGAACACATTGAGTAGAAGTTCTTCCCCAAATTTTAAATTAAAAAATTTTCTATTAGTTTGTTATTTCTCATTTTTTGTTGTTATATAATACCTTTTGCAATTTTATATGGAAATTCCACCTAGGAATCTATTTTATTGCATTTATAGGAAGTTACAAACATTATTGCTTGCTAAAATGCATTTCTTATTCTCAGTCCAGTTTGAATAGATTAGTTCCATGATTATGCCAGCTAAGCTAGTTACGTCCTCCTGAACTTCGATGGCAATTTGTAATATCACTTTATACTTTCTGCTGTATATCATAGTTATTTGTATAGATCTCTTTATTAATATTATAGAAACTCTGAATGTTTTCACTCTTTGTTCATCCTTTATCTTCAAACCTCTACAACATATTAAAATTATAAATTTTGCTTTACTCAATAAAATAATATATGTTAATGAACACATTTATTCCTTTATGAGGCCTCTTTCAGGTCCCTCTACCAGGGAGCTAAAACTTTGAGAATATCATTGCAGAACAATCACAAAGGATAAGTTCTGTGTAATGATTGGTTGCACCACAGCTATTAACATGGCTTACCTTGGCCTGAGTTTTCTATCTAATGTAAAGTTTGCATGTCTGTTACTACTTATTGTTCCCATTTCCTAGGTTTGGCAGCCACCAGCTCCCTGTGGTCTGTCCGGTCTAAATTCCCACTTGGTTAAATGCAATATGCAAAATGGAAGTATATTTCAATTTACTAAGCATAAGGGCCATTTATAACAACACAAAACTGTTTAAAATAATATTTGTGTATGTAAAGAATTAGCAAAAAATAATTTAATATGTTTATTTTCCCTGTATCTAACAAATCTGATATTCCTTTGATTTTAGATGTAATAAGTTCAATTCTCAAGGAGTTAATAGCTTTAAAAACAAACAAACAAACAAAAACCCATGAGTCTTTTCAGAAAAGAACCATAAACCTAAACAAGATAAATAGAATTAGCCCTTGTTTTTTCTAAGAGGATGCATTTAGAGTCAGATAGGCGGGATGTACAAAAGGAAAATAACTTTTCTGAGGAATGGGACTGTATGAAAATCTGTCTCTGAGGATCACATGGTATGTATAGGGCTATCACAAACATAATTTATGTCTGTAATATGTAATATATGTAATTTTACATTATATATATTATGAGTTAAGCATATATTTCTACACTAATGTCTTTCATAATTATCAGTAGAAACTGTAAGCATATATTCATTATGATTCTCAGAGAAATAAAAATGAATAAATATATTTGCCTTTTTATAGCTCAACATTTGACAATTATAAGGCAATAGCTATGCTTTTCTTTCTAAAATCCTTTTCTAAAGTTAAGAAATAACGGTTAATGGGTCTCTTTTTTTAAATAAAGCTGGTGAGGGAAGTATATAAAGGAAAGGAGGAAGGAGAGGAAACTGGGGGTTATGAAGAGGCATTCATCACTCTGGCACCAATGTTAGTAGATGAAAACAGTTGATCCCTTTCTAGGTTACAGGAGAAAGAACATATTGTGCAATGTCCTGGGCTGAATATATTGTTGGCATTCAACCAATTAATAATAACAAGAATGAAAACATCTCTGTCTGCGATAAGAATAAGGCTTCCAATATTAGTCACAGTCTGCTTGGCTTTACGCTGGCTTAGATAAATGTAGTAAAGACAAGGAAAACATCCCACTCCACACTTTTTGGCTAATTTAATATCTTTGCTAAGTGCTTAGGTAGTACGGCAACAGACACAAAGAAAAATGCATGAATTGATTGCACTGATAGATAAATAGAGTCCATTTTAGCACAAAGAAAAACCCTTATAATTATATGTGAATACCTGGTTTCTTGCCATCCATCACACGTGCAAGTTTAGAAAGTATTTTTGTAATGAATTAGAAATAAGTAATATTTCATAATGCTCACGATGTATTATACATATCCTGCCATAAATGGCTTTGTCTGTACTGACAATTATAAGATTCAGAAATGGTTCAACTCTTTTCAAAGACATTTCCACATATCTCTCTGCCAAAAAGTTTTGAAAAACTTAGCATTTTTAAAACACTTGACTCATCCAAATTTTACAAGTGTTTCATAAAACTTTCCTGCAGCAACTACTGAAGTCCTACACAAGTTGTTAGCAAATAGAAATCCAATGATAGGTATTTATTCCATCAGTTTAGGAGATACAGACCACACTTAAATGTTTTATGCCTCTATTTTAGCTAGATAATACCACTAAAAATAAGCTAATATGGCAAAGTATGCATTTTAAATAGAATTTTGTTTAATGAAAAAAGCAACCATATGTATTTTAGTTTATACTCAGACCTTATCACTGAGCTAAGAGCAGAATCAAATAATTACACATTGTGGTTCCTGATTTTATAAGAAATAAAACAAAAACAAGGAGAGAGAGAAGAGAGGAGAGAGGAAGGAGTGAGAGAAAGACTAAATAAGGGAGGGAAGGTAGACAGAGAGTGGAGACTAAGCATGTGCTGAGATGTTTGATTAATTCTACCCTGATTTGATCAGCATGAGAGGCATCGATCAGGTACACCAAGTGCACCAGAGTCAAATGATGAGTGGAATAAATAAGGAACAAACCTATAGTCTAAAGCAAGATTGATATTTTATTATTATTCTGGAGCAGGGAGTGAATACCTTTAAAATTGTGAAATAAAAAGAGTAATCTTGAGAATATATAAAGTTAGGGAACAGGACTAAATGTTTTCTCTATGTCTGGCTGTAGCCTCTCAAGTTTGTCCTACAGAATAAGGGAAAGTAAAGAGCCATTTTACCACAAATGTTTGTGTTTATTTCTTAAATATTCCCACCCAAGTTCCAAAGTAAATGAAGCCAAATGGCAGTGACTGTGATGTTGAAAAACAAGAAAACAGCAGATTATAACTAAGAAAATTTGTTTAGTACAAGTAAGACAATTTGCTTGCTACCTTTTCCCTTAAACTTCTAGCTACCATTGGAGCAATGAGGTAGGATTCATGAAGTCCTATTTTTAATATGTTCATTTCTTATGAGGAATAGATAAGGACAATTTGCTTATTTTTATTCCATTTCACAAGGATTTGGAGAAATATTTAAAAGATTAGTTGAAAAAAATTTTATTTATAAATTTGTCTTCATCTTTAGGAAGTAATTACTAAAATGACACAAAATAATTAATGAAGCTGGTGCATAAAATTATTGATGAATCTAAATTGCCTTGTATCCTTATAACTCCTTGTGTCAGGTAAACATTTGACAATAAAAATGAATAAAGTACATTTGGACAATTAGAAAATAATGAAAAACATTAGAGAATGACATTTGATAAAGGCAAATAAAGGAATATTGTCCTTGAAAAAATAAGCATTTATAGATCAGCTGCCCCTGCTGTGATATATCATAGATTATTAAGAAAATTGTGCACCAGTGTATTGAATCACTTGCAATTAGTTTGGGGGCAAAAGGAAAATGGACTATACCTAATTAATGATGACAATGAAAGATGTTGCTTCAATGGAAGATCTTTATAAATTATAAATGAGATAAAACATATAAAACTAAGAAAATAACTTTACATTTATCATAGATGTTTAAGCCCAGCAAGGAAGCAATTATAGAAAGACTACTATTGAAAGAAAAAATACATTGAACAAAGAGAAAAAATGTATAACATAGAATGAGCTATGAAGAACATGTGAAAGCAATGCATCATGGAGTTGCACAAGTATAGTGTCAATGACCAGATGTGCTTTACCCATGGCCTTTAGAGTAACACAGAGCTGAGTTTAGAATCCCACTTTTTATTTAATAGAAGCAGGAAAGTCTGAAAACATATTGGTTTAAACAATGCATACATATTAAAAGGGGAACATGAGAGATAGTCCAATAACCATCTATCTTAATTATGGTTAATTAATTATAACTGTTATAACCATTTAAAATACTATTTAAAATTGTAAAACTTAAATAAGAAAGGCTAGAGAAGGTATTTTATGTAAATGTAATTAAAAATAACCTCTTTAAAATATTTTAAAATTTGTCTTATTTATGCCCATACATTAAAGGTATTTCTTACAATAAAATTAAGATGTATTTTTAATTATTTTTCTTGATACTAAAAAAATCTTCTGATTCAATGGATAACAGTCTTCTTTTAATCCTTTCCATGCACAAAAGTTGGTCTTTTTCAAATGATTATTATTTTTCCTTTGTAATATCTACATGCTGATTTCAAAATTGTATTTGTTTATTTGTTTTAGGTCATAAGTTTTAGAAGTAATATTTAAAAAGGTCTTTATGAAAAATTTACAAAGGAATGGCAAAAAGCAACAGTACATTATATCTATTTTGTTTTGTTTGTTATAACATATTGCATTAATCAAGGCTTCATTCGGATAAATTGAAACTGGTTCAATTTCCCCTTGTCATAAGGAAGAATATAAATGTCACACAATTGTATAATTGATTTTGTGATTCAAAAGGGGCTCTTTGGTAGAGATAATCTATCAAGGCTGATGAAATTGGTAAATGAATATTTCCATGGAATTTGGAGATTTTTCTCCTTGAAATATTGAATTTACAAATGTTCAATGGTAAAATGATCAAAGATTTTTCTCACAAAATATGTTCCTCAAAGCTTTCCTCATATTTACAATTTTTAATTCAATTCAATTCTTCAACTTTATCTTAATATTTGGTTTTCTTTCATTTTTAAAAAAATGAACCATGACGGAAGGACATTGATATGGATATATTAAATAAAGAGAACATTGCTAATAAATTAGTTAAGCTTCACTATTAATCCTTCAAAACCTATACAGATTGCCCATTTGGGTTGTAGCTTACACATTCTTGAGAAAAAGAATACTTGCTGTCAGGAAATTGAAATAATAACATTATTGAAATTTATTTATGTGTCACATGCCTTATTACAATAATATATTAATCAAGAACTCTCATATACATGAAATTTCTTCTGGTTTATCAATCTCATTTTGTTTCTATAGCCATATATAGTTTCACTGTGTCTATAATAATAATATTGGGAAAATAATAACCTTCCAGGCATCAGATGGAGTCTCTTGTGATGTCACATTCACTCTGACATTTATACTGACTTCATTTATGACAGACTGAAGGTGATGAACAGGTCCAAGCAAGAGGTCACCTTGTGTCAAGACTGTTATACAATCTGTCAAATGCAGTGACTGTGAGTCTGCTAATGAGAAATTAACTAGACAGAATGTTGTTATTTGACTGTTTTCATGCACTCCAGACCTGTTAAACAATGCTAATCAGGTGTTTATTAAGTGAAACCATTATGCCAAACTTGCTGCAAAACTCACTATATGTCAGAGAGGTTGTAACATATTATTCATCCATTTTAGAGTTAGATTAATAAGAGTCATTCACTGAACTTTTCTTTTCTTAGCCTTTGGCTACACCTTGGAATCAAGGTTATACTTTTATTTCAATTTTTCTTTAAATGGACACACTTAATTCCACAAAACTCTTTTTTTGGGGGGGCTAGACTGTGTCTCTTGGTGAAAAGTTCTGTTCATTTACTATTACATTGAAAACTAACTTTTTTCATAAGGAGAGTAAAAGAAAGAAAATGTCATTTTAAGCAAAATTGATCAAACTAATAAAATTTTTGAAAATGGAATAAGATAATAAAATTATTATTATATAGAATGACACATTTTAGGCTTATAGCAGACACTTCAGTTTTTTGGGGTCTTCACTTTACAAATGAGTTAGAAATAAGGAGGCAGTTGCAAATAATTCCTGAATTGGGTACAACGGTACTTGAAGATGTATAAGGACTACTTCTAATCTAATATTTTATGAGCTAGCAGCTCCTTTACATAAAGTACATTAATTATGAGCACCCTTGTAAATGAATACAAAATGGATAAAATATTTCCTACCCTAACTTGATAGTATCTTCCTGTTTTCTAAGACCAGTGTTAATATTTACTTATTCCATATGAACCTGCTAGATCTTATTGCACATGAACCTTCTAGTTATTTATGTACTCTCTGAATTTTACCATTATCTTTTCATTTTATGAGAATGAAAATAGCCTTTAAATCAGAAGATCTGAGTTTACATGTAGAAGCATCAACCTACCAGTCATATGACCTTGAACAAGCCATGTTATCTATCAATTGTCAAATTTTAATCAAAATATTTTCTCTGCATGATTTTTGAGTGAAACAAAGTAAATTGATATATAATGCAAAATTTAATTTAAAAGCATTTTAAAGTTAAAGCTAAAATAAAGGTTCATATTAGTATCTAACATAAATGTTTTAAATGTGTGTGAAAGCATTTTATAATCACTTATGCTTGAACAATATCATTTTAAAAACTGACATTATGATCATACTCCTCCTCTTTGTCACTATCCTCTGCATCTCACACATTCTATGTGCTTAGGTATTTCTATCCAACTAGATCTTAAGCTAAAATAAAAACTACATGTTCAGCACCTTTAAAAAATTGTCTATAAAAATCACCTGAAGTAATAATGTATTATTTACAGAAGGAAATAAATAATATTTTATTGGTTGTATACATATAGAGGATATTTAGTGTCCAATTTTGCAGCCTCAGCTTCATTTTTTCAGGCCATTGATACCTCCTGAAGAAAATCCACAATTTCTAGGAAATTTGCAAAGACTCTTTCAATTTCAAAATTAGAATTAGATGTTCTTTCTGTGGATTCCCATAACATTGTACTTCTTTTATCAAGCACTTTGAATATCTCACTAAATATAAGTTCTGTGAGAAGTAAGGACTCTATATACATTTAGCCTCGAACAAGAGCTGGAACATAGTATGAGTTCAATATAAATATTCTTCAATTTGCTGACTTAAAGAGTGGTTGATGCCCAATTTTTATAGCTGTTGGAAAAAAATCTTTAAACAGTTTAGACTGAGAAAAAAACAAAAAACAAGTTAAAAATGTGGACAAAGGTTTCTTTTAGTTTGGCTTTTATGTGTCCTTTTGCCTGATAATGATGGATGGAGATTGTCCCTATTCATGCTTCCATGCTCTCCAATAATTTGGACACTGAAGCAAATTATGGATTGTGTAAATAATCATAAACATGTAAGAACAGCCTCAAAATAATTTAAATTTTAGAATGGATATTTTTAGAGAGCCATGGAGTTCCAAAGGCAAATTAAATATGAAGGTTTATGTAGCCTAGCTTCCAAACTGTGTTAAAGTTATTCATTCTATAGAAGCTGCTACAAACGGATGCTCATTTTCTATTTGAATATTTCTAGTACCAAGATACTCATTCCTTTGAAATTAATTGTATCTCAAATAATTTTATTCATAAGTTTCGTTTCTGCTATCTGACACAAACTAAGGATTTAAATTGTTCTCCATGAGAGCACTTCCATACTTGATCACAGCACTGTTAACTTGTTTTCTTAAAACTTTAGCTTTTTCAATCACTCTACAACATTGTACATTTTTAGACCCTTTCAATATCATCACTGTATATATCTGAAGCAAGAGTCCTATTTCTTTCCTATCATTAACCTTGTTATATTTAAGGATATAATTACTGTTGACCTTAGAATCATAATATTTCTGCTTCTACTAGCTTAAGATTATTTTATGAAGTTTATGGTATTCTTTTGAATTCATGTAAATTCTTTGCTCTCTCTTCCATCTTTAGAATATATCTTTTCAAAAATCTAATCTTATTACATGGGAGAGCACTCCAAAATTTGTCTTCATTATGTGTTAACTCCTTTGCTTAAAAAAATCTCATTTATTCCTCAGCCTTAACCTTCAAAGAAGGTAATGTTTCCTCAAATGAGCACTATTTGAGGTAGTTGATGAATCTTAGAAGCCATGTTATATCTAAACAAACACATCAACCAAACAACAAACCAAAAAAATAATAACTAAATATACAAACCCCAAACAATAGTGATCTTCAATATGACTTCCCTCAACAAGGGAGTAGTGTAGAATCTGAAATACTTTGAGAGGGAGAAGAAAGAAGTTCTCCTAGTTTATTTTCATTATAAGACATTTGCATGAAAATTGTTTATTCTTGGATGTTCTGCTTTGCTTGGTTTATGTGGCTTTTGCTAAATGGATATAGTTGAATTATTTGGGCTAATACATCTATAAGGGAAAGCTATTGTACCATTACTCTCCACTGCATTTTATAAGTTAAAATGCAGAAAAAAAATGTAGAGTCACATGGCTAGATTTGCATTAGCCAAACACCTGCACAACTGTGACTAGTGTATGGACTTCTTTGGAGGAAGGACTCTGAGTCATGCACTTTTGTGAATGAACACATACCTACCCCAAAACAATTTCAATGAATGAAGACATAAATGAATCCAGGAAATCTGAATAAATTAGGAGAATGAAGGAAAAAAAGAGCACAGATTTGATAATTAAGTGAACACTGGAGGGGAATAATAATAGCTTCCATTTATTATTGTTCTATGACTTGTGAGGCTCTTTTCATACACATCCTTTATGTCATTTATAAAAAAAACCCCTAAAACTAGGCAAGTTGTATATTAATGTCTCTACGTTTCAGATGAGGAAACTTTGGCTTAGGGAATTCACACAGTGAGAAAAAGTTAAGCCAGATTCAAAACCAATAGTCTTTGCTCTAAGATCTAAACTGTTTATATTCCCAATACCTTTCTCCACTGAAAAAATTGGTAAATAGTGCATTTTGGAATCTGTTTTCATTATAGGCACAGGAATTGGGTATTTTAAAGGAATCTAACTGATGATATTTCAACATTTACAAATTGTGTGTTTTAGTAAGTGATAATTCTTTATAAATGATATCTATATGGTTGAAGCCTCTCATTATTATTACATATGAACACAGAATTCACAGCTGTTTCATCCTATTTGAGTATTTTCTATGGATTTACATTCATGAATATGCTCCAGTCATGTATGATGATATACGTCTGAGGTAAATGTTAAACATGTCTTGAGGAAGACAGCTTCTACCATTGCCATATTTTAGTACTGAGCACCATGTCATCAATTTCCAGCCGTAAGAAAAGTTTAATAAAAAGCATCTAATTTACTTGGGTTAATATCCATGTTCTTGCCTTGGATTCTGGCCATGATAAACCATAAGCATTTTTATGCATCTCTTTCTTTTCTCATTTCTTATTACATCCTGTGATAATAATTCCAGCTGCTTTCCATTATGTTTGGTTTGTTTTACCTGGATTTTGTTTTTCCATTTGATTCTAATCTCACTGTAAAGACTTCATGGCCTTGCCAGTAAGACACATGCTTGCTTTATTTTGCCCCTCTATGTGTGTGTACATACACACTTATATACACATGTGTGTGTAAAACAAAAAAAGATGCAGCTTTTAATACCTTATAGGTTTTACTATATGCTATTTCTTCTAAAGGTATCTTTAACATGAATAAGGTGTGAAAACAGGACATCTGAATTGAAATTTTTAAATTACTATTCAAAATTTTACAGTCATGGGTGATAAATCTTAACTGTCTTATTGTGTATTATAAAATCAAATAACTTTATACAGATGCTCTCACACTCTTTGTAGCATTTTTATGTTTCTGTCCTATAAATACAGGAGTGGGATGCTTTCTATTTTAGGTGATTCCCATCCAAAAAAAATTGAAATTCAGACATTATATCAACATATTTTAATTTTAGAACTTTGGGAAAATATATAATTATGTGAGCATAGGACCCATAGCAATGTTCAGGGCCCAGGCAATTGAAAGTTACTGACGATTAAGCTTTTTAACTTCACAGTAAATCAGTCTTGTGATGTTTTAAAGTTTTCTCCTTGTATTAAGGTTGTGGCATTATGATGTAATGGAAAATACATGGGATTTAAAGTCTGATATTCTTGAGTAAAAATTGCAATCCTCACAGTTGCAAACTGTATGAAGTTATAACTCTCAAATCCTGTTCCCTTCCATTATAGTAACACCCATCTGATATAGTCTTTTTGAAAGGTAATTAAAATAATATATCTAAATATCATAACTCAAAGCAGTTATATGTATATATATTAGTTATACATTATATAAATATATATATATAAATATATATATATATATATATATATATATATATATATATTAGTTCTTTCACTTTCAACAACTTTTGTCAACTCAGGAGAATTGTCCCTTATAAATAAAAGGTTAAACTATCTAACAAAATGTTTATAGAAATGTGGATACTTTCACACTATAGAATATTGTTGTTCAATATTAAAGTCATTTTATTTTTCCTATTCCCCTGAGCTCTTAACTCAATTGAACTTAAACAATGATGAAGAATTAAAGGTTGTTTTTCACATATTTCAGCATTGTTCCTTTGTTTTTCCTAACATTTAATGAATGTAAATGTGTTGCTTACACGATAGGTCTCTTTGCTACTTATCTTGCATTTGTTTCAAAGTGAATATAAACAAGGCACTTTTTTTGTCTTTTCTTTTTTTCTTAATAGATCTTTATTGGAGTATAATTGCTTCACAATACTGTGTTAGTTTCTGTTGCACAACAAAGCAAATCAGCCACATGCATACACATGTCCCCATATCCCCTCCCTCTTAAGCCTAACTCCCATCCTCCCTATCCCACCCCTCTAGGTTATCTCCCTGTGCTATGCGACTGCTTCCCACCAGCCAGCTACTTTACATTCGATAGTGTATATATGTCGATGCTACTCTCACTTAGCCCCAGCTACGCCCTCCCACCCCATGTCCTCAAGTCCATTCTCTATGTCTACCTCTTTATTCCTGCCTGCAACTAGGTTCATCAGCACCTTTATTTTATTATTATTATTATTATTATTATTATTTTTTTGCGGTACACGGGCCTCTCACTGTTGTGGCCTCTCCCGTTGCGGAGCACAGGCTCCAGACGCACAGGCTCAGTGGCCATGACTCACGAGCCCAGCCACTCCATGGCATGTGGGATCTTCCCGGACTGGGGCACGAACCTGTGTCCCCTGCATTGGCAGGCGGACTCTCAACCACTCCGCCACCAGGGAAGCCCATCAATACCATTTTTTTTTAATTCCATATATATGTGTTAGCACACGGTATTTGTTTTTTTCTTTCTGACTTACTTCACTCTGTATGGCAGACTCATAAAACAGAGGAAAACACAGGAAAAACACCCTTTGACATAAACCACAGCAATATCTTTTTTGACCCACCTCCTAGAGTAATGGAAATAAAAACAACAACAAAAAGAACCAAATGGGATGTAATTAAACTTAAAATCTTTTGCACAGCAAAGGAAACCATAAACAAGACAAAAGGACAACATTCAGAATGGGAGAAAATATTTGCAAATGAAACAACAAAGGATAAATCTCCAACATATACAAACAGATCATTGAGCTCAATATCAAAAAAAACCCAAACAATCCAGTTAAAAAATGGGCACTTTCTTTTAAGTTAGTAGAAACTCAGTGACCATACAGATCCTCTGAGTATAGAACAAGGAGAGAAAGAGGCTTTTGATTGTTTAAGGGAAAAGTTGACAGAAATTTAGAAAACCCAAACTGACAAGATATTAGAGTTTTATACCCTGAAGCAAAAATATTAAAAATATTTCCCTTTACATATAAGCCCACAAATATGGCACAGGAGATAAACTAACTATATGTAGTCTTCCTTTTGATTTACAGCTTCTATTACCTTTATTGTTAGTTTATCTTGATGTTGAGTTTTTATTTTCAAATGTATAAGCACATGTTAATTATTTTTTGTAGAAGTAAAATTGTAGCCACTTGCTTGTGATTCAACCTATATTTTCTAGAGGAGTTAAAATTGATATTAGCACATTATGATATTAGTGTTTCCAAATTCAGATATTTTTGTAACATGGTAGGAAATAAAATAATTTATAGATTTTCATGCAGTAGAGTATTTAACAATGTAGACATTCAAGTTTCAAATTGAATATCAATTTTTTTTACCTGATTCTGAAAATTTTATCAATGTTATAGTCACTTGAATTTGTCAACATGTAACCTGCTATACATACTATTCTATTTATTTTAACTATCAATTTATTCAAATTATTAATTTATATCATCATACAGGGCAGAGGTTTAGACATAAAAATATGAACATTAGTATAATCAAGAATAAATTTAAAACATTTTAATGATTTCATTATTTTTTTTAATTTATACTAACATTACTGAGAAATTACTGAGGGCTGTATGGAGGGGAAAAAAAGACCAACTTAAAATCTTGCATTTTTTGCTGAAAACATATCTACCTGCATAGTTTCCATTTGTAACCTTCTGAAAAAGCTTCCAGTAATGTAGTTATCAATGCAAATAACAAATGTTAAAAAAGTTGGATGAAAGCCAAATCCATCAAATACTCCCTCCAAAAGATAACTTCCCATTGTCCATCCCAGATGACAGTGCCTTGAACATCTTTAACTTTTCCATCAGAACCATTTAGCATTACTATGCTCCTGAGCAGCTGGAACATCACTACCATTGTCAGAACCAGGCAAACAAATTTATGATGATGTTCCTGGGAATATGGAACTAATGCAAAGGGGATTTCTCTGTAGTTCTTCATTAACATTTTATTCATTACAACAAGGGAGTTTTAAGAGTTTCCTTTTAAGCAAATTAGGTCACTGGATAAAAAACACACAGCATGGAAACACAGTGTATTACTACATAGAACAAAAGATCTGGTTAATAAATTATGATAATGGGATTAGTCACTTGCTCGTGTTGAAAGGCACATTTAAATATTTTGGAATTAACTTATACAGAGGATGATTTCTTTCATGTATTTATGTTTTCCTTGTCTATGTTTTTCATGATTGTTTTTAGCCATTATTTCTCTGAGTGTATGTAGAGCTCTTTAGATATTTTGAATCATTTAAAATGAGAAAAATCATTTAAGTAGGCAGAGTTATGTGTTTTAATCCTTAAGTAAGAATAACCAAAAGGTTGAGGAAAGCAATACAAGTAGATTGAGAAACATGGTCTAAGTGATGGTCTTCTTCATGAGAAATCTTTTTGTTTTTCACATAAATATTAAAAGATTTGTTAAAGATGGTTTTCCCCAAAAACAAACATGTCAGTTTTCTGTGTATCTTCCTTGATCAAGATATAGTTTTATTTTTTCATCATTTTTGAAAGTTCTTTGAAATGTTGGACATTCTAGGTGAGAGCTTTGACATTTTTTCTTAAGTTCCTATTTAGATGTTCCAAAATGCTCTGCTGTCTCCAACATTGTTTCAGTATTTATTTACCAAGTAGATTAAGAGACTTAGGAGAAAATAGAGGAGGATGGGGGGGGTGCTTCTAATTCACATAAAGCACTACCTTAGATTGGGTTCCCCAGAACTAGACCCTGAGATAAGAGCTAAAAAGCATGTGATATATTCAAGGCCTGCTATTGGGAGAAAAGGAGTGAAAAAAGCAGGATAGAACAGGTGAAGGAGCTGAGCGGGGGTGGGGACTCCACATGTGAATTTCATCCCACAGTTAGTCTCACCCTGAAGCAAGGAGACCCTGTATTTTACACCACCTTGTCCATCAGTTATTGTATGCAGGCTGGGGAGGATGGTGTCTAAGCTCTCAAGAAGAGCTGTTCTTGTTCAGCCTGAGGTCGAATTTACAGAGACAGGGCCAGGTCAAGGCTGCCATTAACAGCCAACACTCATAGCAGATGGTGTATGGTATACTGTCCATCTGATACCCTGGGAATCTAAAGAGGGCGCCAACATAGCAACTACAACTACCACTGAAATATTAAACCAAAATGTCTAGTGATATTGTATTTCCATAATGCTTTATAACATGCAAGGTGTTTTTATGTTCATTATGTTATTAGACACTGATAATACTACATGTATGGTATATACTATTACCATATTTGATATATGAATATGCTATAAGTCAAAGATGAATTCACCCCCCTCATTTTACATGACATTAAATTTGAATAGGACTCAATCATATGTCACTATTATTGTTGTCTATTTTGTTTGCATAATATCTTTCACTGATTTTTAAGAATGAAAAAAATTGAGGTAATATGAAATCATAGAACTTGTCCAAAGTTACAGAGATAATAAGTAAAACTAAGGTTCGTATTCACTTATTATTGAAACATTATGATGTTTCAATAAGTAATATTTGTACATTATTAAGTTTTTATACTTATACATAATATTAGAAATCACAAATTTCAGAGAAAATTTAACATACTCTAACATATTTTCTCTTTGTAAAATATTAAATTATATAACAAAATGCCAGTTACACACACAAAAAAAGATGTTTATATTACAAAGTGAGCAAAGGAAATGATCATATTACCCAGTCTGGCAGAGGAAAGGCAAACAATTAGGAAAGCCTTCCTTGGTGAAGTGATGCTAGGAAAACAAGAACTTGCAAAGCAAAATTTTGGAGGATGAAAGAAGAATAAGCATTCCTAGTACCTTATATTATGCCCAACACATAGATGACTTCAATATATATATTTGAATGAATGAGTCACTAATTTAGACAAGCAAGCCAGAAAACCAAAACTCAGATGACAAATACCATGAAGCATGTATGTGAAGGAAAAAGGGTGAGGTTGAGGTGAGAATGAAGAGGTAGGTAAGGGTCAGACCATGATGGTTTTGTGAGAGGATTAAGGTGTTTCCTGTGTTTTGAAGCAATGGAAACATTGAAGTTCTCTAAGGGAGGGAGTATCATTTTAGGGTTTGCTTATATTGTATAGATCAATCTGGTGGCTTTCTAGAGATTAACATAGACAATGGGACTAGAGACAAGGCTATCAGTGATGAAGATGAACCACAATCCTGGTATATATGGCCTGAATGAGGACAGTGACAGATGAGTTAGAAATGAGTGGATATAAATGATAAATGTTTGGAATCAAAATGACTAATTTTAATTCAAATGCAAACCATCATTGATGGAGCTACAATGTTGATTGACTAGTGATCTGAGTCTTTGGAAAGGTGGCATCTCTACATCTATGGATCTTGATTTAGTGTTTACATCAATGTTCCCCAGTTTTAATATGATGGGAGAGGCACAGAGTGGGAGGACCCAAGATTAATGATCTAGGTTAATGAGTTGCATACCTAAATGCATGGGGTTCTGCTATTTGACTGTAAACATGTAGAGACTGAAAGGATACAAGAATGTTGATTCCAGCTTCGAAGGTCATAGACATTAAATGCCTGTGAGAGATACTTGCAAAATCATAAATATTCTGGAATGAATTGAATGAATATGCATGTAAACTTATGTTAAGTGCCACATAAAATTTAAATGATTTTTAAAATATGAAAAAAAATGAACAATTCCTTAATGCCTGTTTCTCTAGACAAGTGATGGAAAACATATAGACCAGTGCTATACATTTCTCAAATATAGAGCATTAATCACAGCTCTGTCCCACTCTACTAGAACAAGGACTCACAATCTCCAATCCAAGGTTTTGGGAAACTCCTAATAATCACTTAGAGTGGAAACGTGATTTGAACCTGGTTTGACATTCGTGGTCTTGCTACATCAAGTTTTTTGAAAACAAAGGAAAACAATTATATAATACTATTTTTTCTTGGAGAAATATATTAATACATATACTTTTGATTTCCATAGGCAAAGATGCACACATTATATATGTAGTATATATATGTATGTGTGTATAAATATGTATTATATATATATACACACACACACAGAGAAATGGGAAATATGTGTTTTTGAATATATGTATATATACATATTGTGTATGCACATATATATCAGAATATATCCTCTAAAAATAAATAATAAACATGATTAGAATACCCCAGTGCAGAATCATTTCACAATGAAAGCACAGACCTTGTACAACAAATAAGGCAGACGGAAGCTAGTATGGAAACAATCTAGGAGTAATAATTCTGCTGGGATTACATATTGTTTCAATAATTTTCTCATTCTTTCTCCCCTCCCCTGCTGTTTTCCCTGACACCTATCATCTCAAACACCCTAAAATACAGCCACTCATATGGTAGAAACCCCACAAAATAATGCAAGCATACAAAATAGATAGCAGGGCCATAGGCCCATCAGTTATGCTCCTCCTATCTCTTAAATAAATCGACCTTACCTTTGAGTGAAAAAAAAAATAAATCCCTTGAACTCAGTCTATTCTTGAGAACTAGAGCAAATGAAACTTAGAATATTACTAAGATAACAAAAGCTAACACTGCTTTCTGTAATCTCAGTTTTCTACTTTCATATAAATGGACTTTTCATCTTAATTGTCTGAATTGACTGAGCCAAAGACAAAGAACCAAATTCACAGGCCAGGCTCCTATCAGCTTTATTAGAAAATGGACTTTATTGTCCAGCACAAAAAAGATTTGTTGAAGTGAAAGAGTGGAAAAAAGTTCCCAACACAGTAAGATAAAGTCACATCCAGAAAAATGTTACACAGCCTTATCATAAACAGAGTGGGCCAGGTAAGAAATAGAAATCCAGAAACACATTTTATGGAGGAGCTGATCATCAGAGACTAAGCACATACCTTTTTCATACAGTGTCTTCTTCTCCTGTCCTATATGCTAAATTTAAATTTTAGCCTCTTTATTTCTACAACCTTTATATTTGTTGTTTAGAAAAGAAGTGGCCTGTACTAAGTTTAAATATTTCTACCCTCAGATACATTATATTCACAAAAATTATATAGAATACATACTTAAGAAAACACTTCCCATTAATAATACACAAAAAATATTAAAGTTATAATAGATGAGATATCATAAAAGTATTTATTTTATACAAATAACTATATGTAATATAGGGTAAAATAATCCTCAAATTCTTATTTTAATCTGAATTTTTAATTATTTAAAAATGCATACTTTTTTCTCAATTCAAAAATTGAGACCTACAACATCAGTTATTAGGAATTTTAATAGTCATTATGTGGATTTTCAGTGATAGAATTTCCCTGTTTATTTTATTTTGTTTAAAGTTTAAGAGATTTCAACCAATTTATGCAAGCTCAAGTGAAGAGGGGGATTTATATTCTTTAATAAATGAAAATCTGTGGAAATACTGGATTCAAGAACTCAACAGATGTTACATATTACCTTTTTCCTCCTCCCTCCCTTTCTCCTTTTCCCTACTCTTCCACCTCTTTACCTCCCTCTCCATAGTTTTGTTCTGCTTTCTCCTTGCTGGCTTAACTCAGAGAAGCTCAGAAAGTTAAGAGCTTCTCTTTTTTCTTCAGAAAATATACAGGCTTAACTCTATTTCAGTCACGTCTCCATATATGAACCAATCGCTTTGGCAAAATGAAGGTGATTGATGAGTTAGCCATACATAGGGTTTGTACCAGCTTCTGAAACCAAGTGTAGAATGAGCTCCACTCAACTTTCATGGCCAGGAACTGGGGAATTAGAGGTTTCCCATGGCATATCTGACAGCTATAATGAAATCAAGATATTGGGAAGGCAGGCAAATAGCATAGGTCTCCAACAAGGTTCAGAAAGTTTGGAGTGTAGTGGAAAGGTATTTTCAACACCACTAAAAGCAAAAACAAAGGCACAATAATGAGAAAGTGTGAAGATTTAGGGAAAATAACAAGTGATAAGTAAACCTTAATGGATGAAAACTTGACTATGCATATGGAAACTGGGCAAGGGATTTAGCTACTCAGAGAGACCAAAATAAATGTTTGATAGACTAAGTCATAAAGCACCATGAATGCCAGGCTAAAGATTTGAGAGTGTGAAGCCATTCAAGCTTTATAAGAAGGGACAGCCTTGATCTAAATTTTCCCTTAGGGAAGTGGATTTTCAGTGGTAGGCTAACTAGGTTGTAGCTGAAATTACTAGAGACAGGGATATAAATTAAGTAACATTAAGCTAAAGTAAGTAGAGATCTGGGGTTATGATTGGGATGGACTGTGAGAAATGCAAGAAAAGTAAACATTATTAGTAACAGAATAAATATGGAGATGGGTAAACAAGAGAAATAGGGAGCTGAAAGTGATCAAAGATTTAAAACTTTATCATTAGTAAAACAGTGGAAACATCAGTCTAAAATATGAAAATACTGAATCACTATTCTGTACACCTGAAATTTATACAATATTGTAAATCAAATATACTTCGATTAAAAGAAAATGTAAAACAAGCAAAAATATTGATAATGTGTTCAGCAATGTCTGAGTACATCTCTATTTATTCATTCAACGGAACTTCCAATTGTGTTTTAAATGGCAGGGGAAATAAAAGTCCTATTCAAGATCATTAGAATAAGTAATGATGCATGCAAGAGAACATGGAGCATGTTGGCCTTCAAAGCTACCTACAAGAAACTTATTCTTTTTGGTAAACTCAGGAAAAAATATGTAGAATATATATATACACTAGCAACACTAATATTAACATTTCTTTCTTTTTTTAAAAAATATACATTAGCTTCTTTCTTTCTTTCTATCTTTCTTTCTTTCTATCTATCTTTATTTCTTTCTTTTTAACATCTTTGTTGGAGTATAATTGCTTTACAATGGTGTGTTAGTTTCTCCTTTATAACAAACTGAATAAGCTATACATATACATATATACCCATATCTCTTCCCTCTTGTGTCTCCCTCCCACCCTCCCTATCCCACTGCTCTAGGTGGTCACAAAGCACCGAGCTGATCTCCCTGTGCTATGTGGCTGCTTCCCACTAGCTACCTATTTTATGTTTAGTAGTGTGTATATGTCCATACCACTCTCTCACTTCATCCCAGCTTAACCTTACCCTTCCCCATGTCCTCAAGTCCATTCTCTATGTCTGCATTTTTATTCCTGTCCTACCCTAGATTCTTCAAAACGTTTTTACTCATTTTTTTTTTAGATTCCACATATATGTGTTGGCATACAGAATTTTTTTTCTCTTTCTGACTTACTTCACTCTGTATGACAGACTCTAATCCATCCACCTCACTACCAACAACTCAATTTCGTTTCTTTTTGTGGCTGAGTAATATTCCATTGTATATATGTGCCACATCTTCTTTATCCATTCATCTGTCAATGGACACTTAGGTTGCTTACATGTCCTGGCTATTGTAAATAGAGCTGCAAGGAACATTGTCATACATGACCCTTTTTGAATTATGGTTTCTCAGGGTATATGCCCAGGAGTGGGATTGCTGGGTCCTATGATAGTTCTACTTTTAGTTTTTTGAGGAACCTCCATACTCTTCTCCATAGTGGCTGTATCAATTTACATTCCCACCAACAGTGCAGAAGGCTATTTTTTTCCACACCCGCTCCAGCATTTATTGTTTGTAGATTTTTTGATGATGGCCATTCTGACTGGTGTGGGGTGATACCCCACTGTAGTTTTGATTTGCATTTCTCTAATGATTAGTGACGCTGAGCATCCTTTCATGTGTTTGTTGGCAGTCTGTATATCTTCTTTGGAGAAATGTTTAGTTAGGTCTTCTGCTCATTATTGTATTGGGTTGTTTGTTTTTTTGATATTGAGCTTCATGAGTTGTTTGTAAATTTTGGAGATTAATCCTTTGTCAGTTTCTTCATTTGCAAATATTTTCTCCCATTCTGACAGTGGTCTTTTCATCTTGTTTATGGTTTCCTTTGCTATGTAAAAAAGTTTAAGTTTCATTAGGTCCCATTAGTTTATTTTTGTTTTTATTTCCATTTCTTTGGAGGTGGGTCAAAAAGGATCTTGCTGTGATTTTTCTCACAGAGTGTTCTGCCTAAGTTTGCCTCAAAGACTTTTAAAGTGTCTGGCCTTACACTTAGGTCTTTTATCCATTTTGAGTTTTTTTGTGTGTATGGTGTTAGGGAGTTTTCTAATTTCATTCTATTACATGAAGCCCTCCAGTTTTCCCAGCACCACTTATTGAAGAGGCTGTCTTTTCTCCATTGTAGATTTTTGCCTCCCTTATAAAAAATAAGGTGACCATATGTACGTGGGTTATCTCTGGGCTTTCTATCCTGTTCCATTGATCTATGTTTCTTTTTCTTTTTTTTTTTTTTTTTTTTGGCCAGTACCATACTGTCTTGATTACTGTAACTTTGTAGTATAGTCTGAAGTCAGGGAGCCTGATTCCATCAGCTCCGTTTTTCTATCTCAAGATTGATTTGGCTATTTGTAATCTTTTGTGTTTCCATACAAACTATGAATTTGTTTATTCTAGTTCTGTGAAAAATACCATTGGTAGTTTGATAGGGATTACATTGAATCTGTAGATTGCTTTGGATAGCAGAGTCATTTTCACAATGTTGATTCTTCCAATCCAAGAACATGGTATATCTCTCTATCTGTTTGTATCACCTTTACTTTCTTTCATCAGTGTCTTATATTATAGTTTTCTGCATACAGGTCTTTTGTCTCCCTAGGTAGGTTTGTTCCTAGGTATTTTATTGTCTTTGCTGCAATGGTAAATGGGAGTGTTTCCTTAATTTCTCTACAAGAGTTTTCATTATTAGTATATTGGAATGCAAGAGATTTCTGTGTGTTCACTTTGTAAACTGCTACTTTACCAAATTCATTGATTAGCTCTAGTAGTTTTCTGGTAGCATCTTTAGGATTCTCTACATATAGTATCATGTCATCTGCAAACAGTGACAGTTTTACTTCTTCTTTTCTTGTTTGGATTCCTTTTATTTCTTTTCTTCTCTGATTGCTGTGGCTAAAACTTCCAAAGCTATTTTGAATAGTAGTGGTAGGAGTGGGCAAATTTGTTTTGTTCCTGATCTTAGAGGAAATGATTTCAGTTTTTCACCTTTGAGAATGGTGTTAGCTGTGGGTTTGTCATATATAGCCTTTATTATGTTGAGATAAGTTCCCTCTATGACTACTTTCTAGAGGGTTTTCATCATAAATGGGTGTTGAACTTTTTCCAAAGCTTTTTCTGCATCTATTGAGATGATCATATGTTTTTTTTTCTTCAATTTGTTAACATGGTGTATCACATTGGTTGATTTCTGTATACTGAAGAATCCTTCTATTACTGTGATAAACCAAGCTTGATTATGGTGTATGATCCTTTTAATGTGCTGTTGGATTCTGTTTGCTGGTATTTAGTTGAGGATTTTTGCATCTCTGTTCATCAGTGATATTACCCTGTAGTTTTCCTTTTTTGTGGGATCTTTGTCTGGCTGATGGTGGCCGTGTAGAATGAGTTTGGGAAGGTTCCTCCCTCTGCTATATTTTGGAAGATTTTGAGAAGGACATGTCTTAGCTCTTCTCTAAATGTTTGATAGAATTTGCCTGTGAAGCCATCTGGTTCTGGGCTTTTGTTTGTTGGAAGATTTTTAATCACAGTTTCCATTTCAGTGCTTGTGATTGGTCGGTTCATATTTTCTATTTCTTCCTGATTCAGTCTTGGTAGGTTGTGCATTTCTAAGAATTTGTCCATTTCTTCCAGGTTGTCCATTTTATTGGCATAGAGTTTCTTATAGTAATCCATCATGATCTTTAGAATTTCTGCAGTGTCAGTTGTTACTTCTCCTTTCTCATTTCTAATTCTATTGATTTGAGTCTTCTCCCTTTTTTTCTTGATGAGTCTTGCTAATGGTTTATCAATTTTTTTATCTTCTCAAAGAGCCATCTTTTATTCTTATTGATCTTTGCTATCATTTCCTTCATTTCTTTTTCATTTATTATTGATCTGATCTTTATGATTTCTTTCTTTCTGCTAAATTTGGGGTTTTTTGTTCTTCTTTCTCTAATTGCTTTAGGTGTAAGGTTAGGTTGTTTATTTGAGATGTTTCCTGTTTCTTGAGGTAGGATTGTATTGTTTAAACTTCCCTCTTAGAACTGTTGTTGCTGCATCCCATAGGTTTTGGATCACTGTGTTTTCATTGTCATTTGTTTCTAGATATTTTTTGATTTCCTCTTTGATTTCTTCAGTGATCTCTTGGTTATTTAGTATTGTATTGTTGAGTCTCCATGTGTTTTTATTTTTTACAGATTTTTTTCCTGTAATTGATATTTAGTCTCATAGCATTGTGTACAGAAAAGGTACTTCATACAATTTCAATTTTCTTAAATTTACCAAGGTTTGATTTGTGAACTGAGATATGGTCTCTCATGGAGAATGTTCCATGAGCCCTTGAGAAGAAAATGTATTCTGTTGTTTTTGGTTGGAATGTCTTATAAATATCAATTAAGTCCATCTTGTTTAATGTGTCATTTAAAGCTTGTGTTTCCTTATTTATTTTCATTTTCGATCACCAGTCTATTGGTGAAAGTGGGTTGTTAAAGTCCCTACTATTATCATATCAATGTCGATTTCCCCTTTTATGGCTGTTTGTTAGCATTTGCCTTATGTACTGTGGTGTTCCTATGTTGGGTGCATAAATATTTACAATTATTATATCTTCTTCTTGGATTGATCTCTTGATCATTATGTAGTGTCCTTCTTTGTCTCTTGTAATAGTCTTTATTTTAAAGTCTATTTTGTCTGATATGAGAATTGCTACTCCTGCTTTCTTTTGATTTCCATTTGCATGAAATATCTTTTACCATCCCCTCACTTTCAGTCTGTATGTGTCTCTAGGTCTATAGTGGTCTCTAATAGACAGCATATATATGGGCCTTGTTCTTGTATCCATTCAGCCAGTCTATATCTTTTGATTGGAGCATTGAATCCATTTACATTTAAAGTAGTTATTGATATGTATGTTCCTATTACCATTTTCTTAATTGTTTTGAGTTTGTCATTGTAAGCCTTTTCATTCTCTTGTGTTTCCTTCCTAGAGAATTTCCTTTAACATCTGTTGTAGAGCTGGTTTGTTGGTGCTATATTCTTTTAGCCTTTGCTTCTCTGTAAAGATTTTATTTTCTCCATTGCATTTTAATGGGATGCTTGCTGGGTAGAATAATCTTGGTTCTAAGTTTTTCCCTTCATCACTTTAAATATGTCCTGCCACTCCCTTCTGGCTTGCAGAGTTTCTGATGAAGGATCAGCTGTTAAACTTATGGGGATTCCTTTGTATGTTAATTGTTGCTTTTCCTTTGCTGCTTTTAATAATTTTTTTTTATATTTAAGTTCTTGATAGTTTGATTAATGTGTCTTGGCCTGTTTCTCCTTGCATTTATCCAGTATGGGACTCTCTGCACTTCCTGGACTTGATTGCCTATTTCCTTACCCATATTAGGAAAGTTTTTCAACTATAATCTCTTCAAATATTATCTCAGTCCCTTTTTATTCTCCACCTCTTCTGGACACCTATAGTGTGAATGTTGGTGCATTTAATGTTGTCCCAGAAGTCTCTGAGATTGTGCTCACTTCTTTTCATTCTTTTTTCTTTATTCTTCTCTGCAGTAGTTATTTCCACTATTTTATCTTCCAGGTCACTTATCTGTTCTTCTGCCTCAGTCATTGTACTATTGGTTCCTTCTAGAGAATTTTTAATTTCATTTATTGTGTTGTTCATCTTTCTTTGTTTGCTGTTTAGTTCTTCTAGGTCCTTGTTAAGCATTTCTTGTATTTTCTCCATTCTATTTCCAAGATTTTGGATCATCTTTACTATCATTACTCTGATTTCTTTTTCAGGTAGACTGCCTATGTCCTCTTCATTTGTTTGGTGGTGTGTTTTTACCTTGCTCCTTCATCTGCTATGTGTTTCTCTGTCTTCTCATTTTGCTTAACCTACTGTGTTTGGGGTCTCCTTTTCACAGGCTGCAGGTTTGTATTTCCCATTGTTTTTGGTGTCTGCTCCCAGTGACTAATGTTGGTTCCGTGGGTTGTGTAGTCTTCCTGGTGGAGGGGACTGTTGCCTGTTTTCTGGTGGATGAAGCTAGACCTTGTCTTTCTGGTGGGCAGGACTGCATCCAGTGATTTGTTTTGAGGTGGCTCTGGGCTTTTTATGACTTTAGTTAGCCTCTCTGCTAATGGGTGAGTTTGCGTTCCTGTCTTGCTAGTTGTTTGGCATAGGGTGTCCATCACTGTAGCTTGCTGGTCGTTGAGTGGAGCTGGGTCTTAGCTTTGAGATGGAAGTCTCTCACAGAGCTTTCACCATTTGTTATTACATTGGGTCGGGAGGTCTCTCGTGGACTAATGTTTTGAACTCGGCTCTCTCACCTCGGAGGCTTACTCCTGACACCTGGCCAGAGCACTAAGAGCCTGTCAGTCAGCCACATGTCTCAGAAGAAGAGGGAGAAAAAGAAAGAAAGAAGGAGAGAAAGAAAGAAAGAAAGATAAATAAAATAAAATAGTTATTAAGATAGAAAAAATTATTAAAAATAAAAAGTAATGAAAAAAAGAGAGAAAGAAAGAAGAGAGCAACCAAACCAAAAACAAATCCATCAAGGATAACAAGCAGTAAAATCTATACTTAAAAAAGAAAACAAAAGAAAACATAGAAACGGACAGTCAGAACCTTAGGACAAATGGCAAAAGCAAAGCTATACAGACAAAATCACACAAAGAAGCATGCACATACACACAAAAAGGAGCAAAAGGAAAAAATATATATATATATATTATATATATATATATATAATTTAAGAAGGAACAAAGCATGAAATCAATAAACAAATCTACCAATAATAATAAGCCCTAAATACTAAACAAAGATAAACATAAAATCAGAACCAAATAAGATGCAGAAAGCAAACCTCAAGTCTATAGTGGCTCGCAAAGTCCACGCCTCAATTTTGGGATGATTTATTGTCTATTCAGATATTCCACAGACACAGGGTACAAGTTGACTGTGGAGATTTAATCTGCTGCTCCTGATACTGTTGGGAGAAATTTCCCTTTCTCTTCTTTGTTCGCACAACTCCTGTGGTTCAGCTTTGGATTTGGCCCTGCCTCTGTGCATAGGCCCCCTGAGGGCATCTGTTCCACACCCAGAGAGGACGGGTTTAAGCAAGAGGCTTATTAGGGGGTTCTGGTTCAGTCAGGCCTGGGGAAGGGACCGGTATGGAATGCGGGGTGAGCCTGCAGCAGAGGCCGTTATGACGTTGCAACAGCCTGAGGTGTGCCGTGTGATCTTCCAGGAAAGTTGTCCCTGGATCAGAGGACCCTGGCAGTGGCTGGCTTCACAGGCTCCTGGGAGGGGAGGTGTTGATAGTGACCTGTGCTTGTGCACAGGCTTCTTGATGGCTGCAGCAGAAGCCTTAACATTTCATGCCCCCCTCTGTTGTCCACACTGATAGCCGGGGCTCGCACCCATCTCTGGAGCTTGTATAGGTGGTGCTCTGAATCCCTTCTCCTTGCTCAACTCAAAACAATAGTCTCTTGCCTCTCCAGCAGGTCCAAACTTTTTCCTGGACTCCCTCCCTGCTAGCTGTGGCTCACTAACCCCCTTCAGGCTATGTTCACTCAGCCAACCCCAGTCCTCTCCCTGGGATCTGAACTCCAAAGCCCGAGCCTCAGCACCTAGCTGCTGCCTGCCCCCATGGGTGAGCAGACAAACCTTTCAAGCTGGTGAGTACTGGTCGGCACCAATCCTCTGTCCGGGAATCTCTCCACTTTGCCCTCTTCACCCCTGTTGCTGTGCTCTCCTCCATGGCTCCAAAGCTTCCCCCCACGCCGCCCAACCCCTGTCTCTGCCAATGAATGGGCTTCCTACTGTGTGGAAACTTTTCCTCCTTCACAGCTCCCTCAGAGGTGCAGGTCCCATCCCTATTCTTTTTTCTCTGTTTTTCCTTCTTTCTTTTGCCCTATCCAGGTACATGGGGAGTTTCTTGCCTTTTAGGAAGTCTGAGGTCTTCTGTCAGTGTTCAGTAGGTGTTCTGTAGGAGTTGTTCCACATGTAGATGTAGTTTTGTTGAATTTGTGGGGAGGAAGGTGATCTCCACGTCTTACTCCTCTGTCATCTTGAAGACACCCCCAATTTTAACATTTCTAATACATAAACTTAATTCCATCAAGACTGTCTTCTGAAACCATAAACCACTTTCAATACTGAATTACTAACACTGTGGCTTTTTGGAGCAATATGAATTTTAATTTATGATATGTGTGTGAAATTATGTTGCTCAATAAATCTTTGATGATTTTAAAATTCACATTTAGATTAAAATGAAAGTATCACATAACAGAATAAAGACATTTTGCTTTCTTCTTCTTGCCTGAAATCTACTAAAAAAAGTAAGATTACATAACATACAAATAGCCCATTGTACAAATATATTCCATATATGATATCAATAAGATCAATAAAATGTCCAAGGATAAACCAAATAAAAAGGTTTAAGACTTCTATGGCAAAAACTATGCATCTTTAATGTCAGAAAATCAAAGAAGACTGAATGAATGGTGAGATAAACCCCAACAATGTATAAGAGAATTCAAAATTTTATTAATGAGAATTCTTGATTAATTAATCTATTACATCAATGTCATTCCAATCTAAATCCAGGAGTTTATATATATACATATATATGACTCAAAATTATATTTGAAAGTAAATTTGAAACAAATTAAAAATATAAATGTATATCATATTTCAAACAGGTGACAAACATAGAAATTAAAATATGACAATTAAGAATAGACATTAATAATGAGAAACATAGAGCATAGACTTTGATATATGGGTAGTGGGAATTTAGTATATAATAAAGGTGCTCTTTCCAACCAACTATAAAACACTGAACAATGAATAATGTTGAATTAATAGGGTATTTATTTAAGAAAATAAATAATAATCTCAAACCTTACCTCATTTTTCTCACAGTAATGAATTCTAAATGTTTTAAAAATGAACTTTAAAAATAAAAATGAATATTAAAACAAAACAAAACTACAAATTTTTAGAAGATATAGAGTAGAATATATGCATAATCTTGGGGTGAGGGTTGCCTTTTTAGGTATCCTCAACCCCTTCAAAATGAGAAAAATACATAACAGAAAATATTGATGAAATGAGGACATCAACACAAACCTGATTGATAAATAAATAAATACGAAGCAATAAGAGAAGTAAGAGCAACATTTTACTCTTGGCCTTTTTGCTGTTCCTCCCATTAAGTACACTGTAGTTAGGACAACTGTTCTTCTCAGACTACAATTCTAGAACGTTGTTCCCTCAGATATTTTCTGGGCTAACTTTCTTATTTCAATCTTTTCTCTGTTCTAAGTTTGCCTCCAGAAGGTGGTCTGTGTATACCCTATCTAAAATATTATCATCTCTGTATTTTTTTCTTTTTATCCCTGACCCAATTATTATTTTCTGACTGGAACTGAAGTCTACTTGTATTATTACATAATTTTTCATGTCTTGAGACCTTCCATATTCAAATTCAGGGTTCACTAAAGCATGGATATTATGTTGTTCTCCACCATATCACAGGATCCTAGAATTCCTGGCATAGAATAGGCACTCTGAATATTTATTGAATGAATAAAAAGAGAAATGATTAGAAAATAATGACAGATGAGAATATCTAACAAAAATCACATGTGCAATTTTGTGCTTAACAAATATTCCCTTTTGTTTCTTTTTTTCCATCTAGAAAGTTTGTCTAGTAGGTGAGTAAGACAAATACACAAATAACTGAAAAATATATTCCTTCATTGTATCAAGTTATATTTACTTCAATGTTATAATTTCTATGTAATATGATATTGCAATAACTCATATTATAAAAAGGTGTTCAGTGCACTGCTTTGTATTCCTTGGTCATAAGGAAAAAGAAATAAAATCAGTTTAATTGAGAATAAAAACCAGAATACCTGAACTTTTTCTAACAGTAATTTACATAAGATTTCTTTCTTTCTCTCTTTTTCTTTCTTTTTTTCTAACTTTGAGTTTATTGTGCATCTCAAAAGAACAATATGGAAACTGTGGGAATGAGAAAGAAACTCTATTCTTAAATTCTATGTGCCATTAGGAGGTACCATACTACCCCACATGTTCTAGGCAAGAAACTTAAAAGGATAACTATTCACAAATGAATCTTTATTTCTCTTACTAATTAATAAACCCCATGCTGTGAATACATGGTGATAACGTACTACTAAGAAAAATCAATAAATTTACACTGAGGGACAAATTAATTGGTGTTGCAGAATAGAAAATGATGTATTGTGCATTGATCCTTCAGCAATCTTTTAACTAAAAAGAAGAGAAGAGAAATCTAATTACTTTAGCAGGTACCTGAAAATGATAAGATTAAAACAAGCTAATTATATTTTCCTGAATAATGACTTAACTTTGATGAAAGTAAGTTGAGGAAAGAAATACTGTGATCAGGCAAAGAAATGTTAGATTTCACTAATTATAGCATAATCCTGATTCATTTAACTGTCCTTAACCTATTTTAAAGAAGCCAAAATAAAAAGAGCAAACATTTTTGAACAGAAATATATAGGACATTTCTGCATAGTATGCAAGATAAACTGAAATTCCAAAGATATTTGTAAATGTGACTCTGAAATTAAAATGTATCAGGTAAAATGGCAAAAAAAAATTTACCTTTTTTTCCTAACAGCAATAGTTTAAAAGTAATTTTCTATATAAATGTTTACTTACTTCAGACAATGTTAGAGAAATAAAACTGCATAAGATGATCAAGTTTTTTTTTTTTTTTTTTTTTTTTTTTGCTGTACGCGGGCCTCTCACTGCTGTGGCCTCTCCCGTTGCGGAGCACAGGCTCCGGACACACAGGCTCCGCGGCCATGGCTCGCGGGCCCAGCCGCTCCGCGGCATGTGGGATCTTCCGGGATCGGGGCACGAACCCGTGTCCCCTGCATCGGCAGGCGGACTCTCAACCACTGCGCCACCAGGGAAGCACGATGATCAAGTTTTGAAGATTCATTTATGTAAATACTACTTCAGATTAAGATTTATAGACATATCACCAAATCTGGAAATATTTAGTTATATTAATGCTTTTTAATTTGCATTTTCTCTCATATGAATATTTTTAAATGAATACTGAAAGCTGCATAGCTATAGAATTTGACCCATGTTGGTTCATTTAAAAGCCTGTTTTTTCCATTATTACTTAACTATCCTTTTTTTCCTCCCATCAAAATTCAATATGTGAAAAGTTCAACTTAAATCCATCTCTATTCCTCCCATCTATAACATTCAGTAATACAAATACTACTACTAATAATAATGTCACCTAATTTTCAGACTCTTTAAGTGGATTAGAGTCAGTATGAGTATTCACCTGGCATGCAGAAGGTGCTTATAAATTGTACTGGTTGGTGTAATTAGTAGAATTATTAAGTTACATACCAACTCCAGTTCTTGAGAATGGTCAGTATACTTCTCACAGTCAGAAAATGTGCAGGGAATTTGGAATACTTCCTACCTCATTCATCATGGATCTCTCTTGGGGCTTTTCACAACTCCTAACTTTTTTAAATCTGAGAGAACACCTGCATGGATCCCAGAAAAGGTAATGGGGTTAAAGGCAATATACAAAGCCTCTTCTCATGTATGGTTGGGGAGAAACTCAGATCAACTTAAAGCAGTGGTAAAACCTAAGTCCTTTACAAATTTCCATAACGCAACAAAGGAATGTTATGGAAAAAATTCAGAGAAAAGTCAAAATTAAAGGAAGTAATAAGATGAAAAACTCCAAACTAGACCAAATCACAGAAACAAATCAAAACAACAACAAAAGCCTCAGAGGAAATAACCAGATTAAATAAACGCTGAAGGATAGGATTAAATTCTGTATAAAAGGCACATATTTGTAATGCAAACTACATAATACAGAAGACCATGGATGCACAGTTCACACTTGAAAAATGTTTATAGAATTCAAATAGCCTAAGAAAAATGATAAATATATAAAAATTATGAGGAAAGAATAGATCTCAATGACAGAAAGTAAAAGTCTATCTGGGTAAAATAATATTTCTGATAAGAAAAGTAAGAATAAATAGAAAAAGAGCAAATCTATAACAAAAGAAAATATTCCTGAGCTTAAAAGTGTCCCAAGAATTCACGAAAATGGAACTATTTAACTTTGGCAAAATCAATGAAAATGATTCACATCTAGAAACTACTAAGCCTGTACGGGATTCTAAGATCAGAGGAGAAAAGATCTGCAAAACGCCTAATACAAAACATATAAAATAACCCAAATTCAAGCCAACTTTATATTTCTATGAAAACTCAATTCTAAAAAATAAAGAACAAAAACAAGTTTTATAATCCAATAGTCTTACTAAATAGCTTCAGATATTCTAAAGTTCATAAAATATAGTGATATAAACCTTACTGCCATTTGAGTTATTTTTTTCTGCTCTCTGCAACGAAGGTTTACCAGCTTTAAATTTCTGGAAATTTTGTTAATTTTTACTATTCATGTGGTATCACATTTAGATCTCTAGTACTACTATAATATTTATGCAATCAAAATAAAATGTTCTCAGCTAAAATAAATCATATGAGTTTATTATACATTAATCTAAGCTCTGAAATTTTTTAAAAGCTTGTGCAATGGTTTAAATTTGCAACTCAGCAAGACAAGTTGAATTTCATTTTCGCTACAGTATAATTTTTTTAAGAGAGTTAAATGATATAAGCTTTCATATCTATTACATGGTGTGAATTTAAGGAAGGTCTCTAGGGAGAGATTATATACATGCCAAAATTGTGAGTTCTTACCAGGATAAACTGCTAGGAGTTCAACTTGCATAAGGATAAAGTTAATCTCTAGGCAAAAAAAGGAGTTTGTCACTGATGAGTGAAGCCTGGGACACTGGTACTATTTTTCCCAAATAAGAGGTGAAGTGAAGGTAGCCCTCAATTTGGTATAGGGAAGCCTGCTCTGTTCATAACATTCAACAATCACTGGTTGAGTACTTGGATATAGTAGAGGTGCTGGATATGCCAAGATAAAGAGCATCATTTCTTGCTCTCTGGGAGTTTATAGTCCAGTAGTGAGGGAAGACAATAGAAAGAAAATTAAAATCCTAGGTAGAGAGTGTGTGCTACAGCAGAGTTATTCACAGATTATTATGAGAGCCAGTAGATGTGGTCCCCAAACTGCGAGTGAGAGTCTCTGAGGATGACAGATCACGGAAGTTGGCTTACCTCCCTCTGGCTCTGAACCCTATGCTGTCAATTTTCTTATGTTATGGTATATGAACTGGATCACATGATCCAAATTTGGAGCAGAGAGAGTGAATATATATATATATATATATATATATATATATATATATATATATATATATATAATTACCTTAGTTTTGTCTCTGTTTTTTTATTCATTTATTTGTTCACTAATTGCCTTGAAAAAACAAATACTACTGGACTTCCCTGGTGGTCCAGTGGTTAAGATTCCATGCTTCCAATGCAGGGGGCATGGGTTCAATCCCTGTTTGGGGAAGTTCTGCATGCCACACGGCATGGCCAAAAAACGAACAAACAAAAAACAACTACTTGATTGAGGTATGATTGACACTCAAAAACTGTACAGATTTAATGTATGCAATGAGTTTGAAGATAAATACATACCCATGAAATCATCACCATAATCTATGCTATAAACATATGCACCATGTCCTATTTATTTACTTTATTATGATGATGATGATGATGACAATGATGATGATAATTGACTATTATTGTTTGCTGTGGGTAGAATTTAAATTTGGGGTCTACACACTAACTGGCAGAACGAATTTCTATATGATACATTTTGTTTTTCTCCTCATTTCCCCTTGGTAGTAATTTTAAAACTATATGTTCCCTGGAAGTTATGTGTAATATTTTAAGTACATTTTGTAATAAGACAGGGAAAAAATAGTACTTTAATAGTTACTATTATTGCTAAAGTGCCTAACCATATTATCTTATAACAAGACCAAAAATTTTACATCTGCACTAGAACAATACCTGAATATGAACAGTTCTGAGACTTTAGAACCAAAATTTAAAAGAAGATTAGCAATCTTAGACAAAGACTAAAAATATATATAAATAGAGGAGATCAATTAAGATGGTGAAGGAGAAAGACAGCACTTACTTCCTCCCATGATAACATCAAAATTACATCTACACGTGGAACAGTCCTCACTGAAAACTAACTGGAAACTAGCAGAAAGACTCCTGTAAAACCAAGGCTGTAAGAATGATCCACACATATAATCAGGTAGGAAGAGAAGAGAAGTGACAAGTTCAGGACCTGGGCTTCTGGGAGGGGGCTCAGAGGAAAAAGGAGATTACATGGGCAGAGACTGTCCTTGGGGAGGGAGTTTGGACCAAAGATAGGGCACCCCAGCTCTGGGGTCCTACACAGGAAAGAGGAGCACCCTCGGGTGGTTGGAGGACTGCTGAGACTAACAGGAAGGCTGTTGGACTCCACTTGTGAGGAGCATGTGTGTGCTGACCTGCCCCTAGGCAGGGTGGAGAGAGCAGATTGAAGACTATGCTAGTGGTTGTAGGTTTCTCCCAACTGCCTCAGCATGCACACCAGCCCAAGCCAAGTGAATGTTCCAGGCCCACTTGCTCCACATCACAGCATGGCACTGGATATAAGACTGCCATGACCAAGGAGAAAATTCAGCTGTGGAACACAGAGGTGACCTGATGCCAGAGTGACACCTGGGTGGAGTGGTGAAGGCCATTGTTGGCATTTATTCAAGCAGTGCATCAGAAGCACCCACCCCAGAATTCTGACAGCAGTCAGTCAACCCACAGTCAACAGCTCACCCCACAATACATGCCAAGAGTCCATGCATGTCCTGCCTGCATTGAGATGCAGATCCACAATGGGGGAAGGGCAGCAGAGGCTGTGGGGAGTGATTGGCTGTGAGAGACAAAGGGGACTTGGACCCAAAGCTGCATCTGATCAGGGTAAGGGAAAGAATTTCTGGTGCCTGCACAGGCAGTGTATCAGAGGCAGCTTGGATATCTGTCTGTGGCTGGCATGAGCTAAGAGGCCACATATGCCCCCTTGCTTCAGCACGCTCCACCTCTGGGGCAAGGGTCCTGGTGTTGGGAGAGGGAAAGCACACACTTGAAGGGAAGAGAGCCAGCTTGAGGCTAAATCTCAGGGCTTCTGCTCCAGCAACTCGGGATCAGACACCACCCCTGATAGGGCAGCAATGGTCACCGAGCAGAGAGGAAGCCCTGCTTCATGCCAGCTCCAGCTCTAGCCACTCCACATCCAGTCCCACCTCCTACCAAGGTGATAGCTGCCAGTACACCCTGATAAAAGATGTGACCTGAATACACATCAAATCCAATTCTCCCACCAAAGGCATTGGGCACACGCAATCTGTATAGGGATGCTCCCTCATAAGGACAACCCTTCAAGACTGCAATAGGTAACTGTTTTACCTAAATTCATTGAGGAAAGAAAGTTAAGTAAAATGAAAAGCAGAGGAATTAGTCTCAATTGAAAGGCAAGAGAAAAACCCTGAAAAAATAAAGAAACAGAAATAGCAATTTATCAGATAAAGAATTCAAAGAATTAGTAATAAGAATATTAACTGAATTAAGGAAAAGAATAGATGAACATAGTGAGAATTTTAACAAGAAAGTAGAAAATATAAAGACTCAATCAGAAATTAAGAAAGTGATCTAGAAGCTAGAATACTGAAAATTACCCAATCAAAACAGCAAAAAAAAAAAAAAAAAACCAAATTAAAAAAAATGAGAACAGTTTAAAAGATCTCTGGGAAAACATTACGTGTGCAAATATTTGCATTTATAGGAGTCCGAGAAGGAGAGGAGAGAGAGAAAGGGACTAAAAATGTATTTGAAAATGTGTTTGAGAAAATTATGGCTGAAAGCTTCACAAACCTGAAAAAGGAAACAGATATCCAGGTACAGGAAGCACAGAGAGGCCAAACAGACCCACATCAAGGTGTATCATAATTAAAATGGCAAATGTTATAGATAGAGAGCATTCTAAAGGCAGCAAAAGAAAAACAAAGAGTCATATACAAGGGAATCCAATAAGGCTATCATCCGTTTTTCTACAGAAACTTTGCAAACCAGAAGGGAGCAGCATGACATATTCAAAGTAGTGAAAGGGAAAACATTCAAACTAGGACACTCTACCCAGCAAGATTAGCAGTTAGAATTGAAGAAGAGATAAAGAACTTCTCAGACAAACAAAAAATTAAACAGTTCATTATAACCTACCCCCCAAAATTGTTAGAGGGTCTTCTCTAAGTGGAAAAAAGTAATCTATAGGAAAGGGAACATCTCAGTAGGAAAAGCAAATATATAGTAAAGTCTGAGGATCAAGCACTTAAATAAGCTAGTAAGAAGGATTAAAAGTTAAAAAATTGTAAAAGTAACTATAACTACAAAACAATTAAGGGATAAACATAAAGATGTAAAATATGACATCAAAAGCAAAAAAATGTGTGGGAGGGGAGTAAAAATGTCTATCTTTTGGAATGTGTTTGAACTTAAAATGTGTTTGAATGAGTACCAGTTTTCAAAAAAAAATAGATATATTTATAGGTCAACATATATGAGCCCCATGGTAACCACAAGTAAAAAATCTACAACAGACACACAAAAGCTAAAAAGAAAGTAACAACAAGCAAACTACTAAAGGAAATTATCAAATCACAAGGAAAGAAGCAGAAAGAAGAAAAATAAAGAGAGAAGAACTACAAAAACTACTGGAAAACAAGGAATAAAATGGCAATAAGTACATACCTATCAATGATTACTTTAAAAGTTAATCGACTAAATTCTCTAATCAAAAGACGTAGGGTGGCTGACTGGAGTTAATTTTTAAAAAGAGAGAGAGAGACAACACCCATCTATATGCTGCATACAAGAGATTCACTTCAGAGCTATAGACACAAACAGCCTAAAAGTAAGGGGGTGGAAATATATATTTTATGTAAATAGAACTGACAAGAAAGCAATACTTAGACAAAATAGACTTTAAAATAATGGCTATAACAAAAGGCAAAGAAGAGCATATTATAATGATAAAGGGATCAATAAAAAAGAGGATATTGCACTCATTAATATATATGCACCCAATAGAGTAGCATCTAAATATATAAAGCAAATACAACAGGCATAGAGGGAAAAAATGACAATAACAAAATAATAATATGGTATTTTAACAAACCACTTATCAACAAACAGATCATCCAGACAGAAAATCAATAAGGCAACAGTGATTTTAAGGACATAATAGATCAGTTATACTTAAAAGATATCTAGAGGATATTATAACCAAAAGCAGCAAAATACAAATTGTTTTCAAGTGCACATGGTATGTTCTCTAGGATGGATCACATGCTAGGCCAGAAGAGAGGTCTCAACAAATTTAAGAGGGTAGAGATTATATCAAGTATTTTTTTCAGACTGCAACGGTATGAAATCAGAATCAATTACAGAAAGAAAAAATGAGAAAAGAACAAACATGTGGAGACTAAATATCCTGCTGCTAAAGTAACAAAGGGTGAATTAAGAAATCAAAGAGGAAACCAGAAAATAACTAGAGAGAAATGAAAATGGAAATAAACTCTCCAAAATCTATAAGATGCAGCAAAAGCAGTTCTAAGAGGGAAGTTTATAGCAATACAGGCCTTCCTCAAGAAACAAGAAAAATCTCAAGCAACTTAAGCTACCATGTGAAAGAATTAGAAAAAGAAGAACAAATAAAGCCCAAAGTCAGGAGAAAGAAGGAAATACTACAGACCCAAGAGGAAATAAATAAAACAGAGACCAAAAAAAAAAAAAATAAAAAAAAATAATAGAAAAGATCAGTGAAACTAAGAGCTGAGAGCTGGTTTTTTGAAAAGATAAACAAAATTGATAAAACTTTAGCTTGGCTCACCAAGAAGAAAAGAGAAAGAACCCAAATAAACAAAATAGGAAATGAGAGAGGAGAAATAACAACTGATACCACAGAGATAAAAAAAAGAAAATCATAAGAGGGTACTATAATAGTTACATGCCAAAAAATTGGACAACCAAGGAGAAATGCACAAATTTCTAGAAGCATACAACCTGCCAAGATTGAATAAGAAGAAACAGACAATTTGAAGAGACCAATCACTAGTAGTGAAATTCAATTTGTAATAAAAAATAACTCCTAGCAAACAAAAGTCCAAGACTGGACAGCTTCACCGAGAAGTTCTACCAAACATAGAGAGAAGAACTAACACCTATACTTTTCAAACTATTCCAAAAAATTGAAGAGGATGGAACATCCCCAAATACATTCTACAAGGCCACCATTGCTTTGATACCAAAACTAGACAAAAAATTGAAAATTACAGGCCAATAACTCTAATAAATTTAGATGCAAAATTCCTCAACAAAATATTAGCAAATGAAATCCAACAATATATAAAAAGGATCATATGATATTATCAAGTGACATTTATTCCAGGGATACAAGAATTGTTCAGTGTTTGCAAATCAATCAGTGTGATATACTACATTAATTAAAGAGGGATAAAAATACCTGATTATCTCAATAGACACAGAAAAAGGATTTGACAAAATTCAATATCCATTCATGATAAAAATCTCTTATCAAAGTGGGTATACAGGGAACATACCTCAAAATAATAAAGTTCATTTATGACAAACCCTCAACTAACATCATGCTAAATGGTGAAAAGCTGAAAGCCTTTCCTCTAAATTCAGGAACAAGACAAGTATGCCCACTTTCAACAATTCTATTTAACATAGTATTGGAAGCCTTAGCCACAGCAGTCAGATAAGAAAAAGAAATAAAACGCATCCACATTGGAAGAGAGAAAATAAAACTGTCACTATTTGCAGGTGACATGATCCTAGGTATAGAAAATCCTAAAGTCTTCCAAAAAACTATTAGAACAAATGAATTTAGTAAAGTTGCAGGATACAACATTAATACACAGAAACATGTTGCTTTTCTACACACCAATAATGAACTATCAGAAAGAAAAAACCAAGAAAAAACAATCTCATTTAAAATCTCATCATAAGGAACAAAATACAAAGACATAAACTTAACCAAGCAGGTGAAATACCTATACTCTGAAAACTGTAAAACATTGAAGAAGGAAATTGAAGATGATACAAAGAAATTGAAATATATCTCGTACTCTTGGATTGAAAGAACTAATATTTTTAAAATGGCCAAACTACTCAAAGCAATCTACAGATTTAATGCAATCCTTATCAAAACACCCATGACATTTTTAACAAAACTAGAACAAATAATCCCAAAGTTTACATGGAACAAGAAAAGACCCCAAGTTGCCAAAACAATCTTGAGAAAAAAGAATAAAGCTGGAGGCATCACCCTCCCTGACTTCAGACTATACTACAGAGCTAAATAATCAAAACAGCACAGTACTGGCACAAAAACAGACACATAGATCAATGGAACAGAATAGACAGCACAGAAATAATCCCACACAACTATGGTCAATTATTCTACAACAAAAGAGGCAAGAATATACAATGAAGAAAAGACAGTCTCTTCAATAAGTGGTGTTCAGAAAATTGGACAGCTACATGTAAAAGAATGAGATTACAACGTTTCCTCACACCATATACAAAAATAAAATCAAAATGGATTAAACACCTAAATGTAATACTCAAAATTGTAAAACTCCTAGATGCAAACATAGGCAGAACACTCTTTGACATAAATCATAACAATATTTTTTATCTATCTCCCAGGCAACAGAAATAAGAACAAAAATAAATAAATGGGACCCAATTAAACCTAAAAGCTTTTGCACAACAAAGGAAACCATTGAAGAAACAAAAAGATATTCTACTAAATTGGAGAAAATATAAGCAAATGATATGACTGACAAGGGGTTAATATCTGAAATATAAAAACAGCTCATACAACTTAATATCAAAAAAAACAACAACAATAAAAAATTGGTGGAAGACCTGAATGGATATTTTTCTAAAGAAGACATCCAGATGGCTAACAGACACATGAAAAGGTGCTCCACACCACTAATTATTTGAGAAATGCAAATCAAAACAAGAATGAGATACCACCTCATACCTGTCAAAATGGCTATCATCAAAAAGTCTATAAATGACTAGAGAGGATGTGGAGAAAAGGGGACCCTTGTATACTGTTGGTGGGAAAGTGTATTGGTGCAGTCACTATGGAAAACTGTATAACAGTTCCTCATAAAATAAAAACAGAACTACCATATGATCCAGCAATTCCAATCCTGGGCATATATCTGGAAAAATGAAACCACTAGTTCAAAAAGATTCATGTTCTCCAAAGTTCATAGCATCATTATTTACAATAGCCATATATGTAAGCAAACCAAGTGTTTATCAATAGACAAATGATAAAGAAGATGTGGAATACATATATAATGGAATATTACTCAGTTATAAAAAATGAAGAATGAATTATCCCATTACCTCACACTGGGAAGTAATTTTGATACTGTGGTTTGCAGGATATCATTCAAGACAGGAAAAGAAATTCTAGTAAATAATAAGTGCCTATTATAGTAAGGAAACATTGCTAACTGTGACCTCCTCCTGATGGAAGGGTCTAGTATAATCAATCTGCTAAAGACTGGCAGTGTAGAACTATGTCAGGAACTCTGGGCTTCTCAATGTTTGGAACTCATCAATGAGTCTAGTGAACTCACCCTTGGCCATGAAATATTTGTGTTCATTTATATATATATATTTATATTTTTATTATATATATATATATATATATTATATATATATATATATATATATATATATATATATATATATATATATATATACACATATATGAAGAGATGAAAAACAATGAGCATTCCTTAAAGAGAACTTAAAATATTTTGAAATTCCATTACCTTTCATACTAGTTTGAAACTCTCTTTTGCTGAAGTCTTATGGAAAACATGTTTATTATTAATATAATATTATTTTGCAAAGATCTTTTATTTTGATTAGAGAAAGATCTTTCAAAATCTTTTGTAATTTTAATATAATGTAATGTTCAAATACTTGAGAAAGTATGTCAGAATATAATAAATTTATAATAATTAAAGTCCCACCTGAATCTTCCCTACTGTAGCCATTAGGTGGCAAGTATCAGCAGCAGACCCTGTTAAAAATGTGGATTCTCCACCACTGCCCCTTTGTGATTCTCATTTATTTGGTCTCAGATGGGCTCTGTCACGGTCAGCTAGTATGCAACTGTTTGTTTCTGAGTTAGGTGGCCCACAGTGTACACCTTGAGAAGTGATGCTAAGAAGAGCCTCAACAACCCTTTGAGAGGGCTTTTATTTTTTACATTGTGTACATTTATACAGTGGTAAAAAGATGTAAGATTTATACGAATTAAAGATTGGAATCTAGAGTTTTAAATATGATGATCATAGTACAAATGAGCAAATATTATTCAGCATCACTTAGATTTGATATTTGGATCTTTTATTTTACATAGAGTCTTCTGGGATCAACAGTTGCTCATATTTTTCAAAATGATTTACAAACTATATTTAGTATAGGCTAATACTCTATTGTATTTTTTGTGTGTCACTTGCTCTTAGCTTTGTTTTATTTTCACGCTTTTGATGACATCTTAATTGCCAGCATGGACTCACAAAAGTACACATAATGAAAATATGTATTTGATCATGACTGAGTTATTAACATAACTAGATTTTGTGTGCTGTAAAACTTTTTGCTGCAACATAACACAGGTGACTTTCTTTGTCTGCTTTCATTCCTCAGTCTCTGTAATAACAATCAGTTTTTCTGCAAGTGGAAATGCCTTTTAGTTTGTTTAATTCTGTACTGCAATATTGCACCACATTGAAATATATGAAATTTTTGTTTAAGATGAATAGGTGATAAAATGTTTTACAAGGTTTATTTTTTCCATTGCTACCATAATGATTTGTTGCAAAAATAAACAATGAAAAACATCATCATCAACACTAAGAAAGCACCATAAGGTTAACATGTTTGCTTTTACTGTGATATACTGTATATAATTTGGCATTATAAAGTAAAAAGTAAATGAAAACTAAAATAATGAAGAATTTTCTCCACTCTCATGGAGAACCCAAACAAAGCAGAACATAACTTTCACAGCACCTTTGCTAAAATCACTTACCTTGTTTTCAAATTAATTTTCCAGAATAGCTTTGAAAACAACTAAGAAAGATAAGCTTGAATATATAGACTTTCATTTTGCTTCTTATGAATATTCTTCTAATGCCTTTTTTCATAAAAACAAATATTTGGAAGTATGTATTTACATTTCAAATCTGCATTGTAGAGTTCTATTTTTTCATAGTATAATTATTTTCAGAAATCTGAGCTTTTGTCCACAAGGTGAAACAGAACAAAGAAGTCAAATTAGAATCTGACAATAAGTATTTCTGGCATAAGAGAGATAACTGAAGTAAACAAATTTTTAAACATAAATGAGTGACTGACTAGACAATGATTGCCAGAAGTAAGTGAATTAATACTTAGTGCCATTAATCCTCTTGTGAGACAGCTCCAGGCTCCTTTCTTCCATGTCACCAGAGTTCCCACAGCATTAATATCCAGTTACCTTCAGTATCAACTTGCTTGACAGCACACATTTTGCTTTTTCTTATATCTTCCCTCTCCAAATTTCCCACTTCTCTACCAGTTTTTCCTAAACCTCATCTTATACCTGCTTCTAGAAAACCCAAACAAAGGATGAGAAGAATAGAAGCTGAAAAGATGAAGAAGTATGCAAACCATATGCCTTTGCAAAAGGCATAGAATTGAAAAAAGAAAATGATTCAAAATTCAAGTAATTCAATATAACTGGTAATGAAGAAGCTAGAGAATTTGGGTGCAGACCAAATAATGATATGCTTCATATTTCATACTTAAGAATTTTGGTTTTATGTGAAAGTCAACTTACTAATTTTAATAAAATATAATTATATTTATATTTTCCAAATTATGAAAAACTTATTGATATATTTTGGGGTATCAAAACAGAATGCTTTCAAATTCCCTTCTCTTGTAATGCTACACTTCCTTCTCTTCTACTAATCATGAGTGTGATACAGTTGCCTCTTTTTTCTTTTCTGCTTGCCCTCTCTGCTACACTAATAGTTGGTCTCAGTGGTTAGTTGGCAGATATACATGTCTATGGCTCAACAGTGTCAATATAGAAAGAAGATATGAAGCATATAATCACAGGCAGAGTATTTGTTTCCATTGTTAAATAACACGCCATTTCACCATATCCAAATATTTGGGACCTTCCACATATTCTTCCTTAGTTGTATCATTATTTGGAAACTTGTCAAGTACAAAAGCATGTTGAAATTGAGGGAAAACACATTTCTAAAATAGGCTTTATTGTGGTTCATTGTTTTTTAGGCAGAGAAAACAACTTTGAAAGGAATTATAGTTCCAATTCAATACAATGCAGCAAACATGGAAAGGTAAAAAGTGGAAAAATGGATAAATCTTGATCATAGCTTTCTAAGACTTCATAATTGTGTGTGTGTGTCAGGGGGTGATATACAGTCTAAAATGGAAGAGGAATATTTTCAATATAAACAGAGTGAAATGAAATAGTGTTTATTTATCATACAGAAATAAAGAGTTGAAATTTCCTCTGAGCTACTGGAGAGGGTATAAGGCAAAAAGTGAGGAGCACCTATTGTTTTTGTTTGTCTAAAAGATGAATACAGAGTCCTTCCTCAAGGAACATGCCTACTCTTTATTCAAGAACTCTGGATTGTGAAGTGACTCAAGTGCAGTGTCTGAAGTCTTCTGTTTGCCAAAACTGGAAGACGTTTTATATTTTTCCTTTTATTTTGGTTGTTATGTAAATCATATGAGGCCTTGGTACTCTGCTTGTTGGATTTATTTCTGGGAACCCCATAATTCATTGGCCATAACCAAAAATCTCAGTATCAATTTATTCCCAGCAATGTGACTGTTAAAATCTGTCCTATGTCACTTAATCTCTGACAACCAGGTTCTTCCATTAAGTTAAAGAAACCATATCAATTCCAGCTTATCAGGTAAGTTTCCTCTGGCATGCAAAAACAACAATAAACTTCTAGAAGTTTTCTCTCCAATCGTCACATCAGGAATTTACTTCTATCCAAAATCTTGACAATGAAAAAAATAAATAAATAAAGTCTTTGAATAATAAACCAGCATTAAAGCCCAAATTCTGGAGCCTGTACAGACTAGTGAAGGAAGAAATCTTCTAAATGAGCATAACTGCAAGTGTATATAATTATTAAGTTATTTAAAAAGACAGGATGGGATAGAGCTATACATAGATTCTTGGGCAATAGCCAGTGTTGTATGATGATTAGTTTTAAGAAAGATGGGGAAGGGATCTATAGTTTGAACACTTTGGAATGGCCTGGGGTCTCAGAATATCCATTTATCTTGTGAATTCTTACCTAAAGACATGCACCAAGGATGATATATATTTTTTAAATAATAGAAAGATCAGGATAACCCATACTAAGAATGATTGTTATTTGCCTTTTCTGTCAGCCTATTTATACCAAAAACTGGATTCAAAAACAAAGCACCCATGGACACAAAGATTAGCATCATTAATTCAACAAATCTTTATTGAGTTCCTATCACATGCCAGACCCTGGTCCAAGCTTTAATGATGCAGCAATGAAAGTAATAAAAAACACAAAACAAAAAAGAAGGTTGTTCTCACAGAAATTATATGCTGGTAGTTAAGGATAATGTGAAAAACACAAATATTTCATGGCCAAGGGTGAGTTCACTAGACTCATTGATGAGTTCCAAACATTGAGAAGCCCAGAGTTCCTGACATAGTTCTACACTGCCAGTCTTTAGCAGATTGATTATACTAGACCCTTCCATCAGGAGGAGGTCACAGTTAGCAATGTTTCCTTACTATAATAGGCACTTATTATTTACTAGAATTTCTTTTCCTGTCTTGAATGATATCCTGCAAACCACAGTATCAAAATTACTTCCCAGTGTGAGGTAATGGGATAATTCCTTTGTAATTCACTGGTCTTAGCATGCACTTGATTATCTAATGGTTATCTTGGCTATTTTAGAATCAAAGGACCTTGCAGAAGAGTAGAAAAGCCTATTCAATAGAGCTACTGTTAAGGATGAAAAATTTCTTATGAGGATGAAGTGTTCTTATAACATATGATATATGCTTTGTGACAGAGTAAAATGTATGATGTTTATTTGTTCCAGATACAGATAACAAGGGGTGAAAGTGTGGGTGATGTCTCTCATGATTATATCTAGTTACAAGCTTTGAGACTTATTTGAGTGTTCCAGGGAGGAAGAATTTGATGGGCCCAATAATAATTCCACTGAACTCGGGATTTCTTGAAACTGGCCTAAGGTCAATTTGTGCTCCTCATACCACTGGTAAAATAAACAAAAAATAAAGTTATTATGATGGCTCAGAAACATTCTGTCTATCAAAGGGAAATAATGTTAATGCTACACAGTGAATTTCAGAAAGATTATGAATTTCAACTAATGTGTTCTTTGGAATATTTCACTCTATAATCATGAAAGAAAAGGCAGTCTATCACAATTCAGTTACCTTCAATTGATCAAACATTATAATTTGTACATGTCACCTCTCATTAATTCACATATTGGCTTTGACTATTTTATTATAAAGAGCTTACCCACCACAATGTTCCCACCACAGATTTAACGTTGCATTCATCCATTCACCCATTCCACAAACATTTCTTTGTACTGATTACCAAGATAAAGTTCTGATTTCTACAAAGATTCAAAAAATAAATTCCTGCCCTCAGTAAACTTACAAATTTTAGTTATAAGAAGGGTGAATTAGAAAACAGTTACAATAAAATGTGGTAATAGATATATTAGAAGATGGGGCTCAGTGGATAATCTGATGGGTAGCAGGCAGGAATGGAAGATGCCATCATAAAGAAGTGATCTTGAGTTGTATTGAAAAATTTATTGAAGATCAAGCACAAGACTTCTTGCAGAGAATCTCTGCCTAGGAGAAACATCATCTCCAAAGACACAGAGGTAAGAGAACATGGCATAATCTGGAGATTGTAAAAGCATACATTGGCTAGAGAGGAGGGTGTAGAGAGATAATATTAATACACACTCCTGTGTGTATGACACAGTGCTCAAAAAATGAATATGTGGACTAGAGAAGAAGGCAAATTTGAAGTCCCTGAAGATTACCTTTCTTTCTATATTTAATGTTATTCTTGTGAATTAAGGCCACATCTTCGGGAAAACTCTGTGTGACTGACAGATACTACCTATAAAAACAGAATACACTTTAAATTATGAACAGACACTCAAAATTAACAATGCAAATTTATCAAATTAACTCTCAAATAAGAAAATGCAGGGTTCTCAAGGATGGAGACATACAGCAGATAGTTTAATTCAGGGAAGAGAAAGGAAGACATTAGGAATGTTCTACTGAATAAACTATATTCCTGAAGGCCAATAAGACTGAAGTGTGCCTGAGTAGTAGGTAGCAGTGAGCTCTGAATATCTAGAAATTGAGGACAAAGATGGAATAAGACACAAAGAAAGGATTGGGTTTCTTTATTATTGGATTTGAACCTGATTGTAACTAGTCCCCAAAATATGTGTTTGTTTTATATGTTTATTTTCCCAGAGCTATTGTGACAAAAGTCA